>NC_054083.1:27370057-27742557 GCF_017562075.2 Anopheles merus | reverse complement strand
ACGGTTGCAATGAAACTCCAACTCGTGAGAGTGAACCTCCTTTCAACTAGCCTAACTCCCTCTGTCGTCAATACTCCATATCAAACGCCTTGCCCAAGGGTCGATAGCGAATCCTGGCTCTGCCCTACGCCCGTTGCCAAACTCGAGAGCGTCTCCAGCGACTGGCTAAAGCCTACCGTCCGCAGCGCTTTCAGCCCATCGAGCAGCACAATTTCCTGCTCCCGATCCGGGCCACACTCGCACGCCACGTAGATCGAAGTGCGGGCAAACTGGAGCGGTGCCAGCAGGCGCGGTGACTCCCGCAAGCTAATGAACGCTCGCCGCTCATCGTCCGCGTGCGACTGCCGGCAGGCCAGCTCCTTCGTGTACGATTTGCTGATGTACATTACCTGCACACAGTCGGCGTGCGCAACGAACAGGCACGATTCGCGGTAGTAAAACTCCACCGGGTCCTGCAGCCAGTTCAGATTGTCGGGGCGCGACCGCCAACCGGAATCGTCCACGAAGATGCCCACCTCCCGGTAGCACAGCAGAAACTCCTGGCTGTTGATGCGGAACGCCGCCAGCGGGGCACAGTTGCGCATGTCGGCCAACGTTTTGTCCGACATGTCGAGGAACTCTTCCGCCGCGTACGTGCGCAGATCGATCTCGAAAAATTTGTCCGACCCAACGATGGCCGTATCCTTCGTGAACAGTACGGTTGACACGGGCAGTATTGTGTCGAGTCCGCGGACCGGCTTGAACCGCCCCGCCTGTCCATCGAACTTCAGAATCACAATGCGCGACGAGGTGGCCGCAATGGCGATCGCGTCCGACAGCTTCCCACCCGCCGGTATGTCCTCCATCATGCGCACAATGTGCCACGGTTCGCTGTGCGTACGGTTTGCGATCGACAGGTCGAGCACAAACGATTCCAGCTTCGGCTGCAGACAGGCGGAGGCTTGCGCACGGCTCTGCAGATGGCGCAGATCGCACTGGTAGAGATATTCGCCCTCCGAACCGATCAGTATTGCTTTCGGGATCGCGTGCGACACGGCAAACGAGCGCACGTTCGAGATGCCGCGGATGTGCACGACCTCACCCGTGTCCATGTGATAGGAGTACAGCCCCGTATCACAACCTGCAAGATAAGATGCAGAATCGGCTTAGAAAACAATTTTGTTATTAAAAGATATCCATTGCTCTTACCTAAAAGTACGACCGATTCGCTCACTTCGTAGATATCGTTCACGTACAGCTTCGGTTCGAGCCGTTTCGTTTTGAACAGCAAATCTCCCACGTACCGATCCTCTTCCGCCTTCTCCTCCGCACTGGTCATCGAAAATGCTGGGCTCTTGCGTTCTCCTCCTTGGGTCGGACCCACCGATTCAGCGTCCGTCTCCTCATCATCCCCGAGACCGAGCTCCTCGGCAAAATCGTCCAACGATTCGTTCGTTTCACCATCATCGCCGCATCCACTGACTCCGCTTCTACGCGTCGGCTCACCACAACCACTCGTCACCGACGAGCGACACTTCTGGTGCGCGGCAATACTGCACTCCGAACACTTCCAGTACGGATGGCCGGCCAGCACAAGACGATCGCAGCCCGCGCACAGTATGGTCGGATGTTTTGAGGCGGAGGACGAGCTTACGATCGTCATGTCAAAGGTATGCGCTTTCCCAGCAGCACCGGTAGCGTTCCGTTTGCCCGCTGCCGAAGTCGTACGTCGACGTGCTCCGTGCTGTTCGGCCACTTGCGTTTGCTTCTCCCTGAGATCCTCGGTTGCCTCCGATAGCGTCGCCATCTCCATCGCTAGTCGGCGCTCTTCCTTGCTAACATGTCGCCGCTCTGTTTCGACGTTTGCATCGTCCTTGCGTTGCTTTTTCTGCATCGTGTTGCCCTTTTCCGCCACGATCAAATCCGTCTTGGCGCGCAGCAACTGTTCCTTTAGCTGGCTGGTGCGTGCACGCTCCTTCTGCAGCTCGTCCTGCAGCTTCTTGTAGCTGGTGGTCGATTCTACTGGCACACCGCCGGCGGCACCAACATTAGGCACCACATTTTCCTTCCTGTCCTGGCAGGACGCCGAGGAGGAGGAGGAGGTGCCAAAGATCAGGCCGGCCAAAGTTTTCTTCTTCCGGTGCGCGTTGCACTCCTCCACCTTCGCCTGTAAGTAGTCGATCAGTTTCTTGTGCTGGGCGAGCGTCGCCTCGCTCTTGATGTCCCGCTCGGTGTAGAACGTTTTCTGCTCCTGCAGCACCCGCTTCACGTGCTCCAGCTCGGCCGTCAGCTGTTCGATCACGTTCTGCTGCTCGCGCATCTCGTTGCCCTGCTTGGTGTTGTGTTCCTTCGCCAGGAACAGGTCCGTCAGTATGCGTGCGTTCTCCTCCTTCAGGATGTAATGCTCCTGCTCGTAGTTGGCGACCACCTTTTGCAGGTTCTCCGCATCGTGATTCAGCAGCTCGATGCGCTCCTGCACCTCGTACAGGTGGCTCGTCTTCTCGATCAGCTCCTGCTGCTGCTCCACCATCTGCCGCTGCAGCTCCTCGAACTTCTTGCGCAGCTCTTCGTACTCGGCCAGCAGATGGTTCGTCTTCGATTCGCTCAGCGTTTTGCCGGACCGTTCCGCCTGCAGCTCCTGCCTAACGCGCTCGATGTCGTCGTCCTTCTCGCTGAGCCGCTTGCGCAGCGTCTCCATTTGCTCGCCGCACTCCCGGTTGCGCATCGACTCCTTCTCCAGCAGCATCTCCATTTCAGTCAGCTGCGTTTCCGTGATGCTGCACGCACCCTTCAGCATGTTAAAGTTCTTCGTAACCGCGGCCAACCGCTGCTCGAGACTCTCGCTCGCTTCCGTGGCATCCGCCAGCTCGTCCTGAGCTTCGCGCAGCTCCTTCGCGTAGCGCCCGTTCTCCACCGTCAGCAGTTTGACGCGATCGTTCAGCTGCTGCTGCTTCTGCTGGCTTTCCTTTAGCTTTTCCTCAAGCATTTGCGCCCTGGCCAAGCACTCGATCAGTTCCGTCTTCTCCGCCAGCCGGTCCTTTTCCGAGCTGCTCCACAGTTCGCGCTCCTTCCTGAGCTCATCCTTCAGCACCGACAGGTCTGCGCGCAGATCCTCGATCTGTTTGTCCCTGTTGGCGATCGTTTCCTGCTGCTGCTTCATCTTAAACTCCAGCTCTTCCTTCTCGTGCCGGACGCGTGTCACCCGATCGTCCGACTGTTCGATGCGCCGGGTCAGGATGCTCTTCTCGCCCCGCAGCGCGTCCAGCTCCTTCTCCAGCTTCCACAGCGAAAGGTTGGCGGTACGCGCCGACTGCTTGTCCAGTATGGCCTGCTCGCGGATGGCGGACAGCTTATCTTCCAAGCATTCCTTCTGCTTCTCGAGCAGCGTCTCAGCACCGGACAATCCTGTTCCACTTGCCTTCAGCTGCGCTATTACCTTCTCCAGCCGGTCGACCACCTCCTCTAGATTTTCGGCCCGTTTGCGCTGCTCATTTTCACCTTCTCTGTACGGAGGGAACGAGACGAGGCGAAGCAGAATAGATGAGCAAGAAAATGGGGGAAAAGAAGAAAAAAGAAAACAATCCAGACGATATTCAGATTATTAGCAGGCGAGCAAGCGGCGTGCGAGAATAAATGTTATGTGTGACCCCTTGCTTTCAGAACAGCAGTCATAACGGGTTTCATCCTACAGTTGGCAAAGCACGTGTAGAGAAGAGCGCAATTTGCATACCTACATGAACACGCAAGTACACACACACACACACGCGCGCGCATATACAAAGATGGCGCAAACGACGGGATCAACAAGGTAATGGATAATGGATGGCTGAGATTTCTATACATGGTTATTGCTTGTTTCAATTCCATAACTTCCCAATCGGCACAATTATACGCAGCAACAGATTAACCATAATTATCTATTCTACTCAAGCAGATGTGTTGGTTGCGATGATGATGCCGACAAGACAAGCATAGTAAAATTGGATTTGATTTAAGACAAAAATAAAATTCGCAAAAAAAAACTACATAATATGGCAAAAACCAGAATACCTTAATATCATATTCCCTGTGCTATTATAACAGTAAAACAGAGTAAAAAAAAAGTTCACCAGTTTCAAACAAATCTTCTTGACACACGCAATACGACATTTGCGGGAAGCAACCAAAGAAACCTACTAACATCTCTTCCATCATCCCTCATGGCATGCTGTAATTAAATGCCAACAAACACTCCCGAACTCATTTGCTTTTTAACGTCATTTTAGCGAGATTGCAACTAATAAATAAAGTTCAAAACTAATTTTATTCATTTCATCCCTTGTACTACAAAAGTTCGCACTCAAAATAGTCCATATCACAGTTCACTTTTATAATAATAAAAAATAATAACAAAAAAACTATAGATGACATCTTTTAAATCCATAAGAAAGTTGCCCCTGCTCACTAGACATGGGCTTGAGTAACACCATTGTTCAAACGGTACAACGGAACCTCAAAGTACTTTGCTCTACGGGGAGATAAGAAACAAAACAAACAAACAAACAATTACCCACTAAACTTTACTACTTCAAAGCTGTGTAAAAAGGCAACGTAGCTAGAGCCCTGTTAATTACTCTCAAACATTGTTGTCATAAAATAAAATCAAACTCAACTTACCTCGCTCTGATCAGATCGTTGCGCAGCTGCGCCTCCACGCTCGGCCCCGAAATGATCGTCGTCATGTCGTGCAGGCTAGAGTTGGCACTGCGGAACTCCTGCTCGTAAACCAGCGAGCTGCGGCGGCTGCTGTCCACGCTGCTGATCACCGACACCGACGTGATCTTCTCCTCCTGCAGCTTGCTGATCTCGCTGCGCAGATGGTCGTTCTTCTTCTGCATCTCTTCGCTCATCTTTTCCGAAAACTGTTTCGCCTCTCGCAGCATGTTGTTTTCCTCCAGCTGCATCGTCATCCGGCGCTTGATGTTATCCACCAGCTTCTGTTCACGCTCCGCCACAAACTTCACGTTCGATTCTTCCTCCTGCAGCCGGTCGCGCAGCTCGCGCACCTCCGCCTCCAGCTCCGCCCGCTGTTCCTTCTCCGCCTTCCATTTCGTCTTCAGCTCTGCTATCTTGGCATCGTACGTTGCCATCAGCTCCTGCTGGCTGCGGTCGAGATTTTCCTTGTCCGCCATCAGCTTGTCCTTGGACTTTTTCAGCAGCTCTTTGTAGTTTTCCACCGACGCCTGCAGATGCTGACACTCGTCCAGCCGCGCCATTAGTTCGGTGGACAGCTCGCGCAGCTTGTCGTTGGCGCCGGCCAGTTCCGTCTTCTTTTCCGCCAGCTGTCGCTCGTACGCTTGGTCCGAGGCCTGCTTTGCTTTCTCCCACTTTTTGTACGTCTGCTTCACGACATCGGCGATCGTGGCGTCGTTCTTGAGACGCTCTTCCTTTTCGATCTTCAAACCGTTGCGCAACGTTTTGTTCTCCGTCCGGGTGGCGGCCAGTTCGGCCGTTTTCTCCTTCAGCAGCTCCTTCATGCGCTCGAGCTCTTTTTTCGTTTCGTCCAGTATCTTGCTGTGCGCCGTTATGGAGACAATCCTACGATCCCGCTCGAGCACGTCCTTCTGCAGCCGATGGATTTCGCCGCTGTGCTCTTTCAAGCGACGCTCCTGCTCCTTCACCTTTGCTGCCAACCGGGCTGCCTTCATGTGTTCGTCCGTATCGCGGTACACCGCGGTCGAATCCGGCTCCTCGTACACGTAACTGTAGCCGAGGTAGGGCAGATCGTGTCCGGAGAATTCGTTCATCCGGGCAATGTTGTACGTTGGCTTCCGGCCAAGCATTGCCTTACGTTTGGCCGTTTTGTCTACGTCGTCAAAGTTGGACGTATCGTCATCGCTGCTGACGGTTGGTATGATCGGTGGAATCATGTACCGCAAACGGTCCCAGTTCAGATCACGGAAGAACGGATGCCGCACTATCTCCGGGTACGAGATACGGTTGGACACGTTCGTAACCAGCCGATCGAGCAAATCCCGATAGCTCGTTGAGATGGAAACGTGCGCCGGGAAGGTTAGCTTCCTACCAATACGCCCCTCGCAATGTTCCAGTATCTTCGAGTAGGTTTCGTTCACGTTCACCCCATGGAAGGGCGTTTGCTCGGTTATGAACTCGTACCCGATGATGCCCATCGACCAGAAGTCGCAGGTGACGTCGTGTTTCGCACTGTTCACGGTGCGGCTAATGGTCGACAGGGTTTGCAGCAGCTCGGGCGCAATGTAGTCCGGCGTGCCGACGGGCATCGGGCTCGACACGCTTCCATCGTCGTTGATGGCGGTCGCGTTTCCAAAATCGGCCAGCTTCAGATGCCCGAAACGATCGAGCAAAATGTTCTCCGGCTTAATGTCTCGGTGCACGTACCCCAGCGTGTGCAGGCTGTGCAGCGCGGCAGTCAGTTCAGCCAGGTAGAACTGTGCGAGCTCTTCGTCGAACACACCGACGCGTATCATTAGGCTCAGCAAATCGCCCCCGGGTAGAAACTCCATCACCAGATACAGACTGTGCGCGTCCTGGAACGCGTACTGAAGCGGCGTAATCCAGTCGGAGCGACGCGTAGCCATTATGTCCCGCTCGGTTCGTACCTGTATCGACGAGACAGCCTCCTTCATCATCTTCTTCATCGCGTACAGCTGCTTTGTGTGTCGTTCGGCCACAAGCTAATGGAAGGAATGAACGAACAAAAGGAAGGTTACTAAGATTAGCTAAGGGGAGTCATCAAAGGGCTGCATTTTCCCTCAACTTACATGAACTTCCCCAAAGTAACCTTTGCCGATGAGACATTTTACATCGAAATCATGTACATTCACTCGCCTCTCTCGCGTTTCCTGTATGATTGGACGATCTGCAGCGTGATGAAACAACGAAAATAGCAATAAAAGCGTTAATAAAACGTTCGTACTGCGCACGTTCACTTTACTTACATTTCGTGACAAAGTCAGCGATGTTCTTGTCCTTTTTCTTGATTGCATCTTTGCTACATTCGTCGTACAGCACAAGCAACGAATCGAGCAGCCCTTCCCGACTGAGCGCAACATCCAGAAGGGCACTATCCGCTGCATCCTTCCTTTCGTGGGACGAGGCGTCCGCCCCCGTTCCACCATTCGAGCGACCCAGAATCAAATCATTGAGACGCGCCGTTCGCACGGCTATCGTTTTTGGTTCCTTCTCAAACTTGGACATCTTGAAACGATCTTGTCCCTATCACCCAGTTAGCAAGTGTGAAAATATACCCCAAAAAAGCTAAAGTATACCCCGTTAAACTTTGTCGAGCGAGTCTTCAGCTCGGCTTACAACTATTCACACATTTTACAGCTGGCGCGGATAATTAGCGCGTAGAAAACTTTATCCTTGCACAGCAGCACACGCACTCACGACGCGCTGATGTTTACCGGTTGTGTCGCTTCGGTTTTTCAGACTCCGAAAAACCGTTGGCTTTGCTGGGCAGTGCTGCCAGAGAGCGAGAGCGCGCCTTTTTCATCAACTGTCAAACACGCTGTCACAGCTGGAATCGATGTTCAATTATTTTTTTCATTCAAAGCCTACACGTGTCTCCAATAATTAAACACATTAAATTTTTAATCATTATTTTATTTACACTCTTTTCTATTATATTTCTGACTTCAAACTTAACCAAAAGCCTTTAAAACCCTTTGTGCGAGTTTGAAAGCAAATAATCGATCAACTGAAACTGACAACCATCGACCGCAGTCAAACGTCAACGGACAATAAGCAGGAGGTACATATTGTTGTTGTTGGTGTTGCTATCTTCCTCGCGCTAATAGTTTACCTTGCTCGCCTACCGCACACACGCACACACACCTGCCCTGCGTTGCACGTAGGCGAAAACGGGCCGTCTATATATGGGTTTCCTGCTTGTTCCCGCACACTCCTGTCGGCCATGTTTTCGGACGGCGCAGTCCTTTATAAGTTCTAAACAAAGTGTAACCCGCTCCGCCATCAGCCGTCGGTGCCGTAGGTGCGATTGAAAGAACATCCGACCGCTGCAGAACGACCGGAAGAACGCACAAAATGCGGCACGGAACTGGCTTGCCTCCAGTCCGTCCTTGTTGAGCAGCTGCTGCGCCATCAGAAACACAACACAACTCCAGCGTCATCGTCGCCGTCTCGCCTTCGACAAGCGTAATGTATGTTAATGAGTCTCTTCATCTGCCGCTCCGTTTAGCGTACAGCGTTTCCTCTGTCCCACTACAGCAGGTGTGAAAATCGGAGAGTCCGTCGATTGTTGTTCTAGCGGTGTAACGCCTTGCTTCGTTACAACGGAATAACAGCGCAGCGACAACTGATCGGACGGAAACTCCGTCCCGCGGGGACCTGCCTATTTGGTCGGCTGCAGTGAAATCAAACAGCCCCATCAAACAGCATCAGTTCATCTAAGTATGCTCTCCAGCAGTAGAAGCATAGCGACAAAGAAAGCGTAGAACGGTCCCGGATCATCTAGTCAGCGGAATCATAACAATCGACTAGCAGCTGCAGTCCACGGCTTCGCAGAAAGAACAAAGCCAAGATGAGCCAGCAGAACGGTAGCGGCAATCGTGGCCACCACGGCAAGGATTCGGCCAAGCGGTTCTCCATACACGACGCGTTCGAGGAGGAAACGGACGAGGTAATTAAGGTGTACGGCTCGACCGTCATCAGTACACCGATGCGGGCGAAGGCGCGCTCCCCGGACGATGTGTCGATTAGAATACACGATCAAAGGTAAGTTGGGGTCGATGTAGTAGCAGATGCTAACGCTTCCGCTTCCGGGTGTCTTTCCAAGGGTGTACATGGGCAGTAGTGTTAGTATTGGTAGCGGTGGTGGTAGTAACAGAGAGTAGCAAAGAGGAAGAAACACACTACAATCGATAATTGTGTAGACTGTACTATGGGTATATTAGCATTCTGGTATCTCTTTTCTCTCCTTCTCGTTCTCTTCCTCTTTCTTTATTACCTTCTCTTTACACCTTCATGCAAATGTTGTTGCGCTCCTTGTTGCTTCGTCCAATTCCCGTGGACTTCCTGTGGGTGTTGGTTGGTTGGTTGGTTGTGTTCTGTCCTATCTGCCCGTGCCGGCATCGCTGGATCGCTGCTGCTAAACCCCGTAACTGTAATGCCAACATAAACACGCATACACACATACACACAACGCACACCTGTACGCATACGCACTGCCCCCACTCCACATACATACACACACACACACACTCATGCATCAAACTACAAAACAAAACATGCAAACCGCTGCTGCGCTGGAACCTGCAACCCACCATTGCGGCCTCCCCACCCCCACACCTGTGCTGGGTCGGACGCGTTTCTGTGTGCGTGTGTGTGTTTGTGCGCTGGTGTGTATGTAGTAATCGAGCTCATCTAAAGTACACCGATGATACCACCTCCAGGGATAGTGATTCGCTGATACAGGAGTACGGGCACCTGTCGGCGAGCGAATCGTACACCTACTGCTGGCGGCACCCGAAGGTGCGGGAAAACTGGCGCACGGTGCTGGCCGCATTCGCCCTGCTGATCATCGGCATCGGACTGATCGTGATGGGTGCGTACGCGCTGGTCGAACCACACAACGGATCGCAGGCGGCCGTGTTTTTCGTCGCCGGCTTCATCTGCTTCGTCCCCGGCGCGTACCACGTCGTGTACATCTGGCTGGCGGCCCGCGGCTACCGAGGATTCGACTTCTACCACCTACCGCTTTTCACGTAATAAGTGTGTGTACGTGTGTGTGTGTGTGTGTGTAAAATGGAACACCAGCGCGGGAAGGAAGTACGCCGGCAGTAAGAGGTGAGGCCGAATTTTCGACTGTGCGTTCGGGGTTTCGGGGGAAGGCCAGGGTCAACGGCGGCAGGGGCAGGGCCACGCCATTTAGCTTAGGTTTTGCGGCAGTTTTATAGAATTACTTACGATAACAACGGGCAAAAGACTTGAGAACAAGCGGTTTGTTCGCGGTTTACCTTTTTCTACGCTACGCTATCTTGTTTTCGTACGCCGAGAAAGGATCTAGTAGGCTAGTAGTGAGAGATAACCTGTAAAAGAATCATCACGTGTTTCTTTCCCAAAGCATAATGTGAAGAATGGCGAATGATGATGATGATAGGCCCCGCATAGATGTACTGTTGTTGTGAATTCATGAGTGGCTCACAGCACCACGCTCACAGGGCGAGCATATTGCACACACAACAACACCATCCCGTCCGTTGCTAGCGTCTTCCAGCGTACACTCGCGCACCCCCTCCACAACAACAACAACAAAAAGGTCCCATATTTTGTATGCACACTACCGAACTAGGAAGGGATACATTATTTTTGATTGTATAAAATCAAGCGACAGTAAAACAACAAAACCGACCACACAGTTAGAAGGTTCAACCGAAACGGCGCCTAAGCTTATTATAAAAAAAAGTACTCTTTCACAAAAACGGGGCGATTCACCGCACTGTGCGCGTGAAAGCACCTGTTTCGAAGTCATCCTGCAACGCGCTCGGTCCATTTCTTTGCGTGCCATTGTATTATACTTTTTTTTTATTGCTATTTCTCCCGGGAGAAATATAAGTAGGCTGAGAAGGGAAAACAATATTGACCAATGCATCTCAAAGGTTTAATAGATTTGCAGCGCGAGCTTTACCATGGTTACAGGAGGAACGGTTTTGTTTACACTACAGCTAAACGTGTCTATATTGCACTACACAAACATTTGAAAAACAAACATGCTACATACGACGTGATTTAAATATTAGCAGACATTTACAGCATCATACAATTTCCGATGCAAAACAAGGCGGCGCGAGCAAATAGGTAGGAATTAGGAGAACGGAAGAGGTATCGGAATTGTCCAAAACTCTGTGGTGAAATCAAATGCGAATGCGAAAAATAAGCAAACAATGCTGAGGAGGTCAGAAAGACTTGTTAACGCTAGCATCATTATAATAATTATTATTGCTACTACTACTACTATCCCTTTAGTAGTTCGCTTGCTAATCGATGACTAGGGCGTTGATGCAGCTGAAGTGCTTATATACATATATGCTGTGTAAAAGAGAAAGGATGGGTGGTTGTAATGAGGTCTTATCTTTAGTATTGCGAGGTTTTGGGGCTCAATACACACATACACATATTTATATTTATAGTAGATGCGCTGTAAACCGGAAACGGGATGAATTCCCCCCCCCCCCACAACTCTATTCGGAACCAAATTTTTGTATCAAAACAATCAAACTGGCATATTTTTGCACTACACCACCATTACCCATCCCTATATTAGGCATGTAAAGTCGAGAAGAATACAATACGAGCTCTCTTTAAACAAAAAAGCAAACAGGCCTAGATGCTGTAATCCACAAATTTGATAGATAGCTGTAAATCGTTTACTTTACTAACACACCGATTTACTGCAAATTTAATTGCAATTTATGGGCAACCACCAAACGAAAAAAGCAAAGTGCAAGATGGAAGGTAGTCGCTTACGCTCGATAACGCTTTCATTGCTGCCGGGGGAAAAACAAACAAACAAAAACAATGGCAAATCGGGGGCCACCGTGCTTTATCTAAGGCGTATTGGTTTACCTTTTGGTTCTGGATTGGAACTGAAATGGGTAAAAACAAAAATCGACCACCGGGAAGGCATCGGGTGACGATGGTTTTGTTAATTCCTGTAACCGTCAACAACATTACTATTTGTGATAAAACTCTGAGCGGAAGGTGAATGATGAAATACGATACGAAAAGAAAAACGGCAGTCGGAAAGTGGGAAAACAAGAGAACTGATGATGGTGTTGTAGGACGACGCTTGGATTAGTACGATTAACTAACTAGCTACAACAAAACAGTTAATGTTTCCCTGTGTTTTTTGCTCACATTCTCCACTAATACGCGCGAAGACCTTTGTATTTATATATATACACTTATAATCAAACAATATTTACGTTTCCTTTGTAATCTATCCCACTGCACGAAATACGTAATTTTTGCTACTTTGCGTTAAGGTAACGGCTACAGACATACAACTGTTCGAACATTTTATTTAAAAACGTACAGCAACCAAGTGCAGCAATAAGCTTGCAGGAAAGGGTGTAAAGTAAAGTAAAGCATGGGATTTATTGGAAACAAAATAACATCTTAAAACACCGTATAAAAAAGAGCTTTAACTAAACTGTTCCCGTATTGGCACACCCACACAAACACGATGATAAAAAAACGAAACAAAAGCTACAATTGGATAGAATGAAAATGCAATAAATTAGGTGCAATTAAAAAAAATCACACATACACACACTAACATAAAAACTAAGCCGAAAAGAGTCAAACCGATGAAAAGGAGACAATTTTTACACGTACACTTTACATGCACGAAAAACCGAAATCAAAAATATAAAAGTTCATTCATTTCCATTGCAAAATAAATAGGAAATCGAGAGCAGCGAAGGAGACGAGAGAAAAGAGAGAGGAAAAAAGGTTGCAAATGGTTACAGCGAGAATACTCAAAGCAAGTAGCGCGAATTAGATGCGAATTACATATTACATTAAATGCATAAACACCCTTTATACGACACTTTCCTCAAAATCAGTATGATAGAGAAGAGGGCACCATTGGCGCTGGTATAGGGGCATAGTTAAAGGAAAAGGAAAAGATTCACTTTAAACGTAAACCACCCTCCCTGACCTTCCGGTTGTGGAGATGGGGGGTTGGGGACTGGCCGCTTTGTAACATGATAGCACACACATGGCGCGGTGTATTTAAATGACTATTATTATTATTATTATTATTATTATTAATATATTATATTATTACTAGTGACTTTAAATAAAAAGTTTTATAAAACAGAGGATTGGTGTAAGCCGAAGTATTTCTGAATGTTTATTTACCCCCCCCCCCCCCCCCCCCCCCCCGGGATCTTAATTTAATTAATCGTTTACGCTTTCACCAAACACCTCAGTGACTGCGGCAGTGCGGCGATAAACGGACTGCAGTGTGAATCCGATTTGTTCCCTCAAATTAGCATGTAATGATATTATAATATCGCCTCCTTCTTGGGCAATAGTTATTTTATCACCGATTTGTCCCTTTCCGTGGAAAGTCACACGTCACCATGACGCCATGACGGAAACACACTGCGCAAAGCATCCCAGTAAGCCTGGCGCAAAAAAAGCCCCGATTGCGTGCGGTTTGCGTGCTCAATGCTGCTGCTGCTGCTTGCTCCCTCGACGGTTTGGAGGGGGACCTATGCATAGCAAATGACTGTGGTCAAAGCTGGGCACCGTGAGGAAAGCGAATTAATTATATTTGAAAAACAAAGCAGAAGCGTGCACAAAACAGTAGCCCTCCTCTCGATAGCTTTTGGCCGAACCGAAACCGTGCGCTTAACGGAAGTATCGCGTGCTCCATGACCATTGGCTACTGCGGCAGTTGAAGGGAGAAACGCGTGTGTTTGCTGTGTGGACGGACCGACCACTGCTGCACAGCATTTGCACACATGATGCTGGTTGGTGCTGCCGTGTGCCCATGTGCAATTGCAGCTTTTGCAGCGAAAAAAGGTAAAGAAAGTGGACCCAAAAAAAAGCACAATCTTTCTTTCTTTGTGTCCGCAAAGCACAATCCTCTGCAAGCAAAAATGTTGATTTTTATTGAAAGAAGAAGAAAAAACCTTCCCAAAACTAGCCTCATTCACTGCAGCTTTACTGCCATAGTATCTTCGCTAACCGTAGGAAATTTGTTGCATCGTGTGGATACCGTTTCGACGACGATATTTCGGATTCTGGAGCTGCTGCTGCTGCCGACCGGACGAACCGCTCTGCTTCACGTCGTACATGTTTTGGTGCTTGTTGATTGAGTTACGCAGCTTGCCGTGCAGCCAGGCCGCAAATGCTTCCTCGTTCGATTGCGCCTTCTGCCGCTGCTCGGCCGTACGGCGCTGCTGCCGCTCGCGGACCCGCTGGCGCCGTGCCTCCTGCCGTCGCTTCTTCTCCTCCAGCTCCTCCCGCGACAGCCCGTACTCGGAGCGGAAGCCGTTGTAGTACGGCAGCTTCTCACCGGCCGACTTCTTGTGCCGGCAGCACTTCCGCCGGCAGGTCGTCGACCGTTTCGCCCGGTGCGCTTCGAGCGGACGCTCACCGTCGGAAGATGAGTCATCGCCGGCATCATCACCACCTCCATTGCTGCCCGTCCGACGGTGCTCATCCTCCGCTTCGTCATCATCTTCGTACTGTACCACGTTCCCGTCCTCCTCGCCCGGGTTTGTCTCCTCGGCCTGGGAATCGCCGGAAACGGAGCGCGAGTCCGCCTCGCTCCGGTACGTCTTGAGCGGGCTGCTGCTAATGTCCTCGCTACTCTCCGGGTTGTGTATCTCCGTGTCCATGCTCGAACCGTCCGTCGGTTCTTCCTCCTGCTCCTCCTCCGCCTCCTCCTCTACCTGCGGCTCCTCGTGCAGTGTCGCTTCCTCTTCCACTTCGTCGCCCTCCTCGTCCTCCTCCTCCGACACGATCGATTCACCCTCCACACCAGTCTTATGTTTCTCCATACGATCGTCCGCCCCGTCGCCACCGTCCTCGTCGTAGTCTCCCTCGAGCTGTTCCTCCTCTACCACCACCTCCTCTTCCTCCTCCTCCTCTTCCTGTTCGGGTGTCCCGTTTCGGCGATCGTCTAGGTGCAGCTCCTCGATGATTGTGTCCGCACCGGAACCATCGGCAACCTCAGCTCCCTCACCATCCCGATGCACATCGGCCACCGTTCTAATGAGGGCGTTCTTTTTATGCCCGGAAGGACCTCCTGCTCCACCACCACCGCCACCGCCGCCACTATCTCCAGCACCTCCAGCGCTAGCAGCACCGTACCCGTCGTCCTCGCTGCTGTAATCGTCCGGTTCGTAGTCGACCAGCTGCTCCCGGAAGGTTACCCGCCGCTCCCCGCTCACATGCTGCCGCGGTGACGGTGGCGTCGGAATGGCGAACGATTCCTGGTTCGCTTGAATGATTTTTTCCTTTATGTTGTACTCGTTGGCGGGCCGAAGAACTGTAGGGAGTGTTGGGAAAAGAAAACAATAATCCATCAATCCATGGGTGATGTGGTATCTTTGCTCCAGCGGGCAGTTAATGTCGATTGATGGCAATGATATTATAATTCAATTGAGTAGTTTCACATGGCAAAAGAGTTGTTTTTCTTCAAGAGAGATCTCTAGATAGTTTTCGGGCTCTGTGGTCGTGGAAAAGGAATCAAACATTCTACTCTGCTGCCTGTTCTGATTATTACGTGGAACATTTCTCCATTTCTGGTCAACTCCCAACCAACCTTGATTGTGTCGTTCAAAGGCCATTCTCATCACAAAACGTGTCACGTTGTTTTGTAACACGAATAGAGAGCACCAATAGCGTGTTTGAATCCCTTTTTTTTAATACATTCATCTATTAGAAATGTTCCGCTAAACACATTCAAAGCTTTACAATTGTTTTGCTTTCAAGATTTTTGCGCCATTCACTGCCAGGGAGACTTATCCGTACAAACTACTCACAATATCCTTCATAATCATCCTCGTCGTCGTCAATCATGACGAAACGGTTAGTTGCGAAGTCACTTCAGTCTTTTCGGCTTTCAATTAATCCTTGTTAGAGAAGCTGGGCTGAAGAAATCTTTTCTTTTGATATCCTTGATTGATTTTATCACATCATTCCACTGAATATTAACGCTTTTCGATTAGCCACACATACACTACACTCAGCACATTTCACACGCTTCACATTCTAATCGCACTCCAAAGTACCTGCGGCTAGTATTGTTAGGACCTTGCTCGCTCCATCGATAGCTGGTTGTCAACTGAACGTAACGGCAAAGAACCTACCCACACCGAGCCCATTCACGCCAGTTGCCATCGGGACCCGAAGACGAAGACGACTCCTTTCTTCGGCCTGCTTGTCCCTCTCACCCTGCAACTTTCGCGCGAATATCCTTGTGCGTTTTCGGGCTCGGGTTTGATTCGGGTTAATGCTGTTCGAACCTTTCGCTAATAATATCCGGCAAAAAACGGTATATTGCCAGCTAATTAGTATGTTAATAACTCCGTAAAGAAAATGGTTGCACGAAGTGGTAAGAACAAAAAAAAAACAATTAAATTTTTATGACACTTACATTAACGGTCCTAACCGAATCGTTAGCGTGCCCCGCCAGGGGTTAAGTGAGATGCATACTGAAACAATTCATTGCACCCTCACGCACACATACAAACAGCGACACACACCCCCTTCGAAACTATTGATCAAGCGGAAGTGAAGCGTTCGATTTGCCATGGCGGAGGGACGCGAGACCTACCCTCCTGCCTACCCGCTCCGCCCACGCGGTCTGTTGCCCTGGGTACCAACAACCAGACCTGCGGGCACAATAATGGCTTTCGATAATAAAATAAACTAAACTAAGCCCCCAACGACAGCGCTATCGGGCGAGGCGGTTACCCTGCTTGGCGATTAGCTGTTGGTTTAGTGGTTGCTTTAAGGATGCCGGTGGTAGTGCGATGCAGAAACGCAGATTGATTTATGTGTCGTTTGACGAGCGGTGGTGGTGTTTTTTTTTGTGTGGTTTTGCAGCGATGCAGGAGTAGATGATGTACTAGCGATGTACACTAACCCCCGTCCTCTCGAGCTGTTTCGGAGGAGGAGGAGGTGATGTGGCCAATCAGCAGACAGCTTAGGAAGGCTCGGCACTGGCTGGGCCGGCAAATGGAATGCGTTTCTATGGAGAAAGGATGGCGTTGTAGCTTTGGTTACGGTGAAAGTGAATTCAATTCAATTAATGTCTATTGGCTTTGATTCTTCATTGCCAAATTAGATCCATTTTTGGTCGACTACTATTTCACTAACTTTCCGTGGTAAAGCGTGCATCTTCTTCTTATAGTAGCGTAACAACCCATAATCGGTCTATGCCTGGGCCTACTTAGCCTCGAATGAGCTTGTTGGTGGGTGTTGTACTCATAGTAGAATAGTCCTTGAACCCATGACGTGCATTTTCTTAAGTTGTGCGAGTTGACAACTGTAATACGGGACCGGCAATATTGTTTAAAGACATGGTCGTAAGATGACTGTGTTGAAAATGGATTTAGGACAGTATATGATTTTGTTGTTAGTAGTCCTGTATGACTTCCCTCTAGGTCTTTTGGTTTGTTCTTCATACTTGTGATGGGTAAACTAAAGTTTTGATTATTTATTTATTTATTTATTTCATATATATAAACCGACGGATCATCATGTCTAATCGGCAACCTTATAATTAAATTAAGGAGCATATAAATAAACATCTAGTTATAAGCAAACATTACATGTGACGTAGACGCAATTTCTCCTTGAACGTGGAAGTAGACATACTAAAATCGAACAAATCTAACACTTCATTGAACTCGAGGGACATACGTATAATAGGGTGTCCCTGGCTATGGTTGTTGCGGGTACGCGGAACACGGAGATGGAAATTGGATCTAAGAATCCGACAGGGAGCGAACAAATTGATGCTGGCTAGTAATGCCGGGGAATCGATCTCTCCGTTAAGGAGCCGAAATATGAAAAGGCATTGGGCGTTTTTACGTCGAGAGCAGAGTGGTTCAAGTCCGAGAAGCAGACACCGCTGATGGTAGGTGGGCCGAGCGTGGTGGGATTGCCATGGAAGGAGTCGAACCGCGTACCTGGTGAGTCTCCGTTGAATGGCTTCGAGGCGATTGATGTCACCAACGCCAAGCGGGCACCAGATCGGACAGCAGTACTCCAGGCACGACCTTACGATGGCACAGAAGATCGACTTGACGCACATGGGATCGGTAAACTCGCTACAGGTCCGCGTAATTAAACCAAGTAGCTGATTTCCCTTCGCAACAACGCTATCAATGTGAGGGCGAAATGACATCTTCTGATCGAGTAGCACCCCCAGATCACGGATACATGTCGTGCGAGCCAAAGCCGTGTTGAGCATAGTGTATGTAAACGTGATGGGGTGACGGGCTCTGCTGAATGATATACACTGGCATTTATCAGCACACACTTGGAGAGCGTTTCTGCTGCACCAGCTATCCAGATTCTCAAGGATCGTTTGAAGGCGTACACAGTCACTGTCGTTTCTAACTGGAGCGAATATTTTTACATCGTCGGCGTACATTAGGTGTTGGCCTGGCGGTAAAACGAAAGATAGATCATTAATATAGATGAGGAAGAGTAGCGGTCCCAAATTACTCCCTTGAGGCACACCGGAGGAGCTGGTGAAAGAGTGAGAACGATGAGATCCTATACTTATGTAGTACGAACGACCAGTTAAATATGAACGCAGCCAGGTGATGTGCCAGTCGAGGAAACCGAGTTTTTTTAGCTTCGAAAGTAGAATATCATGAGAAATACTATCGAACGCAGCCCTGAAGTCGATATATACTGCATCAACTTGAGTACCACGATCCATGTTGTCGAAGCAGTAGCCAACAAATTCAGCAAGATTTGTGGTGGAAGATCTCCTTGGGAGAAATCCATGCTGACTAGGGCTCATATAGTTTTGAACTGCTGTGAGTAGCGGATTGTATAGAATGAGCTCAAACACCTTTGCACAAGCGCATAGGGATACAATGCCACGATAATTACTAGCATGAAGTCGACTGCCTTTTTTATGGATAGGAATCATTCGCGCGTGTTTCCAGGACTCAGGATACGTGCCACGCATAAGGGAATCATTAAATATTTTGGCAAGAATGGGTGCGAGTGATTGACGGCAGTGCTTCAATATGTATGCGGGAATATTGTCAGGTCCAGATGATGTAGATGGTTTTATATCGTTGAGTGTGCGCGCAATTAATGCTTCGTCAATTGTGGGTATAATAAAATCGATAGCATCCGATGGAGTATTGCGGGTGGCCTCTGCTAGTGTGTTAGGATTGTGAACAGGAAGGGTGAATGCATCAGCGAAACGATTGGCGAGAGTGTTGCAAATATCGGATGTATCGATACTAGTTTGGCCATTGTAGCTCATTGACGGAGGGATACTTCTTATATTGCGCCGTTTGTTCCAGAAGCTCCAGAACCGTGTCGGCTTAGAAAATAGCTGCCTTTCAGTACGACGAATGAAGGAGCGGTAGAGCACACGATTATGTCGACGATAATTGTTCAGTGCATCGAAAAAAATTCTCCTATGCAGCGATGATCTCGTTCTACTGTAATCCGCGTAGGCTTTTGATTTTATTTTTTTCAACCGTCTTAAAGATGCATTAGACCAATCGGGGCCAGGCTTTCGTTGAGCAACAGGAACGCAGGAATTAATCGCTGAGCGCATAAAAACGCTAAAGCAATCGGTGGCTTCGTCGATAGTGGAAAAGTTGGAGCAGTCAAAATTACGGTCAAACGACACAATAAGGGCATTCATACGTTCCACATTCGTTTTGAAGAAATTTCTATTGACTGTACTGCGAGTGTGACTGTTGGTGGTGTGGGATAGTTGTACGGGATAATAAATCATCATATCCAATGAAGGATGATGAAAGTCCTCACTGAGAAGTGGAATACTACAGTGTGTTACGTATGGGAGGAAGTTCTCTAGAGCCGAAGTACCATTCACAGAGTGCAGAGGTGTGATTGAGTCGCACAAAATATTGGTTGCGGCAAGGTTTGCGAAGACCAGATCCAATTGACGCCCAGATTGATTTCCAATACCACTCAACTGAAATAATCCGGTACTATGCAACCCATCAACGAAATCGGTATTAGTCACGGAATTGCATAAAGGTGCATAATGCATGACAGAATAACATGGAGAGCAATCGGTGGCTTCTGATGTATTAGTCAGCTCCCATCTGATATCAGGTTTATTGAAATCTCCGAAGACGTATAATAAATCGCTCTCTTTAATGCGGCTTGAAATTTCACGTACACTATCATGTAAAGCGTTCATCACTGCGGGGTCATTCGCATGACTAGGCGGAATGTAAACAACGCCGATGTAAACAGAGACACCTGGCAGCAATGTTTTGATCCAAAGTTGTTCCAGTATGGTATTAGGCGATGCGATTTCACATGTCGGTATTGAAGAGGAACTTGCAATTAAAACACCCCCACCGCGTGAGAGGGCACTGTTGGAAAGATTCCTATCGCACCTGTAGATATGATAATGATCGTCAGTGAGGAGCGAAGAAGGTATGGACTGAGTAAGCCAAGTCTCGGTAAGAATGATAAAATCATATTCTGATTCTGATAGCGCCAGGCGAAGATTTGTAGTTTTCGTTCGTAGACCACGTACATTTTGGTAGTAGATAGAGAGACTGGGATGAGCTGAACGAGGTGCATCGCCGGATGCTGTGCAAGATTGCTATTCATCCGACGGGCCAGCGTCAGCAGATTCATCAGTCCGTTTAGCGTTTCGCTTCGGTCGTTTTTTAGGAGCGGCTAAGCATTCGGGAGGTGACCTAGTAGGTGTGGTGGTAACAAGCATTCGCTCATTAAGGTCAAGATGTGGTTCGTTTGTAAACAAAGCTGCGTCTGTAGTGGTCATGGCAGGTGAGGAAATCGTAACGGGCTGTGCGAGCGTATCTGTTGTAGTAGTTGGCATCGCGGCAATTATGAAATCGTCTCCGGAATCGGAATCGAATGTGGAATCGGAGTCGGCTCCAGAATCGGTTCCGGAATTGGCACCGGAATCGGAATCAGTTCCGGAATCGAAATCGGCTCCCGAATCGGAATTGGCTCCGAAATTGCAATCGGCTTCGAAATCGGAATCGGTTTCGGAATCTTCATAAGAATAGACGTTTGGATCCAATGATGCTACTTATTGATAACAGCAAAGAATCACAATTTACTATTATTAATGATCCATTCTCATGGGGATTCCCGGACTGATTTTCTTCCTGAATCTTCTTATTACAATTCAAGAACTGATTCTCATTCTGGAGCTAATTCGAATTCTAGAGTCAATTCTGAATCCGTTACCGGAGCAAATTGCGATTCCGAGGTCCATTCCGATTCCGGAGCCGATTCTGATCACCACTACTTCATATATCCTTTTACCCTCGTTTTATAGTGATTGGGATGATTGGTGCTGTCTGTTGTGTTGCTTCATTCAATTTTTCATCCTATAAAAAGACAACTTTAATGAAGGTACTTTTACCTTATCTTAATCTCCAACGATAAGAACAAAGAAACGCGTTTCACACCCATAATCGTGCGAGAACGATTTATGATATTTTTAAATAACACCTACACACATCCTTTCGTATGCAAATGAGCCAAGCTTTGCTAATGAACTGGTAACAGCGTTCCGTTGCGGTTATTTAACCACCAAACAAACTAACCAACCGACAAAACTATTTTCCCCGCACCACCCACAACCCGCTGGTAACATCCATATCCAGCCTCTTTCTCTCGCTAGGGTAAGTTAATTAAACTTTGCTCTATCGTATCCCGGGCATCGGAAAAATAAACCGTTTCCATTTCCCTCACATTTTCCCACGCGAACGGAAACATTATCCGCCACACTTTCACCACCATCCCCTTTCTCTCTGTCAGGGCAGGATGGCTACAGGAGAAAATGGTCTTGGCCAGCACCAGAGCAGGGAAGTTTAGTGCCAGCCACGTGTCGGTCGCCAAAATTCCACTCGCAACACACACACACACACACACATGGTTGACACATGTCAGCGGACAAATGGCGGAACGCCAACGGTAGTAGCACGTAGGCACGCCAAGCTTGAAACCGGAAGCTCACCACAATGCCATCAATCTTGATAATGTCCTAAACTTCCAGCCATTCCAGCCCGAAGGAGAAGGGAGCTGGTTCCGTATTTCAAGCAGTATGGCAGAAGACCCCCATAATTAAAGCGTTCCGCGTGGCGAGAGGTGAGGGCCAAATAGTAGCAAACAAAAAAATGGAAACGAAAGGGAAAAGCGTTCAGCCCACGTGCTACCGGACCGTTAAAGCACACTTCGTTGACGTTGAAATATTAACTGAAAGCGCGCGGTGGTACCGGACTGGGCGGACCCACGACCGCGGCCTGGCAAGGACTCAATACTATCCGCGAAGGAACCAGGTGTTATTGTGGGTGGTTGGTGGATTTGATTGTACCGAACAATTTGAATTATTTTTCAACAATGCCTTCGTGGCTTGCGCCTTTAATGTCGTTAAATAGCGATGGAGAGCCTTTGTGTTTTTTCTTCCAATCAATACTACCTAGCATGAGCCATTTACATCAATCAACATTATGTGGTGACATTTCTGTTTTGGAAATGCTTGAGATTTGGCTAATGTTTGTTGATTAAGAAATTGGATTGTACAACAAACAAAAAAGTAATGTTGCAGCAAGAACAGCTTTTACAAAGCGACAACGGTTGTTGTGCCAAAGAAGAAGAAGAAGAAGAAGCAGAAGAAGAAGTTGAAGTAGGGATCAGCAATACTGCAGCCAAATATCCCAACAAGAACAAAAAAGGCATTCAAATCGGTTCAAAATAGTTCCTAAATAGAACCAGAATGTCAAAGCAAAATCACTTCTCCAACTCTCTGAAGTTCTCCAACCAACGATCACTTAAACGCAATATGCCCTATTGCTTTCTCGGTGAAAGGATTCATTCCACACCGGAGTCGTTAGAGCACATGTTCATAAGTTTAAGCCGGGAGTTCAGTGTGCCACGAGCTGTCGCACAGGTTGGAAAAGTAATTACCATAATATGGTAATAAATACTGTCCGACCTTTTTCTCCTACGTGGACGAGAGCGCACACTTCGATGTCGGTGATTCCTTTCCCTTACTACTAACATTCGCAACCGACCCCGACTGCTACTGTTTTCAAACAAACAACAAAACCGACTACACTAAGGTCCTACGTGTAGTTGGGCAAAAAGGAGAAAAGGAAACGAATAGACCAGCGGTTTCGCAATAGGCAGTGTAGTGTGCCTGGGTAATGGAGTTAAGTTGTAAGAACCGCCACAACGCTTGTCATTACAGCTGTACCGCTGTACACTCGCTTCAACAATTCCATCGATTTATGTCCCCCTTATAGAGGAATCTGCTTTACATACGTACATTACATGTTCTCGTTCTACGCCAACTCACGAGCACCTTAGTGGTCTCCAGTGTCAATGACCTTATTTTCGCTTTCTTCCGTTTTCGAGTCATATCTCATTAGAATTCGCAAATGTTGCTTTCGATTCGTTCGTCACTATTGACGTCACCGATGGTGGTCCTCCGGGGTACTACTTTCAATATCCTTAAGCAGACTTTGCGATAGCAACTTTCCACGTGTTGTTGTGGTGTTACTTTCGTCGTCTCCAATCCACAAGGACGCGGTCGATCTATGTTTGTCGTTGAAGGGCAAACTAGCGCTAGAATAAAAATAGTATAATTAGTAAGAGCAGTTTGGCTCACGGATCGCTGCTGCCGCTTGTACCCCTTTGTGGTCCAACACTATAGTCCACACCTTTTTTTACACCACGCTTGCTTCGATTGGTTAATTACACAACTCGTAAAGCAATTTTACGCCCTTTCACCTACTGCAGGTAATTCCCAGGATCGGCCTGGTATAATCAACGTTCGTGCAAGTTTCGATGGCTACTGTGACGACACGCTTAATTGGAAGTGGTCGTGACACGCCGTGCAAGCATCAAGAGCCATTCGTTAGTAGATAGTGATCGGAAGACATTTGAACTGAGTTAGAATCAAGAAGAACATGCAGCAATACAATCCAGATCAAGCCGTCATATTGATTTAATTGTTTTTTTTTTGTTATTAATTAATTCGCTATTTCTTTCGTTAAAAGCGCAACATTGGGTGCGCACCAGAGGAAGTAAAAACACAAACACACACACACACACAATCCTTTATATGCTTCTTTACTATAGAGCACTGTTTGTACTCTAAAGGGGTATTTTTCATCTGCCTCTCTTTTTTGTTTATTTCTTGTTTTCATCAATAATTTCCATACAATCTATCCGCGGTACCTTTGTATCGTCTTGTTTTGTTTTTTTTTTTTGTTAGAAGCATTTTGCATATTTTGTAGCTCTCCTGGTATTGTTTGATCCACAACAATCCATACTCCACCACGTACACACGTACACACCCAGATTGACTGTGTGCGGGGTAGGAGAAAGGATCTTCCCGTGATGGAGATGGTGGTGGTGGTGGTGGTGTAGAGAAAGAACATGGGCTTTTCTCATCACGACACACTCGTCTTCATAGCATCATAGCCCTCCCCGCCCTGCCGTCTTCAGTAGTTATGGTACTCTCTCCTGGGAGCTTCTTGTACAGCTGTGTACCCCCGCGTGAGGCATCATCTGTATCCTTTTTTGTAAACTACGTCCGATTTTAAATTCCCTTCAGCTTGGTTTTAATTTTTCTCTAAATCATTTTAACTAAGCGGTTTCCCCTATCCGCCTTCTCTCTACTTCTCTATAATGGGCCTAGGAGTATTTAGAGTATATTTTTGCCTCTTCCATTTCACTTGTTTTTCAGCTTTCACTCATACGTTTAAGCCTTCTTCTTCGTGGTGTGTCCAGCCTCGCTACCACATACACACCCTTCTATTGATGTTTGATCCCTCCGATAACTTCTTCTTTTGACATACCGCCACCAAATAAGCCATTCTTTCATGCTGAGTTTAAGTGGCGAGATATTTTTTTTTCTTCTTTCCTTTGCTGCTTTGTTCAGCCCATTTGCTCCTGATAGATAATAGAAATTTCATATGGTGTCACAGTTATGATGCTTAAAATATACGAAGAAAAAAAACCAATGCACTGCAAGCCACCGGGATCAAAACTACACCGGGATCAAAACTATCACAAATGGGTAAGTAATTCGCACCAAACGCAATCCGGTAGTGGTTGTTAGTAGTATAACTGACGCAACAGAACAATAGATTTAAACCCAAATTTTGCCATACGATACGCGTGCATGTACACATGTACAAGAAGTTCACAGAGGCAGCCCAAACAAATGGACGACGACAGAGGTTGATGCGTATGTATTGCGAGTGGATGAAGGGAACGATTTCCCTATATCACCTGTCACTGCGGTGGATACAATTGTTTCCTCTACTTTACAAACCATGTAACACCGAACAATAAAACGTTTTTGGAGCTGTTTGCAAATGTGCTAAAGTTGCTACTGGAGAGACATGGGGTTGTTGCTTCCCTTTCTACGTACGTTTCCGTGTGGTTTGTATTTTCGTTCCGGGTTCGGCTGGCATTAGTTACTTTCTCTCTTGGTCTCACTCTGACTCTCTTTCTCTCTCGTTCTCGCTCTCGCTTCCCCTTCTACTCATATCTGTCTATATAATGGTGGCAACAAACGCACTTTCAACGTCCCTTTTTGACGCATCCTAAACTGGCGTTACACTCACCTACAGATGTACACGCCGCCCTCAGGTTTATCGCGCCTGGAATCGCCAATGCATATTCACGTTGGGCACGCTTATCATCGCTTCCTGTTTCCACTAATTAGCAGCAAATCCTGTTCGTAATTACATGTATATATATATAGGCTATATATTATGTTATTCACATCGATTTTGTGATTTTTTTTCTCTTCTTAAACTTTTTCGATACACACCCGACGATCCGTTCAGGCTAATTATTCGTTTACAGCACACACACACACACCACACACAGTGCTACACACCACCATTCATGCCTATCCCTTGCTGTTACTTCGGGTGCGGCAACATATATTGAACGGCGGCGAAATGTGGCATAGCACAACAAGAAGTACATTATCATTGATGCGAAAATCCCAATTGTAGTGAAGAGGGGAATACGTGCTCTGTTAGTAGTTTCTTGCGCCTCTACCATATGGGTGCACATCTGACCGTTAAAATAGCGTCACATTTTTCTCATTTTCTTATTTTTCTGTTGTCTGCTCATGCATTCATACACCTTTCGTTCTATTCTTCAGATATACTGCTGTTATCCTTAGCGAGGCTGTACTCATAATTTTGCTTTGCTTTATTCTCCTTGTCTTCCATTCCTTGTTTTTTTGTTCGCGTTGAACTGTCGGTTTTCCATATTTTAAAAACAACTTTCTCTCTTTTTTGTATTTATTTCCCTCGGCTCTTCATCTCTCCTATATCATTTCTGTCATTACTCTCTATCTCTCTCTCTCTCTCTATTTTTCTACCCTCTTTTCTTTCTCGTTTCTCTCCCTATTCTATTTTTTATATTCGCTTCTTTCTTTCTTTCTCTCTCTTTTCTTCTTTTTCTCTCTTTTCTCCTTGTTCTCTCTCTTTCCTCCTTTTTCTCTCTCTTTTCTCCTTTTTCTCGCTCTTTTCTCCTTTTTCTCGCTCTTTTCTCCTCATTCTCTCTCTTTACTCCTATTTCTCTTTTATCTCTCTTTTCTCCTCTTTCTCACTCTTTTTTCTCTCTCTTTATCGTTCTCTTTTCTCTTTTCTCTATCGCTCTCTTTTCTCTTCCTTCTAAGAGACCTCTTTTCTCTTCTTTCGAATACTCGCTTTTCTCCTCTTATTTTTCTCTTTCTTTTATCTATCTTCGTTCTTTCCTTTAATGGACTCGGTTTACAGTGATACACTCGCACCGGATTATAATTTGTCTTTGACCCTTCCACTACACATCCCAATCCTGCTGTCATCCTACGCACCGCTCACTTTTTGTTAATGCAATTAATTCAATCGCTTTTGGTGTGTGTGTGGTGTGATGGCCCATGACTGTTACATTGCTACTTCTCTTGGATTATTATTTATAAAGTTATGAGTTATATTTCTGTTATGCAATTGCATACTGCCGCTACTACTATTACTTTCTTTTCTGTTTCTGACTTGTGTACTTTCACTGTTGTTCGGCATTGTTTTGCCTACTGTTCTTTCTTGCGCTTCAAACATGTTTGCCTATATTTGCCTAATTCGTTTAACATTCTGGTTAAAGATGAAGGTTGCCGGCGTTAGACAGTTTACTTTTATCGTTTTAATGTTGTTGATGTATTTTAACCTTTTATCCTTTTGTGTCCCATGTCTTCTTTGTGGGCGTTGCCCCCGTTTCTGTTTCTTGTTTTTGCTTGATTTATGCTTACCTCTAAAGGGAAGTTCTTTAAAGTGGTGAAAACCGTACACATATATAGCCACAAACACACGCAGCACGCACACGCATACAGCAATACAACCACGGTGGTTTCCATCATCCCTCCCAGTATAATATGCAGTGCTCTCCTCCGTTTCACAATCCGGGAACGTGGTTCGATGCTTGATTTCGTCGTTTTCGAGGGTGTGAGACACATTCCGACACACCGCCTTTTCACCCATTCAACTGCGCTGGATGACTATATACGTATATGTGTGTTTTATATCCGAAAAAAACTGTACGATTAAATCTTCGGAACGATTTGTTTTAAAATCATCATTTTAACAACGCGTCCAGAAAATTACATTCGCCACCATCACACCGCCATCGAAACATGCGCACAAGAAAAGGTACATGATTATTTGCAACATGTGCTCCCCATCATTCTTTCGTGGTTTTATCACTTCATGAACGGAATCATTCGGTGATAGACATCCCAGCGCAGTATGTCTATTAGCAGCTGCGTATACATACATACACGCTAACACGCTCGCTGGAACACTAAATGAACGCTCGGCTTTGTTTATGCATTTTTCATATTTTTTCTTGTTTTATATTTCCTTCTCGACTCTTCCGGTTTCGATTTTGACGACTTTTGTTTTAAATATAATTAATCCAAAAACTTAGCTGGTATTATTTTGTTTCCTTCATAATTAAATCCATTCCTAGCGATCTTGCTTTTATTGGCCTTTACACACGCCCGCACACTTTCACAGTTACGACGCCTCATTACTGTTTTGTCGGCTATTGTTATGCTGCTTTTGACTGGTGTTCATTACGACGCGGGCGGAAATAAACTCGCCTCTCGATTAGAAAGACCTAGTATTGTACCTTCTACCCTAAGGATTTTGCACGGGCGCACGAACATGTGTCGTTCAAATGTAACGTTTTAATAACAAGCAAATGATTTAATCAAGTCACACTTGCTGCTACTGCTTACTACTGCTTTACGTCTGTGTCAGCGCGCACTTTACATCTCACTCGCTTCATATTATTTCTTCTTGGGAGTTTTGAGGTTTTCCTCGTCCACCAAGCTTGCCTCTAAAAGAAAACAATATGCATGTCCCTGCGATTCAAAATCTTTACGCGAGATTACGGATCTACATTTTGCTTTAACATTCTGTGATTGCAATACTGCAATCATCTGGTTTGTTTACTATACTCGATGTCCCTACTCTACACGCACAAGAAGGATCGTTTATAACGCTCAAGTCTAATCTTTCGAAACATTAATTTTCGACCATCGTCCTGAGTGTAATCCCATTGGTACGTGTGTGTGTGTGTTTGGGAACAGGGAATCGGGGCTGCATACCCTATGTACTGAAATTGTATTGATTCATCTCACATAAATCGTTTGATTTCTGTTCATGCTAAATAACAGATATCGAGAGGGACAGTGAGCGATCAACAGCAAAGCGTTTTGCACCAGACACTGAGATGAAAACTAGCAGTAGCAGTGAGCCTCGTTTAACTACAGATTTTAAGCACCACACGCTTCAGTGGTTATGCTCGAAATTAATACCAAAAAAAAAAAAACTATGCATACTAAATACAATTTATAAAGAATGAAAAATGAAAATCTTAGAAAATTTAAGGTAAAAAACAAATTAATTATGGATATTGGGCGCCGCAATCAACCTTTTTTAAAGTACTGTTCAGGAAGTTTCCAATTCCAAAATGATCTCCTAATCTCTTGACGTAGAGTGGTACTGGAGCGGTTGGATAATGCAGCGCTTCGAGCAAATCGCTCTTCTTCTATATCTCTGCTCTCAATGCCCCGTCATCCCTTAGCCCCCAGCCAGTAGCGCGTAAACGTGATAAGTGGTACATCGAAGCTTCTAAACTTCACACCAGGAAGGAAACAACTCTGACGCTCCTCCTCCGGGGCGTTGGTGTTCATCATTTAACAAAAGTGAGATTTGATACCCTCGAATCGACGACTATTTCCAAATCATTAAAACCGATTTGTACGAAACCAGATAAAGCCAGCTGGGAATAGTGTGTGACCTCTACAGTGTAGTTATTTTGTTTTGTTTTGTTTTGTTTGTTTTTCTTCTAACACCGCTTCTCTTCTCCGGACTGATGGACGGCATTGTTTATCCGTCGCACGCACCAATGCTGCCAAGTAGCACGTTCATGTTCGCTATACACACATCCTTTGCCAGGCGCGCGTCGCATTCGATAGCAAAATGAAAAAAAGAGAGGCCTATCCGTCAGTTAGGGAAGCGGGTTCTGTTAACTCATCTTAAGTTTGTTTGTTTTCAGCGTTTTGCGCTACACAGACGACATGGGGTCTGTCTGTTCTTTCTTTCTCTCTACCGTCTGTTTAGTTGATGCTTAGTTACATTCATGGTGCAAGCGATTTTGTAGATATGCAACATATGGACACTGTTTCTAGTGCATTTAGGTTTTCGCTGCTCCCACCTATACCCACACCGCTGCACCTCCGAGGTCAGTGCGATTTTTCTCGTTTACATAGAAGAATATCGCATTTCATCTGCGGATGAACGGGGCAGCGCGCGCGTGCCGCTTTTTTTCCACTATTTCTAACACAAATAAATTTAACTTATCGATGAACGATGCACGTTGCACGTATTGGCAGAAGCTGGAAAGCACAACCAGCCACCACCACCAGCCGGTACTTCCTTATACGAACGACTGTAGATGGACGAATCCCGTTCGTCCGCACTTCACTTTATAGTATCGACCAGTGCAACACACGAGAATAATCGGAGGATGAGACTGTACCGACAATGTTGCATTGGGTATAGAATTCGTATCGGTGACTGCGTATTGTTCGTCCTCTGTTGCCAGCACAAGGAAGCCAAACAAAGCGGACGACAATGTAAAGGCATCACCACGGAGGAAGTGTGCATAGTTGCCAGACGATGGTTGTTTCGCAATATTGATCAGCAGGTGTGTTCCTTCGTTCATCGTTCTGCTCTATATGGTCAGCTTATGCTGATTGTGTTGTTGTTTGTCGTTGAAAATGCACAATTTGACAGGGAAATCGGTTCGCCCCTATCGCCGAATACTGAACCAGTATTCCTGCATTCGTATATAAAGCCGACCGGATAGGTATGCTGCTGCTATTCGCTTTTGCTCGAGAATAATCCTATGCAATAGTCGCATCATCCAACTTTAGCGGCTGCACACACAACACCTTCTTCCACCATCATAGGATCGATCGTGTACGATCCATGTTTCGCATACTTTTGGGGGGGGTGGTGGTTTACTTTCTTCATATCTCGACGCAATATGTTCGCCACTTTACTGCCATTGTCACTCCGTAGTGATGGGAGGCTTAACTTCAGCCACATTCATCGAAACGCCGTGAAGATCTTTACTGTCTTTGCTCTATGCTTCACTACTGAGCTGCTGTTGGTTTTAGAAGTATGCAAATCATCGTTGAACGTACATTATTATTAAACCGGTGCACAATATTTATCCATAGAACCCCCATTCGTTTCATGTTTTGCACTGTACAATTTCGTTCTTTACCAGTCTGTTACGGTAGTACGGGGGGTTTTTTGTTGGTTTGTTTTTGTCACATTTGCTGCCAGCGCGTTCTGGGCTTCCGAGATACGTTCTCACAGTATTTGGAGATTGTGGTATAGGGGAGGAAGATGATGTTGTCTTTTGCTGGTTCCTCTCCTGTACGCGTTCGTTAATACGTATTGTGCACGAGAAACATATTTTTGCTATAGATATTGTGCACCTTCTTCTTTTGTTCTTCACTACTTTTACTTGTTCAATCTTCCATCTGCGTTTACGCGCAACATAGCTCTTATCCTCTTTCCTCTTACTGCTCAATCGTTTTTTATGGAACTAGTCAGCTTTCTAAAAGTAACAGTTTATCCGTGGTGATCCGGTTTCCGTGGCATTATTTACCTGGAATTAAAATAAGCATCAATTATTGATTCTGTGATATAACATGGGTAATGAAATGTGTTAAGTGATCGTAATTTTTAGTCTTAGTTTAGGACAATGGAGGAGCCGCTATAATGACGAGCTATACGAGATGTACGGCGACCTCACTGTCGTACAGCGTATCAAGCTCGCCAGTCTCCGGTGGGCCTTCCATGTTGTACGCATGGAAACGGACGACCCAGCCCGTAAAGTCTTTTTAGGCCGTCCACAAGGACAGAGGAGGCGTGGTGGGTCCAAATTGAGGTGGCAAGATGGCGTGGAGGCGTCCGCCATTAAGACCGGGATAACGGACTGGCAGACGAAGGCGCGAGACCGTGAGCGGTTTCGGACACTCCTGAGGCAGACCAAGACCGCAAAGCGGTTGTAGCGCCGGATAAGTAAGTAATTTTTAGTCTAACTTACTAGTAGAGATTGTAATACATTAATAATTTCGATTTATATTACTTTTCGTACGTGATTGTTTCTTGTCATTATAATACAATTGTTTTCTTGGGCCTTGCACGACAAATTGAACAATTGTTCCAAACCATTTGGCTTAAATTCAATCAAACAATATAGAAAATTCGATTCAGACTAAACAACGGTTACGCGAATCCTGAACAAAACAATTGCAAAACAGGCGAAAGTAAGACTTTTATATGTATTGCTTACCTGCCGCCACTTCTATGACCGCTGGTTGCTGCTGATCCTGGCTGACCGGGGCAGTCGAGGTTAGTTGATTCGACTGCTGCTGGCCACCTGCATTAGCATTGTTGCCGGACGCGTTCTGCTGCTGTCCGCCCGATCGGTTATGCGACATGCCGTTGCCACCGTTCAACTGATTGTTGCGGTTTCCGCTGCGGCCCCGGTAGTTGTTACCACCGCGATAGTTGTTTCCTCCACGATGGTAGTTGATGCCACGGTGGAAGTAACCACCTCGTCGGTTGTATCTATTATAAGGGAAACGCACACACACGCACACATTAAAATTATAATGCATTTATCTCGATATTGCTTTTATAAAGGACACTTACCCGCCGCGTCTGGTCGACCCGACGCCGAATGTTTCCGTGTTCAGTTTGCGCTCCTGGCGCCAATCCGTACGCTGCTGCTTTCCCTTCGCGCGCTCGACCGCCTCGCACGAAATGTTGTCGAAAAAGGACTTTGCTTTGTCGTAGCAAATGACATCTTCCTCCTCCTGTTCGTGCTCACCGGCACCAGTTTCGTTGCCTGAATCGTCCTTCTTGTCCAACGTTTCGGTTGTGATCTGCACCACCAGTTTATTTGATAACAATAGTATAGCATCATCATGTCCGCAGCGCGAGGAACGAAACATTATAAATGTAGGAGAAATGATTTATTAAATTTTGGTTGTATAAAACGTCAAAAACAACCCGTTCATCACACATGCACATATCCGAATATGTTGCGCATATTATGCACACTTTATATAGAGATAGGTGCGTGTAGTGAGGAACGAACTACTTTTTCTTGTTATAGGGATTTTGATGAGATGAGAAAGAAGATGGTTGACAGCAAAATTTTGACTACTCTAAATTTTGTGCTAGGTTCTTTTTATAGGGTGTACCATTGCACGATTTTTCTTGTTTAACAAATTATAAAACAAGGAAAACCATGGCCATTCATCAAATCTGTTTATTTTTTTGTCTTTTCATCATGGTCCAATAAATAATATACATGTGATAGCCAAACACAAACGCACTGTAGGTAACCTTCGTCTTTCAATTCATGAATTGTATGATGAACATATTGAATTAATGAATTAATAGTAACAAAAAATGAACAATATTAATATTGCAACATAACATTATGTTTTGGCAAAAAGAAAATAACCAAAAAACAAACAAAGCATAGTGCATAATAGAAACGTTAACAGCTAAGAGGTTTTAATCACTTTCGTTGACAAAAAAAACTAGAACAAATAACATAATAGCATTGGTTAATATATGCTTGAAAAGAATGCAAACAATGAAAACTAATAAAAGCATTATTTAACATAGCATACACATTCGGTGAAAAATGTACGTTGAGACTTTTTGGATAATTACCAAGTAAAAAACTTTGACAAATTTGAATAACATTGTTTGGTAGAGTAAAACAAAATTATTTTTTAACATTTTAAAAAGGGGCATAAAACGGGTTAACCTTTCCGTCCGTTTTGGTAATGTGGTTGTTAAACAATGATTTCCTATTAACGTAAGAAATCGTGATTTTTTTAATTCTCTATTACATTTAAATAGAGTTCACAGTACGCGTTCGATGAACGCAAATGAATTGAATGGAAAACAGTAGATTTAAAGTGAAGCATTTACTTGATTTTAGATACTGATGAACATCCATTCATCAATAAAAGAAAACACACACATTCAAATCAAAAACCTTTAGCAATAACCATCATCTTCAGTCGTGTTGGGTAGTACAATGCCGGCATATCGTGCAAACGGCACACTTAATACGCGTTTGTACAATACCGGCAACACGGATAAGGAAACTGGGAAGGACAATGGAGTGTAGCGTGTGGAGGTAAATAAAAGTAATAACAAATAAAAAAATAAAATACCTGCTCTGGTTTCAACTCTTCGCCCACCTTAAGTTTAGAAAGCTGCGATCGAAGCTCTTCGAATTTGCTATTGGCCTGTTCGAAATCGTAATCGTTTTCGAACTTAAGCAAATTCTTAGCACGTTGGCCTCCACCGGCACCGCCGGCTCCACCCTAAAAGAAACAAGTACATGCCGCTTTAATAAACGTTCCACCACTACCTGAGCTTTCGATCCTTTCCACAGCATGTCGTCATTAGCCCATTGGCCATACCTGCTGCTGCTGTTGCGGCTGGCCAATGTTTCCACGAGGACGGCGCATGATGGCGTTACCACCATTGTTTTGGTTTTGGTGGTTACGATTGTTGTTCCAGCCGCCACGGTTTTGGCCACCACCCTGTTGTTGCCCCTGCTGTTGTCCCTGGTGTTGCTGGTGTTGCTGTCTTGGCTAAAATCGAAAGAACAAAAGAGTTCAAACACACCGGTGTTTAAGTGGAAAGCAGTTGGGATGTACCTTATAATTTTCCTTCATCTGATTGTCGCCACCATGCTGTTGCTGCTGTTTGCCGGAATCGCGTCGCTCTCGCATATTGTTGTTCTGATGATTTCCCCGGTGCTGCTGGTTGTTCTTGTTGCGCTGCATGTTATTGCCACCGTCGCGGTTGTTTTGCTGCTGCATCATCTGCTGCTGTTGCGGCTGTCCATGTTGCTGCTGCTGTTGCTGCTGTTGCTGTTGCTGCTGCTGGTTCGTCTGCACAGCAATGTCCACCGTCGGACTCTTACGCGACAACATGTTGCTCGGAGTTCCCGAACGCGATCCACTTCCTGTGTGGAGAATATAGGACAAAGTTTAATAGTTTTGAACGAATCCAGCATATGCCTATGTTTGTAATGGATAGTAATAACGATAATGCTAAATAATAAACATGAATGGAATATCAGATTAATGTTAAATTGTGTCATAAAACTGTAACTGTACAATGTTAATTGTAACTGAAAGCTGAAAATCAATAGAAAACTTAAGCTAAGCTATCATTTAATGACAAACCTAATAAACAAGCAACAAGCAATAAGAACCAAAACGCGTAGAAACAAAATATATGAAATGAGTTGAACAATGAACATGAAATAGCAGTCAGTGAAGAAGGCGCAGTTGTCTCCGGTATGGTTTCTAATGAATGTAACAGCATCAACAGCAACTTCGGCAGCGGCGGTCAATTATAGTAATTATAGTAATTCCTGGAAAGTTTTCTCATCGCGAATTACAATCGTACAATTTGAAATGAATGAATAGCGACGCTCCCTTGCGACAACAGCACCTTTAGTTGAAACGTAAATTGAATTCAAAGCTCAATTCTAACAAAGGATGAACTGCACAGAAAGAACTGAATGAAAAACTGAATAAAGAAAAATTATGCCTGTATAGTCTAAGTACGGTAGCAGCAAATATACAATAAATGAAACGAAACATTTAAAAACTAACTAATGAAGGGAAGCAAATATTCTTTACATTTCTTCATACTTCACTCCACACATCAGATAGCAACAACAACAACAAAAACTCCTTGCAGATGTTTCGTATGGGAAAATAGTGAATCTAGCACATAATGCAGAAGGAGAAGCAATAACAAGCGCATATGTACACACATGCAAACCAGAAAACGGAAGTATCGTAGCAACAATAACAAAAAACGGGTGGAATATAAACGTTATCGGGTAAACAAAGCGCTATCGCCAGGGCATGATAACAAACGGACTCGTTTCGCAATGTACCAGGCTCTATATGCATGTGTTGTACTTTAAATAAACGCGAGAGCTCAATAATATCACAATATGCTTCGGGAAGGAAAATCTACATGCACATATGACTGAACTGAACTGAAAACATGAAAGCATATTGTGCGTATAGTAGTGTAGAACTGTCTTTTGGCCTATGCTTAAGAAAGTGTGTTTTAAACTAAATAAAGTGTTTTTGTCCCTAGTTTGCACATACGACATGTGATGGTGTGTATGATGCTCATCATATTCTTCCCACCTTGCTGCCGTTGTTGTTGTTGTTGAGCGTTTCGCTTTGAACTGCGTTCCGCAGCAACACCACCAAAAACAGCCGGTACGGCCCCTGTCGATCCACGATCACTAACAACGGCCTGCTCATGCTCAGTGGAAGAGCGAGGAGACGCTCCTGGTACCATTGCCACCGAGCCGGACGTAGCGATTGTTGGAAGAAAAGCGGACGGCGATTGTTTTGGCATCGACCGTGCGTTGGGGGTACCTGTTAATAACCCGGCTGGAAGATCTGTCGCCGCGGTGGATCCTGCTTTCGGGAACATGTCCATCGCCTGTTGCTGCTGAGGCTGCTGTTGCTGCTGTTGAGGCTGCTGTTGCTGCTGCTGTTGCTGCTGTTGCTGTGGGCTCGAGCCATTACCATCCACTGCGCCATCTTCACCACCACCACCATTAACGAATGAACGACCATCACCAACAACAATAAGCTTATTTCCGACCACATTCAAATCATTCGATAGCATACCTCCGAGATTGTTCATTCCACCGAAAGCGTTGTACGGTTGGCCGCCGCCGCCGCCACCGCCACCACCCATCTGCGGTGCATGACCTGGCGGTGGTGGACCACCCATCGGACCGCCGGTGACAGGGGGACCGCCACCCATCGGACCGCCGGGCGGGCCACCGGTCGGTGGGCCACCCATCTGCGGCATCATGAAGCCCTGGGGCGACTGGTAGCTCGGCTGACCGAGCTTGTTCGGCATCGGCATCTGGGGCGGCTGCTGCGGCGGCAGATGCATCTGCATGATGGCCGGATCGTTCGGGACCGGGTTGTTGTTGATCACCCGAATATCCTTGATGTCCGTCCCGCGGAAGAGGATATAGTCGTAACATTGGTTCTGCGGCGCAATCGGGAATTGGGTCTCCCGATCCTCGGTACCATACGACTTCACTGCAAGGTGGTGCGGGGCCACGTGCGGATAACAGACGACATGATCACCCCCGATCCATCGTGAGGGCAGAAAAAAAAGAAATAGAACAATACGGAACATGAATAATTAGTAAATGGGCGCCATTTGCTTTTCCTTCATTGATTTTGTTTTACATTTGCAATAGGTTGTGTACTTGTGCGATACTAGCCGAGTGAGTACTATAATTGATGAGTAAATAGCTAACAGAATAATTAATACATTTTGTAACAATTCATTTATTCTACAGTTAGGTTGGATAGCATCAGTAACACACATGGTATTACAACAATCTCTGCTACACCTCCATTACACTTTTTACTGGGAGGACATTTTGTTTCCTCCATTCCATCTCTGCTATCCTTCGGCCGAATTATTGAGCATTAAAAATAACCCATCGTGGATAAAAGGTGAAGTTTTAGCTATTTTGCTAATTGATAGCAGTAGTTTTTGCTTTAAAAAAAGTATTCCAATAAATCAGCAATGAAGCAAAGCACAAGCACGTGTTTCTCACAGACGATCTTTCGAGAAACAACGAGAAAGGAAAAGGATCATGTTGAGCAGCCGCATTTTTTGTGGAATTCTGTATCCACAATACTTACCTCGAGCAAGGGCGATCGTGCACCGCTCCGGATCAACGGTGAACAACAGTCCCTCGTAGCGGATATCGGCCTTCGATATCAGCGAGATGCAGGAACCAATTTCCGGCATCGGGCAACTCATCCTGAGGCCTTTTCCTGTTCACTTCTACCGCAAAATGCCTGCTTTGCTTCTGCTGCTTTCTTTCCAGCGGTCATAGACCGCCGTCTGTGGCAAGACGACGAAACGTTCCACACCACTTGTGCCTGCTCCTCTCGCCCTCTGCAGCACAACACACACACACACTTGCTTCTCGCTTTCCCGCACACAGTCACTCACGCACACACCGGGTACACGCTTTGGTCGTTTTTGGGGAAGGGACACAGTATCTTTCACACGCTATCACTTAACACAATCCAGCCTCCTGGTGCTCACGGAGAAACAGCAACCAAATAAAACGACGGACTGTCGGCCGGGTCGCGCACTTGGCGTATTCGATCACACACCAGCAAAACGCCACAAACCGCCCGGTCACACCAATGTGCTGTGACGCGCCTGGGAAAGAGAGCTGTAAAAAGAAGTGCAAAAAATGAATTAAAAATCACTTTTAAACAACCATCGAATGAACGTCTTCCGCATGTAAAAGTAAGACGCATTCCCACCCACGAACCACACACACACGCACGCACGCACGCACGCACGCACCACACACATACGCACAGCAAGGTGACTCTTCTGAAATAGGTTAGGGGGAAGAAGATTCGCCAATTACGGACCGGCAAGCAACCGTGGCGTGTATCTCTCCCGTCCGATAGTAGGTTAGCGTGTGAAAAGTACTCGATCGCGGCTTGATTGCTCTACGGAAACTAGACGCGCGATGCGAAGAGGTGGAACCGGCCTATTTCACATGTTCGAACATCATCTGGTGTGACGTGTGGTTTTGCACTTTTCATCCTGCAAAAAAAACAGTTTTTTTTTCTTTTCCTATATGGCGGCTTTCACTTCCGGCGCTTCAGGTTGCAATGGCGACGCGGGGCCATCAGAAAGCAAAGCGTTCGAAATTAATAATGGCAGCATGCGAATGCTTCCGTCCTGCAACAGGATCCACGCCGAGGAAGAGGGAAATGAATTTACATGACGCAAACCTGTAGCATGCCCTAGAAAGGCGACTAGAAGGACTAGAGAGAAGCAAAAAAAAAAGTCCACCACTTGACACGAATACTCACGGCGGCTCACGGTCACCGTGCTCACTGCTTCTTTACAGACCGCTGAAGAATTTAGCAGGATATTCCGATCGACAGATTTGCGGTTTACGCGCTGGAGGATGAAAAGATTCTGCCAACGTACTACTGCTACTCGGTGGTAGGCGGTAGCGCTTTTCGGTAAGGTGTGCGGCGAGACAGCGACAACGCAACGACGACGATGATGATGATGATGATGCTGATGATGAGAGTAATTCAAAGATGGACGACAAACGGAACGAAAAATGAACACGCACACAAACGAGCAGAAAACTAATAAGCGCACTCTTTCTCTTTCTATCTAACGCTATCGACCAACGAACAGGCAGCCAGATGAAACGGGCAGAGCAACCTACCTCCTAAGTGTGTGCGAATGTGTGAGTGTGTGGTGCAAACACACAACCTTTTCTCGCACTGACAGCTGGGAAGGCGAAAATGGAACGGCGCTGACAGCAACCACCAATGAGCGAAAGAGAGAAGAATCGACAAACGAAAAACTAGAAAGAAAAAAACCAAGCAAGAAAGAATACGGTCGGCCGCGATGCTTCGCCATTCACAAGAGTGTCCACTTTCAGCAGCTGGCGTGTGCTTAACTGGCTCGGGAAGGAAAACCGTTCCCAACTGTGCTCTTGCTGGCCACATACCGTTGATTGCGCTTCTTCTTTTCGCCAACCACGCCACCGGGAGAGCCCTTGAAATGCTGCCGTGATTGCCCTTTACGCCGATACACGAACGAGAGACGCAAAAATGAACTGCCCCGTCTCGCATTTGACCCTTCCGGTGGTCCGACAACTGCACTTTGGAAACTGCACCAACACCACTAACGCCATCACCAGCAGTACCACCACCACCACTATACTACTATACGCCGCCGGAGGAGCGAAGAAGAAAACGAAACTCTTTTTCACACCTAACGACGATGCGAAGAACCGCGCAGGGAAAGGGGAAACGAAAGGGCCAACGAGGGTACTGCTTTTACCGTCAATTTGCGTTCGCTTTTGATGGAAAATTTCACATTCCAGCTCTACAGAAAATGCTTCCCCCTACACACAAAGGGACACACACACATGCACGCACGCATCCACCAACACACACACACACATACACACCAATGAAAAAAGCCACCGCACCGGGTCAAAGGGGGCGACCGTGCGGGGGGAATGCCTGTACCGTCGTCGCCAACTTGCCTAACCCTGCCAACCGCCGAAACCCTAACTCCTTGGCGGAAGAAGCGCAAAAAACAACACGCCACGGAGCGCCACCAGGGCCGGACTTTTTGGGGAACCCACAACTCACCACCGCTAACACACCCGGGGACACGCACACACGCCGTGGAGCCGCCTTGCGAAGCGCGAATTTCTACGCGACACACGCCGAAAAGACCGAAGAAAGGAACGCTCGCTGCACTCGCTATTCCGCACACTCACTTCTCTGACGTTGTGTGGAGGAGAAAAAAATCGACAGCGCGCTATAGTGGAACAGACGTCTGTTGGGTGGTCGGGACGGCGGTGCACAAACGACTACGGCGTTCAGGATGCCGTCCGAAAACGGCCAGCGCGACACGATGTGTTTAAGGGGCTAGGTTGGGAGGTGGTACAGTAATTTGCGGCCCATCACTGTGGATCTTCAGCATTGAATGCGTGAATATTTGGAGTTAAATTTGTTTGAAATGATTATCAGTACATATAAGTATCCTTTTTGCTTAATATTACAGTCATATTTATCTATATAATGCTATATTACAAGGAAGAAATGTACGATCTGATTAACACGGTATCCAGCAGAGTACTGAAACCGAACGTATAGATTGAGCTTCTGTCAGCAGCATGCCAAAAAAAACGGGTTTTCGCGAGCTCGCCAACGCTCCAAATCAGTGCGATTATTCCTCGATGGCGATCGTTTTTGAAAGGCGTTGTGAGGGTTTTCGAGGGTTTAACCGTAGCAATAGACGATGCGCAATCTCAGATTGCGCATATATTTATCTGTCAAACGGGTCGGTTTGATATATTTATCTGTCAAAAAAAAATTTATATATCTCGGACATATAATCTTGAAAATTTATGCGCAATCTTGGCGCAATCTGAAATTGTATGGAAATGGCGTTTATAGCTCAGGGTTGGCTACGCGAAATGACATATATTTTGATAAAACGAATATATGCGCAATCTGAGATTGCGCATCGTGTATTAATACGGTAACAGTTCACCCCACGGGATCCATTTCATGTACATGTACATGTATCCCTACCAGCATTAAACGGCTTTGAAGGCATTCAGAAGGCATTTAAGGCCTTAGTCGCCTTAGAAGGCGAATAAAGATTTCAACCGAAACTTTCACGGCTGAAACGGGATCTCTTCGAAATCTTTCAACTTTTTGATTCAACGAGAACAGATAACTTGCCGCCATCTTAGCTTGTTTATATACTGGTTTTGCACCCTCACTAATGTAACTGCCAACTAGAGTAGTGACAACGCTTTTAGTTCCGAACCGAGAAAGCGTGTGTTCAAATCCTAATTTTTATTATCTTTTTTCTGTGTTTATTTCTTTTTAAATTAATATTTTCTTGCTATAATTAGAACAAATCAAATTTATGTGAAGCGAAATTTTAAAAACACCTTTTTAAAAAACATAATAATGACAATGTTTACCCTTCATAATCAGGATGGGAGAAAAATGTATCTCATTTCTCCTTTTACTAGAGTTATCGAAATAAGTTTGATATATTAATACCTTTCAACGGGTTGATCTTTAACAACCGAATAATGCAGACCATATTTAATAAAGTGAAATAGCTCAGAGCTTAACGCAAGAGAACATAACACGTAAATCGTGCTATCGAATCTCACGCACATATCTGGGAACACTACAACAGCGCAGTGCCGAAGACGCTTGTAAGGTTTTCTTTTGACAGTTGCAATTTCAAATTTCAAATTAAAAGCGAAATTTTTCAATGACATATTTCAAAGGCATTTAATTACTGCTAAATGCACTGCTGATCGCCTTCAATTCGCCGGCGATTATAAGGCGAATAGAAGGCATTTAACGGAAATTTGCGGGTAGGGATGTCATATTAGCATCTGCGCTCCGCCGTCTCACTGTCTCATACATGTTTCTCTATCGCATCAGCTGATCCGATGGTAGTCATTTATTTACTGTCTTCATTCGCCTGCGGTCTTTACGCTGGGGGAATCGCGGAAAGCTAGTATTGAACTTTTAACGTTGCTTTTTTAATGTACTTTTTTCGTGCCAGTTGTGACGAGGCCATTGGCGTACCATGCCAATTAATGATTACGAAGCTATATCAAACAAGCTCAGGTGAAGTTGGAACTCATAGAAGTAAAAAAAAAGATAACATGCTTGATCAACATTCCCAAGCTCCCGACCACGCTGGTTTTCGCTGGTCTTTTCGGGGATAATTCGTTAACGAATTATCCCCGAAAAGACCAACGAAATACAGATCATTTTCGGGGATAGTGAACACACGTGAAAGATGAACCCATGCAAAAAAGAGCTCAAAATAGAAATGAACATTCGGATTCACTCCCTCCACTCATGATCATGCTTCATCCTTGATGCTACCAACCACATCGCATGTTCTACTTCGAATCACTTTGCCAGTTGCGCCACCATATTATTATTCATTATCGTGCTATTTACTGGTTTGTTTGTATGAAGGGTACTGATACTAAAAGAATTAAAAGAAATAAATAAAACAATAAAAATAACAGATTAACTATTAAACACGCATTTCTAACAATGAGTAAATGGGTTTGAAGTTATTGGAGCTGGATGTTTTAAAAATTAAATAAAACTTTAAATCATAAAAAAACAAAAAAATGGAATTGAACTCAGGTCGACCATGGTACAAACATTACACCATTAACATTTGACCATAACTAGTTCATGAACATGAATTGTTATCTATCACTTTTAAACCCTTCAAATATAGTACAATGAACAAAGAGATGTGTAAAAGTTCATCGATGCGTGTGAGAGAGTAGGGCTGATGAATAGAAAGAGATGGCATGAGTTTGTGTTCATTATCCCCGAAAAATTTCGCTTGGGTTCTCAATGACATATATGGAAGTAATATGTTACATTTAGGGGGAAAATCACACCGATTTGAAGTGTTGGCGAGCTCGTGAAATCCGTTTTTTGCCTAGCGGATAAAATCCAGACTGTAAAACATTTTTAGCGCAAACAAATAAATCCCATTTTAATCAATGAACCTACATTTTTTGTGTTTTTTGAAGCGATACAATGGTTTATTTACCATAGGAAGACTTAAGAAACTCTCTTATAATTTATGTTTATCAGACCTATGCAGAATATGCACAAATGATTTGTAAAGTTGGGCATACAGTTGACCAAGGAATAGTTGGCTAGTTCGAAAGAACAACTCGATTGACTACTTCCGCATCGCGAATACATATCGACTACGATTTAGATACATACACTAATGAGGGAGAAAATTTGTTTTTCAATTATACAGTAGAACGTCGATTATCCGGGCAGCTCGGGACCGATTTGCACGGATAATGGTCCAAGAAATGTCAAATTCATTTGAAAAATTTAAAATCCACTAGTTTTATGATTAATTCACCTTGAATCAATTGATTAATCGTTAGTAAAATATTATTTTAATCAATAACTATAGATTTAACAGCTGTTCATGAACAAAAATGAATTTCGAAAATTCCACTAGACACCACAAAGCTGCACAACAAACTGGTTGCCAACTTGACTATGGCTGCAAATGTTCGCCGTACGTTTGAACAGCTGTCACATTTATGCACTCGGTTAAGCCGCCCGCCGGTTAATCCGCCTACGAATAATCGACGTTCTACTGTAAATAGCCTATTGGCTGGAGCTGAATTACAATTCCTCAAATAAAAACCGCCAACAAAAAGTCGATGAAACTCAGGCGAAGATTTCCTGCTACGCAACTTCAACCGTCAACACGCGTGACCGTCAACAGCGTGCAACAGTGCAGGAACGAAAAAACTCGATCGTGGTCTGTCAAAATCAGCACTCAACGACGACGACGAGCGCTGCCGGACGGAGGTAGAAGAAACGGTGCAGAAACGAGACGGCAGAAGCAGGCACGAAACGACGGTACCGAACAGAGTGTGCGAGAAATCTTTCACTTTGCCCCGTTGCAGTCCAATCATGGCGGCTTTCGTAGGACGAATTTGTGGATCCGGATTGTTGAGCCCGAAAGGCGGCGCTACCTTGCAGAAGGTCGGTAAATACGTGACATCCTTTACGGGGAAGGTTCGCCCGGGAGGGGTAAGCGAGTGCGTGCGTGCGTGCGTGTGCGCGAGTGGCCGTGTCCTGCGGATTGCCCATACGAATGTCCTAACTCTCGCCCCCCCCATGCGAAAGAAGTGCCAATCCGACACACAGAGAAGCGGGGCCGGGCCCGTGTTGCGAACAGAACCCGTGCAAAACGACACCATCCCCACCCCCATCTCCCCGGGCGCTGTCTCGTGGATTTGTGCCAGGTGGTGGCGGGCGGCGGGTAGCAGCGTAGTGAAGAATCCGATAGTGAGAAAAATGTTGTGTAATCACAGGACGTACTGTGCACGGTGCTACGGATGCGCTGGATCACGGCCGCCTGCTTTTCATCGTCCGACCGACGGTGCGAATGTGTTCAATTGTGAAATTCAGCAGCACACGCAGCGCAAAAACGCGAAAATATTCGCCGTTCGTCAAACGTCACTGCAAAGGGGTCGATATGTTTTATACTGTACCAACCCCATTTGCAAAACTCCGAACCACTTTGTTGATCAATTGCAGCAAGAACACCAAAGTGGATAATAATATTTTCCTCTATTCGCTTGCCGAATAATTGCACACACGCAGGTCAAATCTTTTCTCGTTCGACCGTCTAATGCAACACAGAGGGCAAGAAAAGTGACACGAGCGTGTAGAACACGATTGTTTTTCTTTTTCACTCGCATTATATAATTCTCCTCTTGTTGGGTGAACTAGGGTGGATGGGATAGAGGGAAGTGGTATTTTATCCGCGCTAAAGAAATATGTTTTGAAACTATGCTTTGTGTGGTGGAAGAGAAGAATTGATGCATTAAATTTGTATTTTTTTCCTTCCATTCTCTTACGTCAGGTACAAAATTTCTCTACGAGCCGCGCCTGGACCAAGAACCAGAAGGTATGTGGACTGCCCGTTTCGCAACGTCAACACTCTCAACCACCTGCCCAATGCCGCTCGCGTTGTTCGTGCCCTTTTGCAATCGGTTTTTTTTTTTCGTTGTGTGTTTAACAGGTTGCCACCGCTGCCGGTGTGCTGGTCGGAGGCGCCGGAGCGCTTCTGTACGCCCTCGAACAATCGGTGTCCGCTTCCGGTACGGAGGTGCACCCGCCGGAACTGCCATGGAACCATAAGGGTATGCTCGACTCGCTCGACCACGCGTCGGTCCGGCGCGGGTACGAGGTGTACAAGCAGGTGTGCGCGGCCTGCCACTCGATGCGCTTCATCGCCTACCGCAATCTGGTCGGCGTGTCGCACACCGAGGCGGAAGCGAAGGCCGAGGCGGAGGAGATCCAGGTGCGCGACGGTCCGGACGAGGCGGGCAACTACTTCATGCGGCCCGGCAAGCTGTCCGACTACTTCCCGAGCCCGTACCCGAACGAGGAAGCGGCCCGCGCCGCCAACAACGGTGCCTATCCGCCCGATCTGAGCTACATTGCGCTCGCACGTCACGGTGGCGAGGACTATCTGTTCGCGCTGCTCACCGGCTACTGCGATGCGCCGGCCGGCGTGGTGCTGCGCGAGGGTCAGTATTACAACCCGTACTTCCCCGGTGGTGCCATCTCGATGGCGCAGGCACTGTACAACGAGGTAAGTTGAGCAGCAGCACCGTCGTGTGGTGGAGATAGCTAAACAAAACCCCCCCATCCTTGTACTTGCAAAACCAGGCCGCTGAATATTCCGACGGTACGCCACCGACTGCCAGCCAGCTGGCGAAGGATGTGTCCACGTTCCTGGTGTGGGCCGCCGAACCTTATCACGACGAGCGCAAGCGCATGGGCATCAAATCGGTCGGCATCATCATGATTCTCGGTGCGCTGTCCTACTACATCAAGCGACACAAGTGGGCCGCGCTCAAGACGCGAAAGATTTCCTTCCACCCAAAGAGCAAGTAAGCGGGACCGCGCTCGGGCCGCACCAACAACAGCAGCAACAGCATAGGTGAGATGTGAAGTGGAGGAAACTGGCCATCAGCTGCCGGCCGCGCGAATCGAGACCACTGGACGGGAATCATCGGCATACCAACAACAAAACACACACACAGCCACAGAGGAAAAAGCAAAAGCGCAAAAGAAACGAAGGAAAAACCGGTAGAGTAACACCGGCCACAATTGGCACCTAGGAACACAGTGCACCAGTGGGAATTGGGTGCAAGGATGAACGAGGAGGAGGGATCGAAGTGTAGCGGCTGGGAGGGGGTGTCGAATGTAAGGACTTTGTTTTATTAAAGAATAGGATATTAAAATCAATCCTAAGCTACCGATACTCGCCAAATACAGAGAAGGATCCGTCTGGTTACAGCTGCCACCACCCTTACGCAAACAAGAACATGACACCTCCCCTCGCCAGCCACTTCTCGCTTCTCCCCGTGTGTGCGTGTGTGTCTCTCTTCCATCTGACACCATCCGCGATCTGTTTACGGATTGCGTGCGCCGCACAACATCCTTGCACACCGGGCTTCTGGTTAGTTTTCTTTTCCTTCCTTTCTTTTCCATGTATAGTTCAATTATCCTATTGTACGCAGTCACAAACCACTACCCGATATGTGCTACAAGAAATTACCGACAAACACAAAGCTCTCACGATCGTCTTGTTTCTTTTGTGGGTGAGATCGATTTCCGGGACGATTCTACGATTCCCTGTCCGAAAGTGGGTGTGTGTGATGTGATCACCAGGTGGTCACTATTACCGCTCTTGTGAAAGTTAAAGCGTGTCAATTTTAAATTTGTCACACTAGTCCCAATGCCCGCGTGCGCTTGTGTGTGTGAGTGTGTTTGAACCATCGTGGAGCTGGTGGTGCACGATCCTTTCTAAAAGGAGCGAAAACACAAGCGTCCTTGTTGTAGTACTAGTGGTAGTAGTATGGAGGCGTAAGATTTTATTTTATAAAAAATCATCAAAAACATAGTCGAACGATTCCCGGGGTTTGGCGGCGGATGATGGAAAGTGTGATTAGCAAAACAAAACAAACAATAAAACCTAAAACCGAAACCGTTGTTAATTTAATGCGCTGTCTAATGTGTTTGTGTTGTTATTTTCATTTTACATTAACAATAAAAAGCTGCATGAAAAAGCAGTCGTTCAGAAAACTGAGCCACGCGTTGTGAAGCTAAGATAAATTTATTTACCTTTCGTTTGTTTTCGGGTTAACATCACATTTTGCTCCTTTCTGCTCCACCGACCTCCTCTATGTACGACACGGTATGCTGCTTCCTTTTTATCCTTTTCTCTCTCTCCCTCTCTTAAAGCGCTTGCGATATTGAAGGTTAGTTTTAATGAAACGGAAAAAGGTCGTTGGTACTGCAGTACCCGGGAGTGGGCGGGGCTGGTAAGTGTCTTGCAAAGAGACCCCCGCGGAGGTGCCATGACGTGCCACATGGTAAACCATCTCCCTTTCTCACGAAAAATCTGTCGGAAAACGACATTGCCAAAGGGAAATGTGCAATTGCAAATTGGATTGTTTTTTTTTTACTGCAGCAGATCGATGGTCAATTTGCATACGTTTTTCGGTCCCGTTCCAAAAGCCAGTTGATGAATTGCTATACACCATTACCGATATTTTATCGATGCTCCCTGTGGGTGGTTTTGCTTTAGCTTCTAATGGGTAACTGCGATCAGTGTGTGAGTGAGGGTATGTGCGTGAAGTTACTTCACCACTTTGCTCTGTTTTCCTCATCCTATGCCATGAGACTGTTGACTCTCTTTTTCTTTTAGTTATTCATTATTGATTTTTTTAAATGTTTGTTTTTTATCTTCTGGCTTATTAGATTGTTTATTGTTGTTATTATAATTTCCATTTCTTTAACTCTTGAAAAAAACCTGTATGTTATCGTTCCGTGTCTTTTCCCTTTCTGTAGATCATACCCCGTTGTCCTAATCCTGGCTTTGGAATGCAGAGCCTACAGTGTTGTGTTGCTTTCTACTGATCTACTGAGCTTTCTTTATCAAAAGCGGATGCGCATTAGTTGCTTGGTCGCATCGGTTAACTAAACCATCGCAATTTCTATTTAACCACCACCTCTTCTTTAATTTTGTAGGGACACTCTACGTAGTATAAAATAGGAATGATCGTTCTCCTAACCAGAACGCTACACAGTTGAACTACCTTTCCTTTCCCTCGCGTTCCAGCGATGTGTGTGTGTCGATTTTGGACGATAAAACAATAATGACGATGAAACAACACATATATGAACCGCACTAGGGGATATTCAAATCACTGTGCAAAACCTGTGTAATTATTTAAAGCAAAAAAGAGCTACTGGAAACTGGATTCCCCTTTTCTGTATAGAAGCTACACGTGGTGATTAAGGAAATGGTTTATTTTGCCTTTGCACATACAACATTTGAATCTCGTCATCAAGTTGGCGTCGTCATTTTCTTATTTCTTTCCTTAACCCCCGCTTGCCTACACAAGGTTGTCTGTCTGTCTGTCTAAGAGATTATAGTGACTTTGGTCCTTATGGACTCTTTCGTCACATACAAGGTTGTCTGGTGGCTTTGGTCGAAGTAATTTTCTTCAATTTTTTAAGTGCAATAATCGGAACCAATTGCCAAAAAACGAAAGAAAAAAAACGTCTTTTGGTCCAACTAAGAGTTTTTGCGTTTTTTTCCCCCATCAAAACGCTTCAACGTAACTTTTGTTGATGCGACACAGGTTAACCATGTACACACCTCGGGCTAAAGAGATTGCTTACTTTCTTCCAAAAGCCACCCTCTCCCGGGTCTGCTGGTAATCACAATTAGGACATCTCGATTCAATGTCGTACCGGATTTCGATCCACTAATGACTAACACACCTTTCAAGCAGGTCATTTGATCCCTACCAATAAGATCACAAAATCAACGCATAAGGGTCAAAGGAAAAGGATTGAAAGGATTTCCTTGCTTGATAGCGGATGAGTAGCGATCGCTGGGATCGCTGGATAATAGTAGCTAGTAGCTGGGGGATCATTCGATAGTAAAGAACTGACCACAGCACCGGAGGGAGAGAGAAAGAGAGAGATAAACATTGTGTAACAGGAAAGTGGAACATTAATAATTGATGGTTGTTTGCCTTTCCGAAAAGGAAGTTTATTTCCTCCGTTTCTCTTCAATGTGTGGTACTCGCTCTTTCCGGACGAGCTATAGGGGTGTTTCGCATTCGTGCTTGCGTGTATTTTTTTTCTGTTTGTTTGCTACATTTTAACCATTTTTACTGCATTTTGTTGTTCAGTACAGGGGCGGGAGGAGGGATAGGGAGAGATGTTACCTATTGTTCAGTTATTATTTGCATTTGCTACATGCTCGCACTGATCGCTCCCATAAAGCGGTGGTTACAATTCAATTTTCTTTCCCATTTTAGCATGTGTCCTGTTTTTAGTATCTTTTCCATATGCATCAACCTCTCGTTATTGGTTTGCTAATAAGTTTTGTTAATATATAGCGCTTCACCACATCGGACCTCTGATCTGACCATTCGCATGACCCTCTTCATCATCATCAGTGTTGGTTGATTTTTAACTTACTTCGATTCTTACTTCTCTTTCAGCTTTTGCATCTTCCTCTTTATTATCTCCTCACTGTTACAACTTTCCACTTGCAATAGTTTCGCGCTTTCTTCCCCTCTCACTTGCACCCACACGTGAGGGACACAGGCAGAGTGAGAAAGAGAGAGAAGAGAGAAATAGTGTTCGGGATTTCGAAGATTTGAATTAAGAGCACTAGAAGCAACTACCCTCTGGAGGCTGTGTTAACTTAAGATTTTCCTTTAGCGTCATAATCCTACGTATTTCTTGTAAAATTGTCTTAATCGTGTAATCACGGTTCCATCTGCTCAGCACTGGAACCATCCTGTGATCGACCTGTAAATTACGGTGTGGGGAAAGATAATGAAAAATGACGTCACGCAGATCATAGTTAGCTGGGTCTTTGTTATAGACACTACTTACCACACCATTCTGACTGTTGATGCAGTTGATGTTGATTTTGGAAAGAAATTTCAACGTCGGCGGCTCGTCCGGATAACGCTCGCCGCATTCAACTTTCAGTGAGTACATTCTGTTTTCATATGGAGTCTGGGGAAGAGGGTTAGACATACGAGCGAATGGCGAGGGAAGGTTTTGTGGTCAGAAACAGTGCAGGACAATTCAATAACCGTTTTACGCAGACAGTACTTACCCTGGGTGGGCCAATGATCATGCCAGTCCAGTGAGTAAGGGTCATGTCATCGTCATTCTCGAGACCCCACGATATGGTGCCGTCTCCTACGCCTTTCTGTCCTGCTTCGAGCTCTTCAAGTAGGCGAAAGTTTCGTGGAACAACTGCGGAAGGCATACACACAAAAATGGATCGGTCACGTTTCATTTCAGCAATTATCCACATAACAGTTTTGTGCTTCATGAAATCCGTTACAAAAGGCAAGGATCTTTTATGTAGAGGGAATACATTCGAACATTCAATCAATGATAAAAACGATTCGTAAAAGTTGGAATTGCGTCAGGTGAGACCAATTAAAGAATCGAGTAGAAATAGGAACTCCACCATGTTGTCATGTCGTGAAGTACAAAAAATAAAATATCAATGAAAGAAATTGATTTTTTTGTTTGCAGATGAGTGTTACGTACAGCTCACAAGACTTGTACAACATAATGGTTCAGACCATCATTGGTCGTGGCTGTAGTAGAAAGTTAAAAATAATAATGAGATAATTTAATAAAGCACGAGTCTCGTCCGGCTAACAACGGTCGACTGACTAATTAAATGGATAATTCTGTACTGAAACGACTACAGAAACACTACAACCACAACAACCACAAAAGTAGGGGGATCGTGCTGGACGGCGAGTAAGCTGACTTTTGAGCGCGTCTGGTTGCAACAACCACCGTTGCATCGTAGTACACACCCGCTACACCCAAGGCCCCCGAACTTACCAACTCCTGACGAAGCCATCCTCGAGTATGTGTAGTGTGGCGGCGTGGGTACGGCTCACAAATTGTCCAGATTCTCTCCTGTTTCTCGTGAGGTTGCTGCAACGATACGGATCCGGGCTAGGTGATTCCAGGCGGATCAGTTTCTGCTCGTCCTAAGCAATTCCGCCAGTCGCTGCTGCTGTACCAAAGAAACGAGCGTGTGGAGAGAGAGAGAGAGAGATAGAGAGAGGCAGGGAAATGCTGGATTAGAGAGCAAATAATGCAAGCATGCATAGATAAGCATATCATATTTTTCGCGCAAAGGGTGAACAGAATTGCGGCAGCTCAGTTTGTGTACCGAATCGTTACATTGTGGTTGCTACTTTGCATGATTGCATGACGTATTTCGTTAACTGTCAACCCCACACCGGGCAATCCATTTTTATCACACAAAAAAACCATACAAACGATCATACATCCCTCCGGGCCATACCTACTATGATCAACCCGAATGGATTTTCCAGTGTTTTACTTCGACAGAAGCATGCTAACACGCAAGTTCAATGAAATGCTTCTCGGCGCAGCTTGTTCAAGCAATTCTTCACAAGTGCTAGCAAGGATGCAGCAAATTGGTGGTGCGCATCTTAATCGTTGCTTTCTCCAAATGAATTAAGCCGCAATTTTTTTTCGCAATTTTCAATATCAGCACCAGTGACCGCCATGCAATCGCAAACCAGACAGCAGTGGCATCTGTGCGCGTGTATTGGTTCCCTTCCGCTGGTTGGGTGAAGTTTTGCGTGTTTTCTAGTTGATGAAATTGGGAGCCGCAGCCTATGAAAGGAAAACAAAATGCAAACCGCATCCCATCGAGACGTATAGGAGCCGGGCTGGGGGCCAACACATTTTCGTGTCACTTGGAAACGTTTGCTGAAAAATAGCCAGTCCGAACGGTTAGAGAGTACGGATGTCTCAAAAGACACGAGAGACTGCAAAGACGGGGGAGAAAGGGAAGGCACTGGGTAAAAAAGGAAACGTCATCGGCGGGTCGCGGAACAGCGCACGCACTCCGAAAAAAAACACGGTATCGGAAAAAAGAGATCGTTTCACCATGTCATAGATCCATTTTCTATCTAATCCTCTTCAAATTCGTACTGTTTGTTGGATTCGTAGCTAACGGGAAGAGCCCGTCGTTTTGCTACCCACCATTTGTTCCGGATGATCGGACGACGGCACAGTAATTACTCACGCGGACACGGATTATTTGTGACTGTTGGCCTCACACACTGCCCACCACATCCTCCTCGCTGATTTGAGGAAGTGTGAATGTTTTGAAAAGTCTTGCATCTAACCTCACTGTCGTCGTCGGCGACTACGATCGAACGCGGAGCGCACGTACGTAAAGCGACAGCTCTCACCGGATGATGACGACCAGCAGCCACAGTAGTAGCAGTAAAAAAAATAATAAGACACCCTTAAAAACACACCCTCAGACAAACAGCTCGCTAGCACGGGTATGGCAGAATTTCCTTCAACTAAACTTTCTTCGCTTTTGCGTTACGTTCCGGCAATACCGATATATCGACCCCTTTCATCACGGGGGTCGTCCGCACCACGGTCACCTGGAAACTTCGCGTACTAAACACACTTCTCTACTTCTGCTGCTGCTGCTGCTGCTGCGCTCCCTTTTTCCGTGCGATGTAGAATCGGCACCACCAGCCAACAAAAAAAAAAGCCGTCTAATCCTTACGCCCCCGGGAATGGCCGGCAGATGGCTCCGGGTGGCAATATGTGCTGTGCAGTGAGAGTTACGGTTATTACTTTCGGGGCTTACTTTTCTTGGCTCGCGCAGTACGACGAGATTTCGAAGACCAATTTTGATAGCGAAACGAAGTTAGCCGCAGACCAGCCAGAAAATTGAAATGTAGCGAACGGTCGCACTGGTATTGGTTCCACCGAAAGGTACCTACACACATGCAACCCGCAAGCGGATTGATTGTTACTGACTGAACTGACTGTTCAAGAAAATTATACCAGGAGAAGACACGATCAAGCAAGGTATCGTCGAGTTTTGGGACGATTTTAAGTTTGAATTGACAGTTATGTCGACATAATGCAGCGTTTAAAACGTGGTGGCTTGAAGCAGTGGTTTTGGTTATCGAATTAATATCATTAGATGTATGCTTTACGACTATGTTCTATCTGTGATTTATCGCTTTTGCTATTAAAACATTTTATGCTCTTCGAACACGAAGCATACCAATTTATTGCTCCTCCTCATCAAATCGGAAGTACACATTGCTCAATACGGGATTAAACTTCACCGACCACGGAATTGTTCTCTTCCGGTTTGGGTTTTTCCGTAACAGATGCACGCCTTGTCGCCAGTTTGTGTTCCACCTGGTAGGCTCATCGGACGATTCCTCAACCGGAACTAGCGGCCCACTCGATATGGTAGTTTTCGGACTGTGACTTCCGTCCAGATGCCAATCGATCCATATTGCTATCCCGTTCAAACGCTCCGCCTCCGATACGAACAACTCGCCCCGCTCCAGTTTAGACTGTTCGAAGTCCTGCACAAAGTTTATCTCGATCAGACGAGTCGTTCCGGCCAGCGGAAAGGATGGATACTCCCACAGCGGTTGCGCTTCGACGGGTGAGTCCGCAAACGTCGAGTGCTGGTCGATCAGTTGATCCATCAGCGTCAGGTCGAACCCTTCGCAGCTGCCGAGCGGAGCGTTTATTTTGTACAGATCCACAAACTCTACCGGCAGTGCGTACAGTGTGCCGGATGCAGGAATCACCGTCACGTTGGCGGGAAGCAACGGCCGAAGGTTCTTCAGCAAATCTCCGTAGTGCAAGTTGTCCCACGGTAAGATCGCGGAAGGAAAGTGTGGTTCCGCAAACACGTGCGTAATGGTTACCGCTTGCTCCGGTTCCAGTGCATCGGCGGACGGAAGAAACCGAACGTTGACCACACTGTTATGCTCCACGAACGCTTCCATGCAGCGGCGGGAGATTGCGTTCGGTTCGTACAGCAGCACCTGCTTCACACCCATCCGGGCGGCGGCCAGTCCGAGCAGCGAGCCCTCGCTAAGCACCAACACAACGGAGTCGCTCGAAAACACTCGCTCAAAGTAATTCAGGTACCGCTTGTTGCGCAGACTATCGTTGAGCTGTCCGATGCGCGACCGGGACTGCGCTATGTGCCATCCGCAAGTGCAGTGCGGTGCAGTGAGCGGGTCTTTGACCCATTGCTCTCCAACGCCAAACCATAGCGAAAACTCGTCGTGGTAGGATTGTAGCACAAACTGTTGGCCTCGTTGAAGTGGAATCTTCAGCGGGGGTAAAAAGTATACCGCCTGCATCCAGTGATCACGCCAGGGAATATAGTTTCCCTCCGGCAACCGCCGTTTGGAACCGTTGTCGGAGTGCTTCTTCTTCAGCGCCTCATGCTCGGGATGAGCCCAGTACGGCGCGCAGCTTAGCAACACGTCCCCCTCGCAGTCCATCGTTAGGTCCCACCACATAAATACGGCCTGCGGAAAACCGGCCGTGCGGGCGTGACATACGCTCTGCTCGCACCGATCATTGATCAGCTCTTGGTGTTTGCTCCAGGCAAACTTAAACACGGGAACCGGATCGGTTAGCACGTTAAAGCTACCCGCCGGCAGCTGGCTCAGCTGGATGTCGAATACAGCGCTCGATCCCCGACAGGTCGCCACTTCCGGCGGTACTCGCAGCAGAATATCACCGTCGGCATTCGAGAGCGTCTTCAGCTGCTGCCAGCTAAGGGCCAGCGGACATTCGACCACCTGCGCGTACACGGTAGCCTGGTGCGGTATCGTCAGCACATCCTCCGTCAGCAGATGCTGTAAGGCATGGCGGTAGGTACCGAGGGCGCCTTCGCCGATCAGCTCAGTATCGAACAGTTCCGTCACCAGTACGTTTGCGCGCCGCTCCATATCCTGCCCCGGACCGACCGTCACCTTGGTTGACCGTTTCTTCACCAACCGTATCCGGTCCTGCATTCCGTTGGCCGCAATGATCCGTTCCGCACAGTCGGCCATCGGGCGGAACGCTTCGCACGCCACTACACTGTCCGCCCCAGCACGGATGGCCATCATCGAGAGAAGCCCACTGCCCGTACCGATGTCCAGCACGTGCGCTTGGTGGCCTGCCGCGTGCAGCCGGGCTATCGTCAGCTGCAGCGCTCGGTCGTATTTCTGATTACGCTCCCAGTCGTGGCACATGTCGGCGAACGCGCTGCGTGCTATCTCTTGCCGCAGATCGAATCCCCCATCCTCCGAAGCGCTGTCCTGGAAGGTGTCCTCCATTTAGTACCGCAATGCACAATTATTTCTGCTTCTGAAACCGTATCGTGCTGCAAACGCAACGTTTTGTTTACATGCAACCCACACATACACATGCATGTATTCACACACATGTGTCAACTATAAGATACTCACAGGCAAGGTGTGTACCGTTGACAAATATTGCTTCTCGTTACCTTGGTTGTAGAGTGCAATTAAATAAAAAATTAAATATAAAATGAATTGGATTTAAAAAAAAAACATAAAACGACGAAACGACACAAGAATTCACAACAACTAAACAATCATTTTCCGAAATCTTTTCTGCAAAAAAAAATTCTTTCCAGAAAAAAAAATCTCTTCTGGAGCTGAGTTGTCAATTTGGGCAGAATGACATCACCTTCACATCCCGTTCGTTTTGGTTACAATCGTGTCAACCGCAGCCAATGGCGTAAGTGCTTATTTGCTGTTCGGATATCATTAAATCTCTGATTAAAATAAGCTTCCCGAACGTCTAGTGCCCTGCACTTATCTAAGTTTCCCAAACACAGAAGCTGCCCTCCTGACGAGAGTGATATCAATTGTTCAGAACAAAAAGAAACAACAATGTCCAAGTTTGTATAACGGGAATGCTTGCTTAGCGTTGCAAAGTTCCGGAAATTTGATCGGCGCAAGATATCTTGTTCAGCAGTTTTACAAGCTCACATCGGAAATATGTCTAGCAGCGATCTTACAACCAAGGAAGCCATCGTAAGTAGCAAGCGTGGTCGGACGAATAATGTCGCACTTCGCTTAAGCTTTCCGCAAGCGAAGGAGAGAGAAAAGCGCTTGCACGAACATTCATCTATTCCGCAGTGGTGTAAGGATGTAGAGACTAAAATTATCCACGACTTTGTGTGTACTGGCTGTGCTCAGGGATCCATTCTCTCATTTCATTAACATTCGCATCCACATGTACATCTCATGCTCATCAAGCCTGAATGGCGTACGATTCCTTAACCCCCTTCGCTCGATCGATGTGCTTCGTCGGTTCATTGCGCTCTTTTTTTGAGGTTATTCAAGCTGCTGATGTTGCTCCTTTATCGTTTACCTGGGCAGAATGGCTTTCTTCCCCATCCGGAAGCAACTTGTAGTAAATGCTGATCGGTATGAAGGCCGATCCATTAGTCCCGTACAGCAGCAGCCTTTTTTTGGCGGTTGGAATCAGTCGATCATCGTGTGTTCGCTGCCAGCCCTTCCCATTGCTTGCTCTGGGACCAGTCGAGACGTTTGCGGAACAAACGATGATCCCCGAGGGATTGAGTGCCCGTGCGGCTGGTTTGGTTTGTATGATAGCGATGGCAACGGTTGGTAAGATAGTGAGGCGGATAAGTAATATTGCTCTTAATGCTCTGGATGATGCATGCGTGCGTTAATGTAACGTGTCGGGCAATCAATGTATTTGCAAGCGAATTGTGTGGCAACGATTTTTGACGGTTCGATAAACCAAGCTGCAACGAACGAATTTGTTGCTGCTTCGGCACCTCGCTCTCGCGCATAATAGCGAATAATGACCGTTTTATTTAAGTTGAGCGGCGTCGTCGATTCAACATTAACGATAAAATCAAGGAGCTGGGCACACTGCTACCGAAAAACATGGAAGGATCGAGCAGCGAGCTGAATGGCAAGGATGGGCGTGTTAACAAGGGCACCATACTGAAAGGGACGGTAGACTACGTTAAGGAGCTCAAGCTGGAGGTTAGCATGCTGCGGCGCAACGACGAGCTCGTGATGGCACTGCGCAATGAGAACGCATTGCTGCAGAAGCGTGTCGCGGTAAGTGTGGCCTCATCTTAGCTCTCGCCCAAAGATTGATGATTGAATGATTAGCACATGTTTTATTTTGATGGAAAAAAATTCCTCACCAATGTACGCTACTGTAATGATGTAACACTTAATGCGACCATTTCCCAAGCTTTTAGCCATTTTAAACCCACAAGGTAAGGTAGGCAGTTTACGTTAGCTCGCTCTAGGGCGTGTCTGGATCGCTGCGGAATAATGTTCGTGCAAGTATCAAGCATCTGTTGGCAATACCCCGAACAGGTGGAAGGCCGATATGATTCTTTTTTTTAAATTACATTCTCTTTCTCTTTCCAAACATGTTTGTTTGCCAACTTCGAATCATTTGTTTCCCAAACAGTCAAAGGTCGAGCAGCAACTGTCCCCGTCAAAGGATGGTATCATCGGTGTGACGTTCTACATCTTTGTGGACATGTGTGAAAACAATCTGCAGCTCGAAAATCACGCCAATCGTCTGCAGAGCTTGCGCAAGGAGCTAAACTACGTGAAGGAAACAGACTGGCAGTACGATTCGGTGGAAAAGATCCTCGGCCAAAATTGATTGGTGCGGCCCAAGTCTGCCTTTTGAATGCCATTATCCCAATGCAGCCAATTTTCCACGCTTAGCGTATGTTTTATCACCAAAAAAAGAAATTCCTTTATAGCACTTTGAAGTGTCGTTTCGTAGTTTTTTAGTGTTTCAGTATTTGGCTGTACAAATTATTGTTGCTTTAAGCTCCTTTGGCGTGTTTTTATTAAACGTAACACAAAACTGTCGACAAAATGTTTCGTCTCACGGCATGGTTTGTGCGTAAGGCGTTCGAGAAATCGTCCGACCAGCAGCTGTCGCTGGCGGAAAGAATAAAACAGTGCGAAGAAAAACTGCAACAGGAAGATGAGGAGAGCAAAGAGATTAAAGCAGAAATTGCCAAACAGGCGATGGAACCAACGGATTGCTTCCAAACGACGGGTAACTATGGCAACCCAAACGCGAGAAAGCGGTAATTTAGAGTGATTTTTTTCTTATGTTCCCTTCCTTTATCACTCCTTCCAGGTACGATAACCGAAGTGAAGGCGGACTATTTCATCATCGACGGAATCTACTTCGTACCGAGGGCTATGCTTAAAAACACGGAAGCGGCCAAACACGTGGAAGAGAACACCAAGCTTCAGTTTCTTGCCAATCGTAAAACGGATCCGGTGTCGGGTGAAGTTTCCACCAAAGTGGTTAAAGTCCTTTCCGTAGTCGACAACGTCTGGAACCATGGAGGTACGGGTACTGCTGCTGCGGCTGAAGAAGAAGATTGGGTGAGTGAACTGGTCAGAAGATTGGCTGCTTGGAGCTCAACATTCTATTGGAACGTTCCTTTACCCTAGACACAACCGGCTGATACAGCTTCCACCGTCACGTACTTCAAGAAGAATCGACGCCGCGAACCAGGCACCGTGATCGGGAAGGACCGTGACATCCTCACCGTGGAAACGGATGCCGGCGATCCGATTAGTGTGAACATCGACAGGACAAGCATGACGTTTGTACCGGCACTCGGCGACTACGTAACGCTTGCCTGCGTGGTACAAATGGATGGCAAGTTTGTCGACTTCAAGGGCGAAGTGCTGGAGGTGGAATCCATTGAACCGAGTCGCATCGTCAACGGTACCGGTGTAATTATCGCCCTGGAGGAGGACGGTGGTGAGATCCGCACTACAACGAATGGAACCGTTATCTTTATGATAGAAACTCTCACCGATTATCGACCGGGAAAAGGTGACCGGGTAGAATTTCGAGCAGTAGAAAACAAGCACGTGCGATTGCGCTGCATCAACTTGAAGCTTCTTGCTGCCGGTGTAACGAAAACGCTCGACATGGCCACACCACCATCGCACCAAACGAACGAAACCGGCGGAGGATCGGTGAGAAATAGTTCCGACGAACGGGCTGGCAGCTTGTGGGCGGATAAGCACGGTATCAACATTAGCGGTGACTTCGATGTGACCCTGAAGGACGGCCAGGATCGGGAGCTGCGCAAGGTTGTGATAAAAAATGAATCCCGGAGGCAGCACAAGATACTGAAGATGTTACCCCCGAGAAGTGAAGCGCCCCAGGTATGTCTGAAGTCGCCGTTTGCACACACGCAGTCGTACCTCTTTCCGGGCGAATCGGTTGAGTATGAGTTTGAGATAACGGGCGCAGGTCTGTTCGGGCGGAACGAGGAAAGCTGCATATGGTGCTTCGGCGGATCGTTCCGCATCGGTCGCATCTTTCGCATTACGGTAGGGCAGGAGACATCGAATGGGAAGCTTCCGACGATCAACACCATCGGCAGCAATGGTGGTGGCGGATACAATGGGAAGTCGTCATACTGCAAGAAGCAGTTGGCATTGCTAAATATGCGTCGTGCCCCGGGGCCGGTCCTGAATGGGCCGCGCATCGGTATGCGGGCGAACTTCATCGCTAATCCAATGCCCTCCTACAACGTGCCGTCGGAGCTGTACGATCTGATCCTGACGTCACCGAGCCGTGCTGAGGTGTGCAATGCGCTCGAGCGCCCACCCTACTGCTTGAGCGAAGAGCTGTCCCCGAAAAACTACGCCCGCATCAAGAAAACGCTCATACATCTGGAGGAGATCCGGCTACAGATCGAGTTCCGCAAGCACGACCTCGATCGGGCCCACTTTACGCCCGAGGAAAGCTTTCTCGCGCTGGAGGTAGCGAACATTGCCGAGGCGCGGCCCTCCATCCTGGTGGGTGACTGTGTGCGTGCCACAGCCCCCTGGACGAACGACTCCACCATCTATCAGGGCGTGATACATCGCGTACTGCACAGCCGCGTGCTGATCAAGTTCGACCAAACGTTCCACTCGCGCTACAACGGGGAAAGCTACGCGATACAGTTCACGTTCGGTCGCAGCTCGTTCCGCAAGCAGCATCACGCCATCAAGCGAATGCAGCTGACCCATGGGCTGGAGTATTTGTTCCCGGAGCGGATTAACGTGCAGGAGCCGGTGCTGAATGTGCGGTTGAACGCGCGCAGCGAGTTGGTGCTGGAGGAGAGCATGGAGGAAGGTTGCACCAAGGGCCGTGTGTTGCCGTGGTGCAACGCAGCACTGAACCGCTACCAGAAGCAGGCGATCGTGAATGTGTTGCGCGGCGAGGCACGTCCCATGCCGCATATCATCTTCGGACCGCCGGGCACGGGCAAAACGGTCACTATAGTGGAGCTGATCCACCAGCTGATAGCGAATGTGCCGAGCGCGCGGCTCATTGTCGTCACACCGTCGAACAGTGCGGCCTACCTGATTACCGAGCGGCTGGCCCGGGGAGGCGTACTAGAGCCGGGCGATTTTATCCGGCTGGTCGCCATGAGCCAGGTCGAGCGGGAAGCGGTTCCGGAGCATTTGGCGCAGTACTGCGCAACGGTCGATGTGGCCGAAGAGCGTAGCACGCTCGGCGATGTGCTCGTGACCGAGTCGGGGCTGCGGATGAAGTTCCAGGCGAAGCACATTGGACGACACCGTGTCACGATCAGCACGTGCCTTGGTATCGGTTCCCTGATGATGATGCACTTCGATCCGAACCACTTCACGCACGTCATCGTGGATGAAGCGGGCCAGGGGCTGGAACCGGAGGTCCTCATTCCCATCTGCCAGGTGAGCCGGACGGTCGGGTCGGTTACGCTGGTAGGCGATCCGAAGCAGCTTGGCCCAATGGTCCATTTTAACGAGGAAGCGACATGGACCAGCCACCTATCGCTGCTGGAGCGGCTGCTCAGCCTGAGGCTGTACTCGATCGATCGGCAGCGTTTCACCGGCGATACGGCCGGTTACGATCCCCGGCTGGTGACGCTGCTGCGCATCAACTATCGATCGATTCCCAACGTGCTGTCGCTGTACAACGATATGTTCTACGACAGTGCACTCGAGCCGTACGTGAAGGAGGTCGCCGACGAAGATGTCCAGCTGCTCGGTGCTATTCGGGACATTCTAAAGCTTCCCAAGCCGTCCGACGGCTCGGAGGACACACGCAAAGGATTCTTCTTCTGTGGCATCGACGGCACGAACAAACAGTCGCCGGACAGCCCGTCCTGGTTTAATTCGGCCGAAGCGTGCATGGTGCACAAGATCGTCGAACGGCTGTACCGCGGGGGACGGTGTGGCCCGGCCGATATCGGCATTATCACACCGTACGTCATGCAGGTGCGCAGCATTCGGCGTACATTCGATGCGGCCATGCTGGAACCGCCCAAGATTGGCTCGGTGGAAGAATTCCAGGGCCAGGAGCGCAAAGTGATCATCGTGTCGACGGTTCGCTCATCCAGTGCTTATCTCGCACACGATTCCAACACCAAGATTGGCTTTATCTCGGCCCCCAAGCGCATTAACGTAGCTCTGTCTCGCGCGAAAGTGGCACTGATAGTAATTGGCAATCCGAAGCTGCTGGCCACCGATAAAACGTGGATGCGCGTACTACAACGAGCGCTGGACGATGGTACCTACTGTGGGTGTACGCTCGGGTCGGCCATTTTGCGAAACGTTTCAACGGCCACGCGGCGCGAGGGCAATAATTTACAGCGCCAGTATGACGACGACGACGACGACGACGAAGACGATGAGTATCAGTACTAAAACGGTGGACGGCAGGTGAACAAATAATGTAACACCACGGTGATTCCAATACGTTTTAAACTCGAGAGAAAAGCTACCAGGAGATTTTGGACATTGTTAGAATTGAGTTGAATTTTAATTGATCGTACTTTCATTCTACATGTCTTTTTAGTTTAATGTGTTTGGTTCTTTGCTGAAAACCGCAATCTGTTGTATGTAACATAAGATTTATACTATTGTTAATTTCGATTTGCTTTCAAGAATTTCGCTTTACGCGGTTGATCAGACATCTTTTTCTTTTTCCTTAACTGTTTGGGTTTTCTTTAATAGTGCTCATTCTACCGTGTTGGTATAGGGACACGCGGAAACACATTCTGAGGAAATGGTTGCAAATATATCCGTGATTTTTGCAATGAGCATAAGCAACAAAGAGCTTACCATCTTCTAAAAGAAATGACATGTTGGACGAAATAAATAGTGGCAATCCTGTAGAGATTTAATCATCGGATCGTTTTCTCTTGATGAAGCTTACATCAGTTCCTAAAATGACCTAACTTTGACCGATACACACCAGCTAATTTCCGCCAATTTGCTGGAAAGAAATCAAAAACATCCCCAAAAAACACGAGCATTTGGATTTTATGCGAAAAGCGATTCGTCGCTCCTACTGTTATGGCCGTCTTGAATTGCTTCATCGTTTGATTGCATTTGGTTTACTGAAACACCTTACTCTTGTGTGCCTTCTATTTCGTCTTTAAACTATAATGCCGCTCCGAGGGCTCGCACATCGAAACTGAGTGTATGTGGCCCCTTCTGCAGGTGTAAATGTTGAACCTTATGTGTGTGTGTGTGTATGGTGTGGCGTAGCCAACAGTTCATCTGCTTTCGAGATCTGCATAGCTCTTTTGTTGTAAATTTTGAAAAAGCCGCACGCTTCTGCTCCTACCTTCGCCACACAGACAGCAATAAATACTTCCGTTTCCGGCTTGCGTTTCGCGTTCTACACGCATTCACAATCAGCATTCGTTGCTATTCTATAAAAATAATACATACCTATGAATTAGTAATATTAAAAAAGGAAAACCCCAGTTTGCCAGTCTCTCTACCAGTAGTGGAGCATAAAGAATCTCTCTCTTTTTTGGTTTAAAACCTTCTACAGTGTGTTTTTACGATTCGTTCATCACGTTTCATTTGCAAACAAATATCATAACGATGCACACATCACATCAAACACCCCCGGATCCCGCTACCTATCTGCCTTATCTTTCCCACCGTGAGTAATTGGAAGCCGGTTGCTGATCAATAGAGCAGTACGCTAAATTAATTGGAGAAAGCTTTCCCTTTCTATTACACTGTGCCACTTCCGTGTAATCCGGATGGTATGCTACAAACAGAAAAAAAACAATCGTTCGATTTCACTTTGTGCCTTTAGCTGCGGCTTATGCCGGTATGCGGTATGCGGTATTAGATTATGAGTGTGCTCTTTAGGTATATGCGTGTGTGTTCACTTTTGATATATAATAATATACACTCATTCCTACTTATATATATACAACATCTCATTTACTGGGGGTTTGCTCTATTGTATTACCTACGTTAGTTAGGCTCGCGGGTTCAATCACCTTTTGTAGATTCTCTCGCTAAGTTTAATTTAGCTTCCCTCCTTTCTTTTTGGTTCCAAACATGGTGCATTAATGCGCAAAAGAATTATAAAATATCAAATTAATTCAACACAAACGTGACCTACTCTATCCCTCTCTCTCTCTCTCTATGCACTCTTTGGAAATTCCGGTTGTCTTCTTGCGTACAAAAGGACACGTAATGCTTCTTCCTTGACTCGGCCGCTCTCTCTCTCTCCCTAGTAACGCTAACGCTCTGACCCATAACACGCCGCAGCGAAAAGAAAGAATCCTATTCTGCAACTTGCTATAAATGCAAATCGGTTCCGTTGCTTCACATCAGGTTCAAGTGCGCAATGGTGCGCATTGTGCTGGACGACGCCGCACCTCTCAGCAATAACTGCCTACATAGCTAATCGATGGGGTTTTGGCGGTGAACTCGGGTAACGATACTGGCCTCCAGTACCACCAGTTGTAAATTACTAAAAGCAGCAAAGAACATGAAACAGTCGATTAAACAGAAAGGCTTAAAGGCACGAATACTCAACGAGCAATACATACGTCCATAGTACGGTGGCAATCGCACGGAAAGTGTCCGGCAGCGGTGCCTACACTCTTGCGTCGGCCGCAGCATAAACGTCCTGCTGCCACTGCCCTGAATCACGAACATGTTGGCACACTCCGCATCGGGCACACTGTACAGCGGTGCCTGCGGTGTGTCGATTAGCAGGAACCGCTCCAAGCTGACGCCCGTCGCCGGCAGCCGATTCGGGCGGGGAAACAACCGCCGCAACAGCCGGGCCGGTTCCATCCGATTGCAGCGCCACACGTTGTGGCTTTCGCGCGTCCCCATGGTGGAACCCCCGCCCTGCCCACCGGAGCTGCGCTCGCTCACGTTCGCAAACACGCGAAACAGATCGTCCAGATTGTGGATGGCCTCGTCGGTCGACTGCACCCGGTACGCGTCCTTGGTGAAGACAGACCGGTGCTGCTCGACCAGCGCCTGTAGGCTGCCGATGTCGACCAGCTCCTTCTGCGTCTTGAAGATGTACGGATAATTGACGGCGGCCGAGGCGACCAGCGACGAGCGCGGCACCTCGTTCGGCACCGAGGTAAAGTCGAGCACGTTGGCCACGTCCGCGCACGGATCACAGTTGAGGTTTTCCACCTGAAAGTACGGATTGGTCAGCAGGCAGCTTTCGTCGTAGTACTCGCTCAGTGCCGGATAGGACGCGATGATCGGTACGGTCGCCTTCCGCCAGAACCGCATCCCCGGGTAGATGAAGCTCTGGATGTTGCGCAGCACCACCGTCGACACCTCGTGCTTGTACGAGAACACGACGAACAGCGTCAGCAGCACGAAGATAAAGTTGATGATCTTCTTCTTCCGCTCGATCACCGTCTTCAGCAGGGTGCGGCTCGTGTGCTTGTCGAAGATGTAGTTGATGATGTTGTTGTTGTGGAAGTAGTGCCGGATCAGGTAGTTGTTGAACTCGGGCTCGCTGATCTGGCCGCGCCGTGCGGCCAGCACCCGCAGGCGGTTCAGATTATCCACGTACTTTCGGATGATCTCATTCTTGTCCCGCAATCCCCCAAAGTTCATGTCCAGCTCGTCACCCATCGGAGAACTGGTCGGGGAAGCACACACGACGCGCGCGCACACACAAACGGCAACAAGAGCCAGACACGGGAGGAAAGGGAGGGGACCCGCTCCTGGTACGCGAGCACACCCCGCGTCAGACGTGCAATTAGAACGTAATTATTTTGCAGCAGCTGCAAAAGTGCAGCTCACTTCTTCCGCTCCACCTCACCTAGGGCAGGAAACCTTCGAATGACATTGCCAAAATTTGCCACAGTTCGGAAGCATCACCAATACCACGCACGCACGCACGCTCCCCCTCGGTGAGTGAATTTCTTATTTTTAGAGCCACCACCAGGATGCTGGCAATTGCTGGCCAATGTTGCTTCTCGCCCCGGGAAAGAGTGCAAAACGAAATCTTTTATGCGTGTGAGCACTGTATTGGCCTCATCCTGCCCTGGTCGCTGCTGCCTGGTGTGAATCGATTATAAACAAACACTAAACGCTGTCATGTTTTTGCACCTCTCGCACTACGGCTGTGTGTTCGTCGCAATACGCACGTATGCTGCTATTGGCTGTGTGTGTGTGTGAGTTGTTTTCACATGAACAAAAAGGGGGGGGGGGCAATTTTTGCGCCGTTTATGCGGGATGGTTTGGTTCTCCTCAATGGCAGTGGTTTAAAATGACAGTTATATTTTACGCACGATGTCCATCAGTCAGAAAGTGCACCTTTTAACATGATTAATTGTTCATATTTTCCTTGCACTAGAGCTTCCACTGTTAGCATTGAGATTTAATTTTATATATATGGATCATAAGCTTTATTACGAAATTGCGTATGTTACAACCCTACAAAACATAATGCACCTATTTTGCTGGTTTATCTGCACCACTTTTCGGCGCATTACTTCTCCAACGATTCTTCTTAACCTTTCCTTCGTCGACTAATTTTCGCTTCTCTGCACTTTTCACACTTTTTACCGCATTGCCATTCGCGATTGAAGTTCCATTTGCAACGCCAGTGGATAGCTTTGCCTTCTTTCGCTTACGTTTTGCTGCTTGCTTCGTCCCCCCACTATCTCCAGTTGCTGGTGGCGTGCCGTTTGCGGTAGATTCTTTACCCGCTACAGCAGGAGCAGCATTAAGTTTACGCTTTTTCCTGACCCGTTTGACCTTTCCATTGGTCGTGGTTTCTGTTCCTACTTCTACTTCAGCCGCACCACCATCGCCATTCGGCTGGTCACCACCAATATTTTCTGCTTTGCGTTTCTTGTTCTTCGGCATTCCTTGCATCGCTCTCTGCTCTATCTCTTCGTTGGTCCAGCTTTTTGGCAGAATTTTTAGCGTTTTTATTATCTCCGTTGAATACGTAATGTCGACTTGGTCTTTCAATTTCGTCAGCAAGTTGACTCTCGTCTGAAAAAAAAAGCACAAATAAAGTATTATCATAGCTTCGTGGTTTGTCTTGTTAATTCTTACTATATTCCCGATCGATATTCCTTTGCGTATTTTGTTGATCACTTCCGTCTCAAGCTCCAGCGCTTCGCGTAAGTCGTTCAATACGTTCGCGTATTTGGCGGCAAACTCTTCCTCGAGGGACGGACTAACCTCCATCGTTTCAAGCTCCCTTTTGTTAGCTTCCTTTAAAAGAGCCTGTATAAAAAGAGAACCAATTTAGTGGGCTAATCATTCAGCTGGATCCTGTCGCATACAACACTTACATTGAACTTTTTCTTTTCGTCTTCCGCCAGCAACGTAATGGCAGTTCCGCGCAAACCAGCACGCGCTGTACGCCCAATACGGTGAATGTACTTATCAATGTGATTCGGCATATCGTACGAGATGACCACCTCAATGTTTTCGATATCAATACCACGGGCCAGCGCATCGGTACAGATGATTCCGTTCACCTTGCCCAAACTGAACCGGTTCAGCACGCTTTTCCTGGTCGCCGGACTTAGTGACGAGGACCACTCCTCGATTACCATGTCCGTGCCAAACAGACGCTGCAGCACGAACGAAAGCCGATGGGAGGTGTTGATGCCGTTGGTAAATACCAAAAACTTGCGATACCCGTTCTCACGAATGAGCCCGTACAGCGTCAACGGTTTGCTGCGCTGTTCTGTCAAGCAAATGCATTCCTTCAGCTCGGCCGGTGTCGTGTACTGGCCGGCAAAGTTGCCCCGCCGTGGTTCCGCTGTTTGCGTGGTAGCGGTGCTTTGCGCCATCATGGTTCGCTCCTGCGGGTCGATCACTGCCGTGAACAGCTTCGGGTGGAATAGTTTGAGCGTTTTCAGCTTCTCGGCGTCCCGCTTGAAGGTGGCGGAAAAGAGCAGCTTGTGCGGTTGCCGGGCCCGATCGAACAGCTCACTCTGGGACAGCAGATCGGCGGTACGGCCAAGCAGATACTCGTCCGACTCGTGCTTGACGTGCTTGTTCAGATGGTACAGCCAATCGTTTTGTATCTGATTCATCACCTTGTCCGCCTCGTCCACGATCAGAAAGCGCAGGTGACGCAACGTGAACCCTTTGGTCGAGTGTAAATGCTCTATCAGTCGACCGGCCGTCGTCACCACTATGTCGACCTTCGGCATGTACTCGCCATTGCAGTACTTGACGAGCTTTTGCTGCTCCGCCTCGAGCTGCATGCCTCTCGAAAGGACGACGGGATGGATGTTCGTACCTTCGCACAGCTGGCGGAACACCTGGAACACCTGCTCGGCCAGCTCCTGCACGGGCAGGATGACCAGCGCACGGATTGCGGGTGCAACTCGCTTCAGCAGCAGCTGCACAACCGGTACGGCAAAAGCAAGCGTCTTGCCGCTACCGGTCGGCGAAGAGATGCACACATCCCGGGGCCAAAAGGGGGCCGGTTTCTGGTGAGCTTCCAGTATCCAGGGAATGACCTTTTCCTGCACCGGGAACAATCGCTTGAAGCCCATACTTTTCAGATTGGCTTTGATCCTGTCATCCAGATACGACTGCTGCTTTATCGACGGTCCCTTGGCGGAAAGATCATGCTGAATGATCGTGGGATGAGACAGCCAGGGCGGAAGCACTTCGTCCGTTTGTTTAAGGCGGTGAAGTTTATCGCCGCCCAGCACAATGAAATCGCCCAACTGCTTTGCCCCAGCCGTTTTTTGGACCTTTTCGTCTTTGTCATTATTTGAGGCGGATTCGTCGGCATCCTGTTCCATACCGCTCTGCGTTTCGTTACGTTCTTCATCCGACTCCTCGCCATTCTCTGTTCCGTCGGCAGGAGCACCCCTGTTGACGGTTTCGTCTGAGGATTCATGGGCAACGGTGTTTACTGGCGATTCAGATGATTGGGTTGCAGTTTCCTGGAGTTCCACAGCAGTCTGAGCTGTCCTTAAACGCGCTTTCTTTTCTTTACGGGCCTGTAGCTTTTGCAGAATAAGCTCTTCTTGAGCTTTCTCAGCGTCCTCGTTGAGTTTGGTCTCATCGTACCTGTGTAGAGGGAGAGATAAAATTTACACATTGCACAGCTGTAACGTAAACCACAAAACATACCGATTTATGGTGAAAAGTTCCATTGCTGATGCGGGGCAGTAGTACGGTGCACGACCGGGCTCAAGCTCCAATTATCGTGCAGCCAACACGTGCGTTTGTTTATTTCGGCATCCCTATACCCAACCAACAAAATTACCTTTCTCCAGGTAGCATTTTGCGAACATCGATCTGTCATCTTATTTGACAACATGACCATTGTCCGGGAACAACTCGTGGAGCTGGCCTCGAAACGAAACACCAAAAGAAACACGATTTTTTCTTTCTGATACTCAGAAAATTCTACGTGTTGTTACAGAAAACAAGTCTATTTTACTGGCTGAGTGAAACCGAGTCAATTCATAACCTACAACTGGTTACGAACCTACCCCAGTGTGGGAATTGATTCCGAACCTGGTTCCGAGTAAATTTAGAGAAAAATTATGTAAGATTCAGGACTTTCGAAAGCTTTGAAGGAATTGGTGAAAGCGTTGGAAAATTTCAATCCTCAGAACTATTTCAACCTACTTTTTTTTTTCAACCGAATTGTAAGCAAATTAAATTTATTTGTGCAACATCGCGATGTTAAATTTTGTTCTTTGGGCGGTGCACCTTGGGCATTTGACGTGTGCTAAAAGTGAGGTTAAAGCAGGCTGCAAAAAAGTTCAGTCCCTGCACGATCTTTGCGCTCCCGGAGAGAAGTGTGCAAATTCGCAGTATTCTGAACACGCAGAGGCTGGCACGCTGGCGATCGGAATTTCACGCTGAACAAAGGATTGCTTCCGGTGAAGAAGAAAAGCGTTGTGCAAAAGAGCGTTTCTTGCACCATTTGCTCTGCTGCGTTGCATTTACGGTACGACAAATACCGAATTGTAAGAAAAACAACGTTTTTGGGGGAAGAAGGAGTCGGAGACACATTTTACTCCCCGGCCTGCGAAGTGTGAATTGTTCCAACTTTTCCAACCCACCCGAGCGAAGGTTCATCATCACAAAATGGAACAAACCATCAAAAATCTGCTAGTGGCCGACAACGATTTAATACAGCAGGTAAGCATGGTGCCATGGAAACTACATTCGGCGAGATTGGTTGCGTGTACGTGGAGAGACGTACGTGTATGATTAATTTAGTATACCACCCCGGTAGTTTCCGTTGCACCGGTAGACATGTTAACGTAGGATGATTCAATTTCCTGTTTCGAGAAGCTTCCTGCTCGTTGGCAGTGCGTTCCGCCGCACGTTGTAACGGAAAACTTTTTCATTCAAATTAGAATGGTAATTTATATGTCTTTCGTGTCTTGTCGCCCCCTCTTTCATCCCGGTAGGCCACTGCAGAATTGAAGGAAGCTTTCAAGAAACCGGAAACCATTCCCCAGCTGTGTGAAATATGCGTCACCAACACCGATCCCCAGGTGCGGCAGTACGCGGCAATGCTGCTGAAGAAGCATCTGGGCAAGCTGCGAGCGTGGCGAGAGGTGCCGGCAGAAACGCAAGCCCTCATCAAGAAGGGCATGCTGGAGGCCATCGTAAACGAGTCGGAAAAGTCGGTCCGAAACGCGATCACCGGCTTTGTCGGAGTGCTGGTGAAGCATGAGGCCGAAAAGGAGGACGGCTGGATGGGTGAGGTGCTCAAGTTCATGTTCGAAAGCACCAGCTCGAGCGATCCGAAGCTGAGCGAACTTGGCTCGTCCGTGTTCAACACGCTGACCGATGTGGCGCCGGATCAGTTTATGCCCCACATCGAGATGGTCTGCCAGCTGTTCTCAACCGCGCTAACGGCAACGGAGGCGAGCGGCAACATGGCCACGCCGGTAATCTACAACATCCTGCTCGGCATGTCCCATCTGGTCCCGTTCATTCCGGGACGGCAAGAGATCGAACAGACCTACCAGGACTCGATACCGTACGTGCTGAAGGCGCTCAGTGCCTTTGCCGAGCAGGACTCGTACAAGTTCATCGAGGCGTTCGATATACTGGAGAATTTGGCCGACGAGTCGTCCCGCACGCTGTCGCCTCACATGAAGCTGCTGATCGATTTTTGTTTGCAGATGGCTGGCAACACCCAGCTAGACGACTCGGTACGCGTGAAAACGATTACCTTCATCGGGTGGCTGGTGCGGTTGAAGAAGAAAATGATCATCAAACAAAAGCTGGTGGAACCGATCGTGAATGCTCTGTTCACGCTGATGAGCGTAGCGCCCGACGTAGAGGACGAGGATGAGGAGTACTTCGGCAGCAACGAGGTGTCGACGCCGAGCACCTGCGCTACCCAGTCGCTGGATGTGCTGGCATTGCACATTCCGCCGAAGCAGCTGTTTCCGCCGCTCATGGCACTGCTGGAACCGGCGCTGGCCGGTGACAATCCGCTCCCGAAGAAGGCGGCCTACCTGTCGATCGCCGTCATTGCCGAGGGCTGCTCCGAGCACATCTGCAGCAAGTACCTGCGCGTGCTGGTGGACGTGATCAAGCGCGGCATTACGGACGAGAACGTGATGATACGCAATGCGGCGCTGTTTGCGCTTGGGCAGTTTTCGGAACACTTGCAGCCGGAAATTTCGCAACATGCGGACGAAATTCTGCCCATTCTGTTCGAGTTTCTGCAGCAGCTGTGCCTTCAGATCCGATCGGGCGGCAAGGAACCGCCCCACATCGATCGTGTGTTTTACGCGCTGGAAACGACGTGCGAGAACCTAGAGGACCAGGTGACGCCCTACCTGCCGATGCTGATGGAGCGTCTGTTCGAATCGCTCGACACCCGTAACAGTGTGCATTTGCGGGAGCTGTCGCTGACGACGATTGCGGCCACGGCCAGCGCCGCCAAAGAGCACATGCTGCCGTACTTTCCCCGGCTGATCGACTGTTTGAAACTGTACTTGGTGAAGACGGACGACGAGGACATCTGCACGCTTCGCCCGCAGGCGATCGACACGTTTGCGGCGTTGGTACGAACCATCGGGAAGGACAACTTCCTGCCGCTGGCCGTCGACACGCTGAACATGGGGCTGACGATGATGGACGAATCGAACGATCCGGATCTGCGGCGCAGCTGCTACAATCTGTTCGCCTCGATGGCCTCGTCGGTGAAGGAGGACATGTCGGGTTCGCTGAACAAGATCGTCGAAACAATGCTGGAGAGCGTGCGCAGCTCGGAGGGCATCGTGCCGACGTTCAAGGAGGGCGCCGGGGACGATATGGCCATCCTGGCGAACGGTGCATTGGCAGGTACGAACGGTTCCGGCGATGGCGACGATGAGGACGAAGAGTTCGACATCGAAAACTCGGTCGGCGAGGAGGAAGAGGACGAGGAAGATATCGCCGGGTATAGTATCGAAAATGCGTACATGGACGAAAAGGAGGAAGCGATTCTGGCGCTGATGGAGTTTGCCGAGCATACGGGGCCCGCCTTTGCACCGTTCATACAGACGGCGTTTGAGGAAATCTACAAACTGTTGAACCACCCGAACGAGGACATTCGCAAGGCGTCGATCGACGCGGTCAAACAGTTTGTGGTGGCACTGCACCAGCTGGGCAACATGGAGGGTGTCCACCAGACGATCCTGATTCTGGTGCCGAAGCTGAGCGAAATCATTCGTACGGACGAGGAGCGCACGGTCGTCATGTCGGCGCTGGATGGGTTCAGCGACATACTGCAGGAGGTCGGTGCGGCCACGTTCCAGGCCGACGGGCAGAAGGATGCCGTGTTTAATTGCATTGTGGACGTGCTGAATGGAAAAGTTGCCTGCCAGTTCGATGAGCCGGTGGATGAGGAGCAGGAGGAGAGCGAGTACGACGAAGCCATCCTCGAGTCGGCTGGTGACATTTTGCCCAAGTTTGGTCGTGCCCTGCCGGCGGAAGAGTTTGCCGTTTACTTTGGACGCGTGTGGCCATACTTTATTCAAAAAATTGTAAGTCACTTGCGAGCAATCTATCGAAAGACTTTGTTTCCGAACGTTTGATTATATGATATGGTTATTTTGCCGTAACACACTAGGAAAAGACCAAACAAAAGGATGAAACCAGCGACTCGCAGCGTGCCTTTGCGATCGGCGTGCTGGCGGAATGCTTTGAAGGTTTGAAGGAATTCAACCGCAACTGGATCGACACGCTGCTCCCCATCTTTCTTTCGTGCGTACAGGACCGCAACAACGAGGTACGCAGCAACACGGTGTACGGACTGGGAGAGATGGTGAAGCATGGAAAGGATTGCACTTTCGGGTAAGCAAGTGATCAATGTGTTTGGCTTTTTTTGGTACTATACGATCTGCTTTCTTTATTCTTGCAGTCACTATCCACAAATTATGGCAGCGCTCTCCCAGCTCGTATCCAAAGAACAGCATGCCGGTACACTGGACAACCTGTGCGGTGCCCTAGCACGACTCATTATTACCAACTGCAGTTTGGTGCCGCTGAAAAGTGTACGTTAATGGGTGGATTATTCTCTGTGGAAAATGTAAACGATTCGTTCATTAATCAAAACTTTGCATTTTTTACCATTTCATTTCAGGTTCTCCCGGTATTTGTGGAATATCTTCCATTGCGTGAAGATTTTACCGAAAATTTGGCCGTGTTCCAGTGCCTTGATTTGCTGTACAAGCAGGGCGACGAGAACCTAATACCGGCGCTGTGCCGTATTCTGGTGGTTGGTTTGCAGGTGCTTTGCAAGAAGGAGTATGACACTGAAGGTTAGTATTGCGGAGCGGCCCACAATCATTGGCAAACAGTTGTCTGCAGAGGTCCATACCATTTCAATCGGATTTATTTCACATCCTTTCACAGAATGCCGCGAACTGGTGCACAATCTGGTGAAACAGATCAGCAAAGACTTCCCGGACAAGTTCGCCGAGGTGATCCGCAGCAGCGCCGAGGTTGCCGAGTTTGTGCAAACGCTTTCGCTGCAGTAGAAATTAGCGAAGCCGCATTTCATGCGCAAACTGTTCGTCACGTACATCAATCCATATCTGCTGCATAATACATGCATGAAACGGGATAGTAGCAAGTAAAAAGGAATCGAGAGAGGCAAGTGTTTTCACTAACCACCAGGCAGTGCACGTGGGGAAGCGTAAAAGCAAAAAAAAGGTAGGGACAGTTTTAGGTCGTCCGATCGTTTATCGATCAGCGCGGATGTTCGCTTTAGTTTCAGAGAGAGGAGATTCAATTAGTAGAATTTGAAGATTAGTAGAAAGGATGCATGGATGAAGCTTATGTCGTGAGACCATCTTTCAAATGTCTGAGTGACAATGTGATGGAAAATGGTTCATGCAAACAATAAGGCTGTGGATTGCTCTCCCACTTTCTCTCGAACTGTCATTTTTTTTTTTAAGTTCGCCATTGAAGACGGTCTTCGTCCGGCCTAGGTCGCCTTGGGTAGAGAACCCACGGTGTTTATCACCCATTCTCGTAATTCATCCATGAAAGAGAGAACGTTTTAGAAGCTTCCTTCCAATCGTCAATGAACTGAACCGCCATTACACTAACTAATCCGTCTACGTGTATTGCTGCAAATCTAACCCACAGAAAACCAAAATCTAATAATAGTTCTAAACACCCACCACGACCACACTATTAGACAAACAAGGTTTATTGTTATTTTGGATCCCTGTTTATTTGAAAATTCATATTCATTATACTCCTGACAAGGCGTACGGGCGTATGATTTTTTCACGTTTGCTTTCCGGCACACGGCACGAGTTAGCTACTTTCGTTGTTGTACCCTGCACCTCGATTGGCACGAGTTTGCGCAAGTTCCTCACATGTAAAAGTACTTTTCCTTCTGCTTGCAAAAGGAACTATATAAACGTGCATGATTATTTTTGTGTTTCTCTACTAACCGTATAATTTATCTACTCGCGTATCATATTGTGTAGTGCTTAAGTTTGTATGCATGCTCGTCCAAGACGATATAAGTTTTTAATAGAAATACACATTATATGGAAAAGTTTGAACTCTAAAACACAGGCGCTATATTACATAGCTCCAGGTAGTAGTAACTTTTCATGCCCTTTCTTTGCGACCTCCTCTAACACGGCCTTTTGCATTAATCCCCCCCCCCTCTTTCCTTCGTTCCTCCTTGCTTTGTTTGCTTAACGAAAAGCGTCATGTTGACTACATTTTACCGGCCAGAACTAAATACATCGACAGCTATTATACAGCTGGGATACTATTCCGCCACCTGCGTATGTCCGTAACGATCTGCATTTATTAGAAAACTAATTAAGGAACAAGCGATGACTGGGTATAATTTACAGGAGAATATCGAAATCACAAAAGCATAACAATAATGAACAAACCACCTCTCCTCGATCGGTGCTGGCGTGCCCTTTGCAATGTACCAGCCAGCCAACATTACGTCCACATGCCGAAAAACGAAATAGATATTTGTTCATTGCAAAAGCGAAATCCGGTAGATGTTTACCTAGCCATATACACACATGCTCAAACAGAACTTAGATACCTAACGTGTACTTGCAATACAGTAGAAATTCAAATGAAGTAGCCGTTACTAGCCGTTTCGTATTGTATTGCTCTCGGATCTTTCTTTCCTTTTTTCCGGAAAACGGGGAGGGCTAGCAGACGATGTGATAAAAAGTGTTTCATCTTCGTCTACAGGCGGAAAGCAAGAAGGTTAGGGATAAAACTAAAAAAAAACGAAAGAGACGTAGAAAAAAGCTAGAAAGGTAATTTAGCAAAGAGACGCATATACTTCTTATAGATCAACCTTTCTATGTTAGCACTAATTCTGCTCGAGGAGACACAAAGCGTGTTAAGAATGCGGCTTTACTGTTGTTTATTGAATGTGTCTTGTGTTTGTGTCATCTGGAGTGAATAACTAAATCAATGGATTATTTTAAAAAAAACATACTGCTGCTCGGCCTACGCCGTCGTACTCTGCACGGTGCGGTGTTGTTGTTTTGCACTGCTTCTTAACTTAACGAGATGACAATAATTCCGCTTCCGCGATTGCAAACGGCAAAGGACAGGGCACGGGAAGGGTCAATAAAGAGTTTCAAAACCAACCAAGTTTGCGGTACTATTAAAACATTTGAACTGTTTTATTTTCCACTACTGTTACACACTCACACGCAAGTGTTAAACTGTGATTTCTGTGGATGTCGCCACGCAACACACTATTGCACGACGGGATAAGAAGCATCATAATAATAGCACCTCGGTGTGGACAGACTTCGTTTTTTTTTGTTTGTTTCCTACCCCTGACCGCACCTGAGGTGGGAATGAAAGCAAATACTAACAAAACATAATAGCAACAGAAAAAAAGCAACTGACTGTAGGTTGATAGATTGATTCGATGTGTCTCCTTTTACGGTTTAGCTGACTCTTCCATCTACCGCACACGAAGGAGCGCGATCTTTGTGCTTTTTCTTCTTCGTTTCAGCAAAAAAAAGGTGGGATTGTACACAAAAATGTACCCTCTTCTCTCTCTCTCTCTCTCTCTCTCTCTCTCTCTCTCTCTCTCTCTCTCTCTCTCTCTCTCTCTCTCTCTCTCTCTCGCTATCAATTTGTCCTGTATATGACTACGCTAAGCGAATTGTGTTTAAATTAATAAAACAAAAACAAAACTTGTTGTAGTATAATTTTCCCTAAAAAAAACCATATCGCATGTTTTTCGTTTTGTTTCGGGTTTTTAAAAACCGCACAAATCCAACAGTTCGTCTTGTTTACCCCGTTCCCCGTACACAAGTTACACACATTAATGGAATTGTCATATTAATTGCATTAATTGCTAGCTGCTGTGCGTTCGTGGAACTCTGCGCGCAACGCGCCACGCTTTGAGCGGAAGTTCCTGTAGCTGACGTATCCTGCCACTGCCCCACCGGTACCACACGAGCCCGTACAGCAGACAGACAAATATCTCTATGTAATACCCATCGATCGTGATCGTGCATTTGCCACCGCCGGCACTGCAAGCCTGTAAAAGCGAAAGGAAGAAAAAACCTGTTTTTAGCACAACAGTACAACCATAGAAAGGGGACGGATTATTTCTTACATCCTTTAGCGCTCCATCCGAACAATCGTTATCGGCCGAGTTCGAACACCGCTTCCACGTAAGATAGTCCACCAGCCACAGTACGACGGTCGTGGGCCAGTTGCCACCGAGGTTGCTGAGCGTGTTCAGCAGCGTCATGTAGGTGCCCCCGACGGCGGGATCGCTAATGCGAGCGAAAAACGCCATCACGGCCACGAACATGCTGTACAGCGCGATCTGGTACAACCCGTAGTTCGTTAGCAGCAGCATGTAGTAATAGTACGGCACGTGGTGATCGCGTATGATGGCGGGCGTTATCCACACGATGGCGGCCGCCGCAAGCGTGAGCCCTATCCGGTACGGGATCGCTTTCAGGTACACTTCCATCGGTCGCGTTCCGGCCGTATACTTGCTGATTGCCAACGGTAGTACAATCTGCAGTGGAACGAGCGGAACAACCAGCAGCGCCAGTTTATCCTTCGGTACGCCTGCATCGATCAGCTTCAGCGAGGTGACCGCATCGCAGGCAGCAAACCCTGCCTTGGCTGTCAGCAGTATTGCCACCAGCGTCAGAATCGGTTTCATCTTCATAATGTCCACCAGCAGGCGGTAGGTTTGCTTGATGTCCAGCTCCAGATGCTCCTCGTGGCCCCGATCGAGGCTGGGCGATAGTTCCCGTTTGCCGAGCGCAACCAGCGTGGTGGTAACCAAAAACACCAACCCCCAGAACCACAGGTAACCGGACAGATTGACCAACCCTTCCGGGGCGGGTTCGGCGCGTAGATAGCTGTTGCAGAATTCGGCCGATTCCAGTGCCATGAAGGCGACGTACCCGAGGAAATAGCCCGCCGTCTGGCCGACGCTGTTGCAGGTCGATGCGTGCCCAACGTTGCAGCGCTTCAGCATCGTTAAAGCCCACCCATCCACGGCAATGTCCTGCGTGGCGGCGAGGAAGTTTAGCATGAAAAAGATGACCGTCAGTAGCGGAATGTTGAGTGTGCTGGTTTGCTCGGTGGCATGGTCATCGCCACCAGTGTCGGTGGTTTCCGCGCCCAGCCAACGGTTCACGTGCAGCGAAAGTATCAGCATAAATATGCCGATCAGGTACTGCGTCGGAATGAGCCATGATTTTCGCCGTCCGAAGCGTTTCCAGAACAGCGAATCTACGATCGGGGCCCACAGCAGCTTTAAGCTGAACGGCCAGTGAGCGAAACTGAATTCAGCCTGGAAGGGAGATAGAGAGAGAGAGAGAGGAAAAAGGGTAGTAAATGTAGCACAAAACAAAACGTGCTCCAATTTCTACACTGCCTTGCATAACCGATCATAGTTGGCGGAGGATATGGTTCTACACATCAATCATGATAAGCCTACTATGATAAGGGGTTTGCGGTTTGCCGCATTTGCTCCCAACCACCCACCCAGCCACCTACCTGCTGTTTGTAGCTTGCTCCACGGTTCTGTAGCAACATCGGTATGGCCGAGGCCAGTCCAATCGGAATGCCTTGCAGCAGGTAGAGAAAGAACAGGATGGCAATGTTGCCCCAGTCACCCCGCAGGTCACTTTTTTCGTGCTTTTCCTCGTCGGCATCGACCGGCGGGAGAAGCGTTTCGTGATCATGCCGATCGGTTTTCTTGCGCCGATTGCTCATTGCCGTTTTGTTCTGCTACACACGCCCTTTTGAGTGCTTTGAACGATGCGGTGTGTCCGGTGTGTGGCTTCCTCGTAAACTGGATTGCTAGCGGAGAAAGCAAGAGCAGCACTTTAGAATCATTCATTGAGCGACACACAACCTACACCTCGTTGTAAGCGTGAACTGTAGTTCACGTTGCCCGCCAGGTACACGTCACTACAAGTATGGAACGGTTGACGATGTTGTTTTCTTTTTTCACATTCAACACCGTACCGCATTTCTGCCTGATCAAACCACCACCAGTACCTGTGTTTTTGGGTGATCTGGAGCCGAACAATTGTTAGCAGCACGTTCGCTTAACTAGCTTTAACTACTATAGCCTGCACAATGGAAGGGAAAACTGTGATTAGCATTATTCTGGCTACATCGGTGTGCAAACAGAATCGAACGTAGATGCAATGTTTCGGTTGTGGCACGGCGAATGGTACGTGGAAAGTGGCGTGAGCAAGAGGGAGAGAGAGAGAGCGAGAGAATGCAAGCGAGCGGAAAGAGAGAAAGTGGATTTGTTTATTGTCATGTTGAAGCTGATTTGATAGTTGGCAGCTGGCAGCTGGCTTTATGGATGAAACACGAGGAGCCAAAGTGTACAAGAAATCTGGATATTTTGGTCATACATTGGGTTAAATAATTTTCTGTAAATGTTTAAAAAAAATTATAACAATTTAAAAGCACTCTTTCGTTTGCTTCAATCAAATTTACTGATCATAATATTCTGCCGAGCTGAAATAACGTTTTATGCTGTCCTGGCAGCACTGCCCCCTTTTTGACAATCGGTTTCGTGGTGGCGTTGCAATGTAGTCTTCTTCTTCTTCTTTTCACCGAACTTGCCGTGCGATTTGTCCACATGTCGTACTAGTGCGGAGTTTTTCAGTGAATTTCTCTGGGAAAAGCGTACAGTTTCAGCCAAAATCCATCACGATGGCCAAGTTCGACCTCACGGCAAAGAATTGCCAGTATTTGGATCGTCATCTAACGTTTCCTTTGCTGGAATTTTTGCTCCAGAAAAAGGTAAGTTCCGCAGTTGCAAATGGTAGAAGCAATAAAGGGGCAGAGGATGAAAGGAGGGAAGAAAGGGAAGGATGACAACGACACGGCTTGAATGTTTCGGCGGGGCAGCGAATCCTGCGCCGGGAGAATTGACTGCCTTTGATCGGCAGGGTCTTTCCTGTGTTGTGATTACATCCCTATGCCCTCCGCAAAAGACCCGTCATCTAACTGGTATAACCTCACTTTTTCACACTTTTTCCCCACTTTCCGGCAGGTATTCGACCAAACGTCGTTGCTGAAGTTCATCCTGGAGACGGTGAGCAAAACGAACATGGTCGATTACAAGCATGACATTCGCGAACGATTGGCCATGGATAAGGTGCACCCGGATGAGTTGGCCCAGGGCCGTGCGAATGTGCTCGCAACGCTGAAGGAGCTCCAGGCCGAGGTAGCGCCGCTGATGAAGTGCATGGAGGAGCTGAAGAATCCGGACTCGACGAAGGATTCCAAATCGGTCATCCATGCGTTGCAGCAGACGTTGGATGTAAGTAGACGGCAGCGTGAGGTTTGCCTCAGATACGACCCAATAGGAACACCGCTTCAATCTGTCTCGTTTTGTTTTAGTACGATATTATCCTAAGCGCGCAAAAGCTGGCGAAGTATCTGTACGAATGCGGCAACTACAATGATTCGCTCTCGTACCTGTACGTCTGCATGCTGGTAATGGAGCCGTACGATAAAAACTACCTCGGTGTGCTGTGGGGCAAGCTGGCAGTCGAAATTCTGACGCTGAACTGGCAGACGGCTCTGGAGGATTTGACGCGGCTGCGCGATTTCATCGAAAACTACAACTTCTCGCCGATCCAGGTGCTGCAGCAGCGTGCGTGGCTGATTCACTGGAGCGTGCTGGTGTTCTTTAACCACGGCAAGGGCCGCGATCTGATCATTGACATGTTCCTGTACAAGCCGCAGTACTTGAACGCGATTCAAACGATGTGCCCGCACATCCTGCGCTACCTGGCGACGGCGGTCATCATTAACCGTGGTCGGCGCAATGCGCTCAAGGATCTGATCAAGGTGATCCAGCAGGAGTCGTACACGTACCGCGATCCGATCACCGAGTTCCTCGAGCATCTGTACGTCAACTTTGACTTCGAGGGTGCGCGCAAGAAGCTGCACGAGTGCCAGACGGTCATCGTGAACGATTTCTTCATCATCGGCTGCCTGACGGAGTTTGTCGAGAACGCGCGTCTGATGATCTTCGAAACGTTCTGTCGCATTCACCAGTGCATCACGATCGGCATGCTGGCGGACAAGCTGAACATGAAGCCGGACGAGGCGGAGTGTTGGATCGTGAACTTGATTCGCAATGCGCGGCTGGACGCGAAGATTGATTCGAAGCTCGGACACGTGGTGATGGGTACGCAGCCGCTCTCGCCCTACCAGCAGCTGGTAGAAAAAATTGACTCCCTCTCTGTACGCTCCGAAGCGTTGACCCTGTTGGTCGAGCGAAAGCACAAAGCTAAAACTCAGGAAGCCGGCGAAGGCCACTGGAAGTATTACTAGAGGGCGCACCCCGAGGACAACACGCTTTTCTGTGCTTTCTGTTCGTGGGTGTGTGTGTCAGCACGCGAGGAAGCACGGGAAGAGCATTTTACGGAGGCAAACCAACGCGGTGGAAGGTGGAAAGAACGATCGTGCAGAAAAGGTACAGAAAAAAACATCAACCAACTGTAACTGTATTGAGCGATTTGGAGAGCGACGTGTCGCAGTGCGCAGAACATAACATTCAAATTCAATCAAGCCATTGGCGTATATGATGATACATGATAAGCGAATAATAGGTTGGAATAAAATGCGTGCCCTGGTGGGCAGAAGAACGCAATCATTCTTAGTTGTGTATGATTTTGAGCGTACTGAAGGAAGGTTAATTGAAAACTGCATGCAATGAGAAAATATGGATATAAAATCTAATTTCTTACAAGAAAAATGTTATGTTGGAAAAGCTATTCCTAATCGGATTCTCGCCCCAAATAAATTGAATTGTCAACAAACAACAAACTGTCAAATTGTGGCGGCATTTCTATCTGCTTCGCCGCGATGGGCAGTTGCGTTGGATAAGTTGCAAAAAACATCTGCATTTTGTATTAGAAATAGACATAATTGTGCGTTATATCCTTCATTATGCGACGAAGTAGTGCCCCGTCGATGAAACGTTCCGGCGAACCGGTACAACGGTTACAGCCGGCAAAGAAAAATGCTAATGTAGTGAGCAATACCAACAGTGCGCAAGATTCGCAACTCCCAGTCGCAGCCGCCCCAGTAAGCCATGACGATAGGCTCTCGGGTGAAAGCTGTTCCAAAACCATCTTTAAGGTAGTTTGGGGAAAAATTAGTACAAGGAAACACAAGACCTGGGAAGGCGACGGTACGCTCGAAGTGTCCGGCAGAAGTGCGGTGTTGAAGGATGAAACAGGTAAAGTGATAACCACGGCCAGCGGATTAAAGATCGACGAAGTTACAGAAGGTATCCAGCTGGTGGTGGGTTCAAAGGAGGTGGAAGTTTTGGAGAAATGCAATGAAAATCAACAACCAAGGTTGGAAAAATCGTCAACCGTAGTGAGCAGTACTGGTAGTTCGAAGATTTGTTTGCCAGTACCCTCGATTGGTGGTTTTAAACCACCAGTGCAAGTGGTGCGAGATGATGTTGAAGCGGAAGCACGATCAGAAGCACCTCCCAGGATTGATGCTGTGCCGCTGGTTGATACGACAAACTTTTCCCGCGATAGTTCCTGTAGAGTGCAGAGCAATTTTAAATCGGTGTTTACAACCCGAGAAGAGGAACAAGAGGCAGTGCAACCACTGATTATGAAGAAACCATCGTTCGAACACCAATTTCAACACAATGCACAGAATGAACCGGTGGTGGAGGTGCAGGTCCCCCTCTGTGTTACACGCCACCTGCGACCACACCAGCGCGAAGGTGTTGCCTTCCTGTACGAATGTGTGACCGGGCTGAGAATGCTGGAACCGGCCGGGTGCGGTGCAATATTGGCCGACGAGATGGGGCTCGGTAAGACGCTCCAGTGCATTGCGCTCATGTACACGCTGCTAAAGACCGGTCCGTACGGAAAACCGCTCGCCAAGCGTGTTCTGATCGTCACCCCCAGCAGTTTGGTGGATAACTGGGATCGAGAAATTACCAAGTGGCTGCGAAGCGAGCGCATTTTTACGTTTATCGTTGGGCCGAACAACAAGCTCAAACGGTACGCCCAGTCGCCGCACATTCCCATACTGATCATATCGTACGAGATGTTGGCAAAGCAGATCGGCGAACTGGAGACGGTCAAGTTCGATCTGATGTTTTGCGACGAAGGGCACCGGTTGAAGAACAGCAACGTGAAAGCGTTCGGCGTGCTGAATCGGTTGGAGTGCCGGCGCCGGGTGCTGCTAACCGGTACACCCATACAGAACGATCTGCAGGAATTTTTCTCCCTAATTAACTTTGTCAATCCGGGAGCGATCGGTACGTACCAGGATTTCAAGGCACGTTACGAAACGCCGATCGTTGTATCGCAACGACCCGGCGTACTGCCACAATCGATCGAGCTCGGGATCGAGCGGCTAAACGAGCTGAACGCGATAACGGGCCGCTTTGTGCTGAGGCGCACGCAGGAAGTGATTAACCGATATCTGCCCGACAAGCACGAGGTGGTCGTCTTTTGCCATCCGTCCGTGCTGCAGACCCAACTGACCCGAACGGCGCTGTCGTTTTACGAGAGTGAAAAAGGTGCGGACAATGCGGTCTCTCCGCTGCAGTTAATAACGATTCTGAAAAAGATCTGCAATCACCCTTCGCTCGTGTCGGTGCAGGGGAAGGGTGATCCGGAATCGTTGGTGCATCTGCTGGCGGAACAGTTGCCTCCCTGGCAGCGCATGGGTCCGACCGATTCGGCCAAGCTGGGCATTGTGGAGGCACTGCTGGAAGCAATGCTGGCAATGCAGGAAAAGATCGTGATCGTGTCGTACTATAGCAAAACGCTCGATATGATCGGTGGGTTGTGTGACCATTACAACTACAAGTACTGTCGGTTGGACGGATCGACGGCGGGTCCCGATCGGTCCCGGATCGTGGCCGCTTTTAACAACCCTGCCAACGATAGTTTCATACTGCTGCTTAGCGCCAAAGCAGGCGGTGCAGGGCTGAATCTGATCGGTGCCTCTCGGCTGGTGCTGTACGATAATGATTGGAATCCGGCAAACGACCTGCAAGCCATGTCACGCGTGTGGCGTGATGGCCAACGGAAGCCGGTGTTTATTTACCGACTCCTGACCGCTTACTCCATCGAGGAGCGGATATTTCAGCGTCAAATTTCGAAAACCTCCCTCAGCGGTACGGTGGTAGACCAGCGGCAAAATTTGAGCAATCTCAAACTATCCGAAGAAGAGCTGAAGGATCTGTTCTCCATCATTGATCCTAATACTGAGGCCGACTGTTTGACGCACAATTTGCTCGAGTGTCCGTGTGCGGGTATCGGTAATGCACCGGATAGAGTGGCAGAGCTGCCGGAATTGTGCGACCCGCTGGATGATCTTACCAACGAAACAAACGAACCGATAAGTCGCTTCCAGCTACGACCCACTGCTGGTGGTGGAAGCAAGCATGGCAAGCTAGGTACGAAAAAGCACGCCCTCAAGATGCAGGAACTAATGCGCTGGGAACATCACCGATCGCCCGTGTCCGAAGGGGTCCTGGAACAGCTCGGATTGGCTCGTAGTGCCGACGAGATAGTGTTTTTGTTTCGAAACATTGTATCAGCACCGAAATAAACGCACAACGCACAACTGGTACAATGTTACCATACCGCATCTCCCCGTGCCTGTTGTTTATTCATCATTTTCCAAATGAATATTGCTGCCGAACCGACCGTAAAGGTAGCCCTTCAGGTCGCTCATCTTCTGCTGCAGATCGCGGCTGGTCTGCTGGATGCCGTTGATTTCCTTCTTTTTGCGCTCCTTTGCTTCCGCCAGCAGCTCGAGCGTTTTGGCCTGATCGTGCGAGAGAAACACGTCCCCCATCAGGAACGGGATCTGTACGTCGTCGTCCAGCAGCTCTATTTCATCGCCCGCTTCTTCGAGATTTTTCAGCTCGTTCTGTTTGATGCGCAACTCCTCCTTCAGATCCTCCACCTTCGCATTGTAGTTAGCGAACTTATTTATCTTCATCTGGTCTTCGTAGGTGATGTGAACATCTGAGTCCTAAAATGGGCACAAACGAGCGATGAGTACAGTGGCCGTCGGTGCATGGGGTGCGGGTAGTTCCTTACCGGCTGAAAGGTGCCTTTCGACTTTGTTTCTACTTTTGCACTCATGGCGAAACAAATTTATTTTAATTTTCAATAGTTCAACCTGCGGCAAAATCCGATGTTCAGGAGGGGAAAACTATCGCGAGGAGATTTCGACCGTGTGTTCTGTTCTTCTTGTTGCTATTCTTTTGCTTCGCCTCATTTGACATTCGGACGGACGACAGCGGTGGACTCTACTGTGCGTAAATGCAAAATAAAACATTTTATTCGGTTATAAATTGTGTTCGTTGTTTTAATTGAGCTGAATAAGTAAATTACATATTTTAAGTATTTATTTGTTTGCTGTGTTTTAATATTTGTTGTTCCTTTTCCGAGTTAATACACAGTAGAATCCACTGAGTTACTTTGGAGAAGCGTTATCGGAAGCGTTTTTTTCACGTATACGGAGTACATTGCGGTGCTGTTTCAACTCAGAATCGAGAAAATAATCTATTTTGAAATATCATGGTTGCATTTGCACCTAATTGAAGTTTACATTTCTACCCTTATTTCGTTTGCCGCTCCGTAATCGACCGAAAATAACTGCCACACTCAAATTGTTGGCTGGGAATTCATTGTCGCGCCATCTATATGTCACAAACAGAAGCTCTACGTAACGCTTCGCGAAAATAACGCAACGGGCTGAAGTTTACCCGGCAAAGGAATGGTTTGACGTTTAGCAAAGCTGCTGCTACGCCGGCTGTATGCCTTTTCTCCGTGTTCCGTCTCCGATCTCGATCTTTTGCGCGGTACGCATACGCATTTTAGCGAAATGTCTAGCAAGTGAGTTGAAATGGAACAGTCTTGATGATTCTGGTATCATCCGGTAAATATAACATGCATTAATCTCTCCCCCTTCTTCACACACAGTCCCGGTTCCCCGGTGCAGTGCAGCCCGATCGTGAATCGGACGCTTGAGCTGAACCTAAATAGGAAGCGTTCGAAGGAATGCTTGCGATGGGGCACGGTGCACATACTGCTACTGTCCGTGGTGCTGTTCGACATCTCCAACAAGTGCTCGTACTCGTTTTCGAACCTGTACTACGTCGAGTACGTCGCCGCAGCCATGCTGTCCTGCAGCATGGTGTACTACTACACCTGCTACTTTTACTACCTGTTCAGTGCAGAGCCCATCCGGGGCACGGAACAGCAACGGCGAATACTCAGGTTCGATGCAAACGACAGCTCGTTCATCACCACTCCGCTGCAGGCCAAGCAATCGGCCAGCGCGGACAACACGCCAATGAACGTGTCTACCTCACTGTTGCGGTCCTTTCACGAATCGAGCTTTTCGATTGCCTCGCCCCGCTGGGTGTTCAGCAGGGGCAGCCCACCGATGGAACCGGCCCGGCCACCGATGCTGTACGACCGCAACCTGTCCTACGAGGCGTCACCGAACGTCAGTGGCGGTTCGATCAAGTTTTCTCCTGCGCTGCGGAAGCTAGGTCCGCCGGGCGATACGATACTGGATGACAAATTTATGGAAACCTATGCACAGTGAGTAGCAATTCTTACGATGTGTTTGTGTGCTGTACTAAGGCCCATTTTAGTAAGTTCAATCTTTCCTACAGTGAAGCATCGATGGATAAGAGCAACCGATCGCAGAAGGAGCAAGCGAACAATACCGATGATTCGATGAACTCGTCCTTTGGTCGGTACCGGTTCAACGACATGTCGCACCTGCTCAAAACCTCCCTCTACCAACTGTCGTCCTCGGTGACGCCAAGCAAACAGCTGACGAAGGAGCTCGAGACGGGCCCGTACAATGCGTTTATCGATGGCAGTCCCGAGGGCTTGAAAAAAGTGTCCACCACGCAGCTGTCCACGTACGTGGGCAATTTGCGCATGTGGATCTCGTTGACGATATTGCAGCGTATCGAGGAGGAGATCAATATTGCCGATCAGGCATTCAAGAGCCGTGGCTTTGCTGACATTCAGATCGGCAATATCGGGCTGGAGCGGTTGAAGAAAACGGCCGAAAATCAGCAGCTGGTGTCGTTGTACATCCCGCGGCTACCGTTGCTGATACCGTTTCTGGAAATGTCCACCAATCAGGAGTATCTGGTGCAGCGCATCAAGGATCTTGCCAAGGGTAGCTGTTTGGCCGACTATCGGTGGAATTCCGGTTCGGCTTACAAGGGTATTAGCTGGGATGAACATCTGCCTACCGATTCGGCCGTAAGTAGAAACACACACGCTGGGATGCCTATTTCCGGATGTTAATCGTTCTGGTTTTTGTAGATTATTTTCCACCTCTTCTGCACGTATCTGGATAGTCAGCTGCGTCCGCTGCCACAACCGGGTGGGCGTCCCTTCTTCAACCGCTACGTCGTAGTAGGCGATAAGAAGACGACCAAGGAAACACTTGCGGAAGTGAACACCAAAAATAAGGCCAAGTGCGCAATTCTTTACTCAAACCCCCTAAAGCCCAAATTTAACTTCGTTTCGGATGACAAAATTCACAGCTGTGCCTATGTAAGTTGTCAGTAGAAGGCGGGAGTTAGAAATAATGGTAATTTTATTTGCACTCTTTCTCTTTCTCTCTGTTTCGCTCTATTTTCTCTAAAGGATCGAAATAATCTGTTCTACGTCATCATTCAATTTTTAATGTATATGAAAACCCACCACGAATGCTCACTGGAGGGCATTAATCTCGGCAGAAGTGGCATCAACATACTGTGCTGCATCGAAGACTAGAAGCGTGGCAGCGGACGCGCCATTTTATGAGTGTCGCGTAATCGAATTATGAAAGGTGTTCAAATCTGCCATCGTCATGGAAACAGGCGATTGGCGTACCCGAAAGTATGCTCATACACGGACGAAATTGGACACACGGTACATGATAGGCTCGGTGGCTGTATCATGATGCTTTGGTAAGTCCAATACACAACACATAAATTAAATTCATTTGCTCGGATGAACTGTATTCAATTTTGTATATTAATCGCTTATTATCAACGGTTCGTTCGAAGATTGTTGTGTGTTATACATGACACAGTATATATGTATAAGTTGTTGGTGAATCAATGGTGAATCATACTGCTTAGCGTTGAGATTAAAATTCCGACAAAACATACGTTCGTTGATGAAAAAAAAAACACACTCACAGAAATTGTATTATTGACTCAATAATGTCTATCGTGCTATCGGTCGCGAAGTTTTGCCTTATCCGAATTGAAACAAATGGATGTATTTTAGCTTATACTAATGAACATACCTTTAAGGACTAGACAAATAACACTATGTGTAGAAGACGTGTAGAAAGTAAGCCCAACATCCACACAAACAGCAAACAATCGTGTATGTGTAAAAATGTAACTGAAACAATCCTCAATAACAAGCTACGTTAATAATGTGAATGGCGCTACAGTCAGGATGGGTTTGATTTTGATTCTCTCGATTTTTGTTGTTGATTTGTAATACAGGGTTGTTTTTTTTGCACTGGGACACAGGGTTACATAAAGGCTTATGGTCAGCAACTAACCAATCTCACATGTGGTGGAATCGCATCGCATGAAATTACCGTTTCGAAAATGTACGTTACGAAGCGCGCAGTTTTAAATGTTTTCGTTTCAGCTTGGGTTAGATTTTACGCACCGATTCTCCCTTGCGCTCAATGAGTTTTGTCGTAGGTGTTTTTGTGCCCATATCCGGACACATAACCGGACTGGTCGACCATATCCTTTCGGCCGGCAATACCCTTGCCCTTGCCAGTTTCATCGAACCGTTGCTTGTGCGAACCGGTGTACTTGGACGTGTCGGTAAGGCGAGCCACCGTTTCGGCCGCTTTTCCCGGCTGTAGAGTAGCAAAGAAATGGATAAAATAAAAACACTAGTAAGTTATTTAAGTGTTGCATCTTATCTACGCACCGTTGCATTATGTACTCCGGGAGCGCCACAGTTTGCCATTTTGTTTTTGATTTCATCCAGCTCGACTTTCTTTGTTTTTGCCAGATCGTCCAGAAATTTGTTATAGTCTTCGTACGTCAGCTTCATCGATTTTAGCTTCTTGAAGTGTATTCCCGTATCGGTGGTCGTTATCTTCTTATCAATAACCTGGAAATGCAGTTTATATACCCGGGTAGATTACATTTTTAGTGCGTTTTTCTCGTAATATGCAACAAAAGCGACTCACCTTCGCTTGCTTCATCCACTTGTCGCTTTGCGAAAGCGTTAGATGTTTTCCATCCGACTTTGTATCACCAAACTTTGAGAAGGCTTTAAACTGTTCCTTAAAGGCCGCGGAACAGACGGGCTTGGCAGGTGTCGCCGAACCGTTTGTTTCCTTTTCGGACGGCTTTGCCGGTTCGGCTGCACCCGGTTGGCCGCTGGCAGCTTCCTTGCCTGCAGCTTCTTTAGCGTCGAGTGCCATTTCAGCCACCTCTACGGTCATCTTGTCTACGACGTCCGTACCATTCGGTGGTTGCGCTTCATCGGCCATGGTGTGGGAGCTGGCGCGGGATGAGATAGAAGAGAGAACACATTTGGTTTAGATTTAGGGTCTTCAAAGAGTAGTCTAATGTATATAAAAAAAAAAAAAACACTTTTATATGGCACACACCGATGAACTGCGACATGTGTGTACATCTTATCGGCAAGCTGTTTGTTTATGTTTGGCCCTCCAAAAATACGCAACCACTGCCCGGGTATGCGGATGGTACGCTGTGCTGTGTGGTGTTACCGTTCAAGTAGTTGTGCAAGTACTGTCCTGGCTCGTCGTATCACGCAACGGGATGGGGCCCCGGAAAAGGTAATTAGCACCAGCGCTGACACGATTGCAAATAACTAACATTTCATTTTGGTCTCCCCATGCTTATGTCACTGTCGCTACAGTTTAACGTACAATAGAAGGCTCAGGTGTAGTTGTGCTAGGTTGTTGATTTGTTGCGATCCTTACAATACTTAAGTTAGCAGATATTTCGATAAATGGTTTATCGTTTAAAATAGGATATAAATTATCATTATTGAATAGTTGTAATACGATTCATACAAACGGACCATTACTTAAAATTTGGAAAAACGCTTCAAAGTTTTAATTTAAGTTTATTGTGGCACTTTATTTGAAACTAACATGTGACTAAATCCGAAAACACACACAGCTGCATACCATATTGCGCCATCGAACGAAGTGCAACCGATCCGGTCCGGATGCTTGCTTCATTAAGCGTCAAAGTGTAAACTGAACACATATGTATCATGTATTCGGGTACATTTGAGCGCCACCATAATTAGGATACAAGCTAACCACTGACCACCGGTGACCGCCGCTGGAAGTCCAAAATTATATTTATGAACAAGCAAGCAACAAGTGTAAACAAGTACAGTGGCGTGTGCACATGTGTGGTGGCACCCTGCATGATGCGATGATGGATCGACTTGAAGGTAAGTGGCACGTTTGCAGCGTGTCAGACATTATTCGATGTGCCTTGCCCTGATACCACCCATGGTTGGCTGATGTTGGCCAATTAGCACCACCGACCGTTAGGCCGTTATAATAGTCCGCCGCGCGTCAAAGTGATGTGTTGCGTCCTGACTAAGTACTACTACCCAGTGGAGCGTACGATGGGACCCACCTCCCTTACCTGTGTGATTTACCTTCCCGGTGTTTTCATAAATGGTTAATTTGATTCTATTATGTTTGAAGTTCAATTTATCAGTTCGAGCGAACACGCAATTGCGCGCGGTGTGATGATAAAGATCGTGTAGCGATTATGGTTAAGCTATTGGCCCCTACTGCATTCCCAACCGGACATTACTTTGTGAGAAGCACTATTTTATTCATTTTTGAATGCAGATTTTCTGACATTCCGGTTTATAGAGTGCAAAGAAGCTGACTTTAAGCAAATAAGAACAATTTAAACATTTAATCACTGTCAACCAGAAGACGCTGAACTTGAGCATGAAACAGCACAAGGTAGATTGCAAAACAGTAAACTAAATATGTACCCAACGAAGAGAGGAATGGGAGGGAGGGAACAACCTTTACTTGCTGGGTATGATAGATGCTCTCTCTCCATGCGAAGCGCTAGATCGGCCGGGTGCTCTACTCATTCAAACGGACAAACTTCATTACATCATCGGCAGCAGCCACCCAACCCACCCAGCTCTCTCCCGGACTGTTGAAAAGTCCATGGTTTTGTGTAAAGGGGAACCCACTATTGGGGCTTGCCCCATATGCTTGCCACTGTGTAGTCGTCGTCAAATAGCAGTGTGATATGCGCCTCCATACATCACTACCACCCGTTGCTTCTCCGGTGTCTGCCCGCGGACGCTCAAGCTCGCCCCGCTTTACGGTGGTCACCAAAACAAACAATATAAATTTAGATATTACTTCACTAATAGGATGGGGGATGCAGCAAAGCAGCAAATGGCTGTGGAGCGGGTCAAATTATGCGAAAACAGCAACTACATGGTGTAGGTGATGGGCGGTCTTTTTTTTTCGCCGGACATCCTTTTGTTGGGGGTGTAATGAGAGAGAATTGAGGATTAATAGTTTTAGCGGATGACTACACTACACTTGAAAGAAAGAGACTTGACTCAACAGTTCGATGGTCCTTAAATGCGTTTTTGATTAACACGTTAAAAACTTCAGTGGAATTGAAGAAAAATCAGATTCTAAAATACAGTTACCTCTCCACATCACCTCATGCCATTCGTGCCTCCCCCATGCGGCCCAGTGTACCAGGGTGTGTATTTTCAATGTCAGCAATATGATGTCATGCGGAGGTAAAGCTGATATCGAAATACATGTTCGCAAAGCGGTGGTACGTGTCATTCGCAAGACAGGCGCGACCAATAAAGTGGTAAATTAACCAAAAGCAACAACAGCAACAACAAAAACTGAGAAGAACCTGTCCCGATTCTATTCGGGACGGCAGCAGACATTTTGACTAGTACATAGCGGTTCAACAAGGGGTTAATAAAGTGGCGATAAGTTCGCATCGGAAAGATGTTGATTGGAAGATAACAATCGTTTTTTTGTAGGTCAAGTGACGGCAGTGGCAGTCTTGGGCGTTGTTGGGACACGGGGACGGAAAATAACGCCGTTTGATATTGGCCGGTTCGTTTAGATACGATAACGAGTACAGTCTTTATCAAGAATATGCATTTAAAATTAAACTGCAATTATTTTTTCAATATAAAGATTATATGCATTCGGATTTGCATTGAAACAAAGCAAATTGATGCCCCATATTCTTAAGGTGCCCCAACTGCTCATAAACACCCTGACTCCAGGATGAGTCATCCTGGAAAAAAGGGGTTGGAAAACGTTATTCCTCACAAAGAAGAAAAAATAGTATCCAAGTTGGATGGTAAGGTGTGTATGTGTTTGTAGCCCACAACCACAACCTTAAAATCCACTTCTTGCTTTTCGCGTCTTTTCTCCTTCTTCCGTACTGACCTTTGGCGGCGCACGCTGCAGAAGCAAACTTCGTCCTCTTTCAACCACAGTGTTGGTGCGCACTTTCCCTTTTCATGCGCATTATATCCTTGGCAGGCTAAACGTAAACAAAGGCTCGTCACCAGCACTACCAGCAAGAAGTAGGCGACGAATCAGGACACTAAAATGGCGAACACAGAGGGAACGCGGTGGAGACGCATGCCGAGGGCCGTTGCATGACATTTATATCATATATAAAACGGCTTCAGAGAATGGTCAGCTTCGTTTTCCTGGGGTGAAGGCAGGTATCATAAAAAACGGAAAAATCAAATCCAACACACAGGTGGGCAAAAGGACCTTCGTGGGTTTGCGTTAGCTTTCCCTATTATCCGCTTGATGTTAGATTAAAATTCATTTAAATGAGCACCACTCGCGACGGTATTCCGTTGGACTGGCGAGCTTCGGCAAACCATTTGAATTGCATTTGGGGTTTTTCCCCCTTGTCGATTGCGTGTGGTCACCACGTAACACGCTTTTAATCGTCTTCCCTCCCAAACAAAATGAAGGGTCTTCTTTGTCCACTGCAGACCACAATGTTCACTGGCAGACGAAGGGGTCTGGTGTACAGCATTCCGTTACTGTTGGCGCGGGTTCTACGACGGTAGGGCAAATGTTCTACGTCGTGCCGATTCCATATTGAGCGGAAATCATGCCCGTACCGCGCGCACGGCGGAAGTGCGACAATGCGCATGAACAATTATTGATCTGCGGCGGGCAGTGGGAGAACTCCCTACGGGTACGAAGGGATATGTGGGCACGAATCTCACGTCATCATCATGACCAGAATCCTCCGCGCTCTCGAGATGAAGATGCGAGATGAATCTGACCCTGCTGGATATGTATCTATGTGTGTGTTTGTGTAGTATAGAGAAGTTTTCGCTTTTTGGACCACTGCCAAAACTAATTTCACTTGCAGAATCATTTGATTATCGTTGTTTTTCTGGGATGCCACTCTCCCAAAACACGAAACGAGCGCAGTTTCAAACGTTTTTCTGTTTTTATCTCTCCTGTTGCACGCACAGCAAAATGGGTACTGGTTGTTGTCTTCCATTACCGAGCATCATAGTACACTTGGAAGTGCAAAATGGATAAATTTTCATTTACCTTAAAATAAGAACGCACAAGAAATATTTCGTTGTACTTCCTACTAATTTGTGAAAACTAGTCACTTAAGATTTGATTCCACACAGGTACAACAAACAATGTTTCTACGCAGCGTTTTTTGGAAATGAATTGTTTTTCTTTCCTGTATGATTTTGTGCAAAACACGAGCACAGCTCTCTAACCGCTCTGACCGCAGGAACGCGCGCGCGAGACTAAAACCTCGAGAGACGCGCTATGTATACTATACGTACGTGTGAACGACGCGCGGCACGGTACTAGCGCGCTCGGGCTGCTAAAGATAACGTGCTCACAGCATGCGTTGGAAAGGCAAACGAAACGAGCGGGCACGGGCCAAGTGTGTCAAACGTGGCAGCGCCCCAGTAGGATATATTGGGATGCAACAGACACCCTGGAATTGTAAGTGAGATTTGGATGAAAATTAAATGAAAAAAAAAAATCGGCTAAAAACATGGAATTTTTGAATGCCATTTGAGTACTCTAGAATAATATCAAAATTATTACGATGAAAAATTTCATCGAAATATCGACAGCCGAAAATCTCACACTAACACACTCGGCATGAAACTATGAGGCAACGGCTTACTTTCTAGAAATGCCGCTTCACTATTGTATGTTTGATGTTCGACACCCTTGCCAAGAACATTAAGAGCAGTGCGACCCGTTCATTTTGTGAGTACATTTTTCCTGTTTTTAAATTTAAAGAATGTTTTTTAATGTTTTACTAATCTATTCGATAAAAAGTATTTAAATGAATGTTTATCTTAATCAGTTATCATATGCGGTTTAGGCATGTGTCATTTTACGTATCTAAAGATAATTCCGTAATCTTACAAAAAATAAGTCGGTTTTTTTCCTTTTTATCTATGCGTGTGTCCCTATGGGACTACTTAGGGTGAAATTTTGAAACGAATAAAAATCAATTCAACTATCCAATTTATTTGATGAAGTGTGAAGATCGTGTTAAAACCGCACGGGGGGTAACATGTAAGTACAAATACAAGTTCATACCACAATGCTTGCTTTGACTATCCCGGGTCAATGTTGCTTGTTTGGCTGGGTCCTACAACATTCATCATTTACTGTTTGTGCATGTAGCATCATCATATGCCTTTCCACTCGCGTCAGCTAATTCTATAAGCGCCTCAAAAATCGTAATATTTCATACTGTTGCTGCAAATACCAACCCACGGATGGGGCGAAACGAAAGTGACTTGCGAACTCTTTACGCGTGTGTGGCTCGCAGCATGTGTCGCTCGTGTGTAGCTTTTATTTTCCTCTTCGTGGCATTAGTGGAACACATTCAGTAACTTTTCTCTTGATCAACTAAACAACAATGACGCTCTCGATCGATTTTTATGCCTTCACCTTGCCGCCATCGTCGTCCTTTGCGCTGGGCTCCTTCTCCTGGCCCTTCTCCTTGTTCCAGCTGGCCAGCCCGTCCGGCAGCGTGGTGTCCTCCTCGAACGAGCCCGTACCCTCCACGAACTCCTCGTACGTCGACTTCTCCGGGAATGGGCGCTTGCCGAGCAGCTCGATCATGTCGTCGCGGCTGAGAATTTCGTTCTTGAGCAAACGCTCCGCCACCTTCTCCACGTCGGCCCGGTGCTTCGTCAGCAGCGCTTTCGTTCGCACGTACGCTCGGTCTATCAGGGCGCGCACCTCCTCATCGATGATTTGGGCCGTCTGTTCCGAGTACGGTTTCGCGAACATCGGATCGCCCGGCTGCGAGCTGTCGAAGCTCACGTTGCCCACCTTCTTGTTCATGCCGAAGCGCGTAATCTGCGCGTACGCACTGTCGGTGATTTTCTTCAGATCGTCCTGCGCACCGGTCGTGATGCGCTCGAAGAAGATCTCCTCCGACACGCGGCCCCCGAGCGTCATGCACATGCGATCGTATAGCTGCTCCGTCGTCAGCAGGTACTGATCCTTCGGCAGGTACTGGGCGTACCCGAGACCCTTGCCGCGTGGAATAATCGACACCTTCAGCAGCGGATCGGAGTGCTCGAGGAACCAGCCGCACACGGCATGGCCCGCCTCGTGGTACGCCACCGTGCGCTTCTCCTCCGGCGACAGCACGTTCGTTTTCTTCTCCATGCCCGCGATCACGCGCTCGATTGCCTGCTCGAAGTGCTTCATCACGATCGATTCGTTCAGATCGCGCGCCGCAATCAGGGCGGCCTCGTTACAGACGTTCGCGATGTCCGCCCCGGTGAAGCCGGGCGTCAGGGCGGCCATCTTGCGGGCCAGATCCGTCTTGTCCAGGTCGGTCTTGAGCGGGCCCAAATGCACTTTGAAAATGGAAGCACGCCCCTTAATGTCCGGGGCGGGCACGTAGATCTGCCGATCGAAGCGGCCCGGTCGCAGCAGCGCCTTGTCGAGGATGTCCACCCGGTTGGTGGCGGCCAGCACGACCACATTCGTGGTCGTGTTGAACCCGTCCATCTCCACCAGCAGCTGGTTCAGTGTGTTCTCCTGCTCCGAGTGGCCGCCGAAGCTTTTACCGCCGCGCTTTCGTCCGACCGCATCGATTTCGTCGATGAAGAGAATGCACGGCGCGTTCTTGCGGGCCATGGCGAACATGTCGCGTACGCGCGACGGTCCCACGCCGACAAACATTTCCAAAAACTCCGACCCGGACACGGTAATGAAGGGTACGTTCGCTTCCCCTGCCGTGGCCTTCGCAAGCAGCGTTTTACCCGTACCGGGCGGTCCGGTCAGCATGGCGCCCTTGGGAATCTTGGCACCGAGATCGATGTATTGCTGGGGGTTTTTGAGGAAGTTGACAAACTCCATAATTTCGATCTTGGCCTCCTCGCAGCCGGCCACATCCCTAAAAGAGTGAGGGAGAGGGTAAGAGAGTCCACCATTAGAATTGATCAAGAATTTCATCATCCTATTAAGCTTCCTCCTACTTGAATCCGACGTTGATTTCATTAGCATTGATTAGCTTGGCGGTCGATTGCATGACGCCACCAAACAAACCTCCACCGCGGCGTCCGCCCCGACCACCACCCATCATCTCGGACGAGCGGCGCATCATGTAGACGAGGAACCCGATGATGAGCAGTGTCGGCAGTAGACCCGTTAAGCTGGACGCTTCCAGCTCGCTCCGATAGATGACCGGCACAAAGTTGACCGGCTCGATGTTCATGTCCGTCTGCACACTCTCCAGGTTGCGCTCGAACGAGTCCACGCTGCCAATGTTGAACCAGAGAATGCCCTACAAAATGGAGCGGTAGAAAAGAGTATGGTGTACCGTTAGTGTTCCTGCCTTTTGAGTTTTGGTTTTGGTTCCGTACCGATGAGTCTGTAGCATTGCCGGGCGTTAGCTTAACGCGGACCCATTTTTTGTTAACCACTTCCAGCTTGTCGACGATACCGCGAGCGAGGTAGCTGGAATGGGGTAAACATACTTTACAATTACAAATCCGCAAAGAAATCATCTACCTCGCGCGGAAACGTACTTGTTCACGAATTCCTTCCACGCAATTTCTTTGTATCCCATTTCGAAGAAAGCGATCGCCGATATCAATGCCACACCGGCCAGCGCACCAAACATCAGCATCTTCTCCTTATCGCCCTCTTCACCGCCGCCGATGGGTCGGCCGGAACCGCCACTGCCGCTGGATCCACCCTTGCCTCGGGCCGGCTGTGGCGAAAACATGCCCAGATTCCAGTCGTTCTTGCGTGACGTTGCACCGGGCGGTGTGTTCGACTGGCTGGCGGACTGTTCGGCCGCACTGCTGCTGCTGCCATCTTTGCTGGTCCCACTTTCACCTGCCTTGTTGGCCTGCTTCGCCTGCTGTGCGCTAGCGGCGCCGGGTGGTTTGAAGTACTTCTCGAACCCTTTCGGTGGCTTCTCGCAGAACACCTGTATGCGGTGCAGGAACTCGTTCCACGTTTTGTTGCTTCTCGACTGCAGGTAGCTTAGGCTGCGAATGATCTGTTTGGAAGGAAGGAAGGTGTTTTTAATTGAACGCTCGCACGAAAGCGTTAGTGCATTCACTCCTCTACCACTTTCCCGTTCTACCTGTTCACAGTCGGGCCCGTTCACAGTACGGTGCGGTCTGTTCAGCCCGACCAGCACGGATTCGAGCTTTTTGGCCGTCGTCAGGACACGGTATGCCATCTTTCTGCGGTTGCTACGGGTTGCTCTACACTATTAGCGCACTCATGCAGGGTCACAATCGTTTAGGCAAACCTCGGAAAAGTACGATAAACCATAATACACTTTATTACACAATCTTCGCAATTCCTCTTGCACTGCGTGTGTTGACGAAATTCAGCTTACAAGTTTCTGGTGCGTGTGAGGAGGGTGATGAAAATTGTTAGGGTGGTTCTACACGGAGCGTATTTGGTGCCGAGAAGTGGTTTGTATTTCACTATTTTTACTGATTTTGTAAGTTTTCGAGTTGAAGAATGTAGTGAAACCGAATTAGAGGCAATTTATAACTTTTGTGAAATTCAAAATGATGCAATATAAGTTATTTAAGTCTTGTTTGTTGGTGCAACTTCACTGCTGCACACAAGAACGCACCGTGTAAATGTACCTGTCTACACAGCTGTATCTTCGTGACAGATGTCGGCGTATGTGTGTGTGTCATTGCTTGCCGTTGACAGCCGGCTAACTTCCCAGGTAGCAATTAACAAGAAAAAAAAAGTTTTTGCAAGATGCAATAAGAATTTATGAAATAAAAAACTGGTACCTTCTCTATTTGCACAGTTTTTATCATTTTTTATTAAGTTAAAAGTATTGTTGAAATATTTTATTTTTGTTTATTTTTATAGATAATTGGAGCCGATTGGCATCATTCGCCTCTGTTGAAAGAATTAATGGTTGTTGCCTAAACAAGGTTTTCAGTGTTAATAGGCTATGATTTGTATCCTCTTTTGTATAATTACACTATTTTCTGACATCCTTTTACAATTATTGAATAAAAATTTATAATTTAATTTAATTTATACCCCCTTCCATGAAAACGTTTCAAACTTTAATTACACAAATCGGCAACACTGCCGAGGCGATGTTATTTTTCAGTCATATGTTACGAAGCAGCATGCAAAGAGGAATAGTAAAAAGAGCCTGCGAAATGCGGGAGCCACAAGGCGAAACTAGTGGGCTCCGCATAACGACCGTGTTTTGTTACTGAAGAGCCACCATCCATCACCGTCCTACGCCACACCCGGATCAGCTACGAAAATCCCCCCCAAAACTAGTTTTACAAACGCTTCCGCGTTGGGCAGGGACTCCTGTGATTGTTGTTTGTCGTTTTGTTCTGCGCGCTTCATCAAGCCTGTGTACCTGTGTAAAGCCGGGTGGTTGGAGGTACCGAAAGTGGGAGAGGGAGAGAGACAGAGTGAGATTGAACAAACGGGTGAGAAAGTGCGAACCGCCGAACCAGAGGAACCGGAAGTAACCCGTTTGAAACCGTCCCTTCCACCGAGAGAATGGTGATATCGGCGGAACACGAGCGCAACGGCATTGCCGACTTCTTCACGCAAGTCGATCCGGAGGTGCGCAAGGTGACGCTTGCGATTGGGAACATCATCTCGAAGAACTCCATCAAAGAGATCACGTTGGAAAGTATGTTATGGAAGGGAAAGGGGGTGAGAGTGGAATGGTTGGTGGGCCGCACTGCTATGATATCTCGCTTATCTATCAATCGGATGGAGCATGAGTGGCAGTTCGTATGATTTATGGCGATTGGGGGGATTTGCAGAATAATTAAACAGAATTGGCCAGTACTTAAATCCAACCAATTGCTCGGGCACGATAAGCAATGTGCAGCATTGCATTGAAACATATCGATTTAAGCATTTATCGTTGCTTTCATTGCAGAATCGTTAAACGTAATGATGGAACATTGTCGCGATGCGGGAACGCTGTTGGCAAAGAATATCGTCAAGTCGGAGTACCTCTACAAATACCTGCAAAGCTACAGCATTAGCGTACCGCCGGACAGCTCGAAAGCCATACTGATCGAGCACTGTTTGCAGCTGTGGAGAAGGAAGTACGGCGGTTCCACTGACGCAGGGTACGTGCCATCGTCCAGCGACATCCCCGGTCCGTCGTCCTCCGCACCGTACGCATTTCCATCCACCTCTGCCGACTCGAGCTGTTCCAGTGGCACCACGCTGCAAAACCATATCGATAACTATAACGCACTAGCGGCCTCCTCGAACGGAGTGTTTTTCAGCGAAAACACAAACGGCCCCGGGGACGATTCGGACACGGAACCGCCCGGGCTCGAGCAGTACCCGGTGAATCTGCTCGCGCTCGACTACACCGTCTGGTTCTTTCTCAAGTGGAACCGCAACTCGCTGGACGAGAGCGCATTCTGGCACGATGCCAACTGTACCGTGATGCTGGAGATCAGCGAAACCCAGCAGGGCACGGAGCAGGTGTGCGGTCCGCAAGACATCATCAACCTGATACTGAGCCTCAAGTTCCAGTACAGCTTTCAGCTGGTGCCGAACATCATGTTCGATGGCTGCCAGGGGCGGATAATGGAGTCGGGCGTGCTGGCACTGTCGTGCGGCGTCGTGTACAACAACCAGCCGGGACCGGAGGGCCGGTTCGTGTGTTTGGGCGAGTTCGAAACGCTGATCGGGCTGAGGCGCGACCCGATGGAGAACAACAACTGGAAGATACGGATGCTGAAGCTGTACATACGGTACAAAAAGGTGGACAATCTGCCCGCGCTGGCAAACAGTAAAATGCTCAACAACTGTCTTATGATACCGCTCACGATGGACATTGTGTAGAGGTGTGCGTGGGGCGTTGGTGGAGGAGTGAATGCTCCTCACGTCTCAACGGTATGCAAAATGTGGCTTTCCGGTTTAGTATCGGAAAATTTGGATTTCTAGACATACCGTACGAAGGATGTTCTTCAATGTGTCCAATAGCGACAGGTGCCTTACATTAGTTAAGAACGTTGTAGATATAGGTCAAAATTTTAACAATAAATGTATTTTGGATAAAGCGCTTCGCTTTATTTTAGATGAACAGAGTTTGTAAAAAAGTGTTTAAGATGTAAGTGTTTATTTACTGCGATTTTTATCCGTGCAAGAAAGGCGCGAGCATAAATCAAAATTATCAAACGGTAAACAAATGGCTAGCTGTCGGCGATGAATTCGCGATGGAGCGGAACTGTCAAATCTGACGTTCGTGAGCAGAGATTCACCAACACAGCAAACGGGCAAACATTATTTACATTTTCCGTCGCCGTAGTGAAAATGGACGGAACCGTGGAAGATTTGTTGTCGTTCAAAGAGTTTCCGCTGATGAACGAAGCCAGCGGAAGCGGAAGTGCACAAATCAACATTAATTCACCACAACGATCATTCCACAGTCCCGACGAACCGTCGTCGTCAGCAGACCAGGATGGAACTCCGACGGGTAGGTCTTGTCTCTCCTACGCGGCACATCCAATTGCCCTCGCACGTCGGCTAATGAATCGATAACATTGTCTCACACAATACAGGCACTACCACGGCGAAGCCAGGCCGCTCGATTTTCAGCCTCGAGTACTATCAACAGTTTTTCAACGTTGACACCATGATCGTGGTGGACCGGATTGCCACCTCGATGATTCCGAAACGGGCGCCCGTAAACTACCTGAAGCTAAACATTGCCACGAATCCGGATTTGTATGGACCGATCTGGATTGTGCTGACGTTGGTACGTTGGGTAATGCGTTGGGGCACGTTTGTCAACCCTCTTTATTTACTGGCTTATTTGTGCGGCAGATTTTCACCATCGCCATTTCAGGCAACATGGCAAGCTATCTGCAAAATACAGGAAATCATCAGTGGCGGTACAATTTCCATCTGGTGTCTTATTCGGCCACCGCCATCATCACGTACGCGCTGCTGGTTCCCGCCGCACTGTGGGCCTTCCTGCAGTGGAGTGTGCGTGGGATCGAGCTAAACATTGAGGAGGATGAGGAGGAGCAGGTAGCGATTGAGCCTACCACACCGAGCCTGCTATCGCTGGTCTGCGTTTATGGCTACTCGCTAGCAATCTACATTCCAGTGTCCGTACTCTGGACCATACAGGTCGGTAGGGAGGGGAACGTTGGGAAAGTGAACTGATTGCTTTGAATGAAACATTTCTTTTCCTACCTTTTCCCCAGGTTTCACTGTTTCAGTGGCTGCTGGTCATCACCGGTGCATTTCTGTCCGGATTTGCGCTGCTAACAATCCTGATGCCGGCAGTGAGAAAGTCAAGGTATTCGATTCTCATCGTGCTCGCGATCGAACTGGCACATTTTGCACTGGCGGCCGGTTTTATGCTTTACTTTTTCCACGCTCCGGATGTAGAAACGCCTGCGGAGGTAACGCCATCGCTGCACAAAGTTACCACCAGCGTGGTAGTCAACGCGACGATGCACAGCAAGAGTGCTTAATGCGAGGATTCACGTTGTGCTTAGGATAATATGCTGATTGTTGGAATGCTTACGAAAAATTAGATATTCAAGATGTAATTAAATAAATTGCTTAGGCATAAGAAGCTCCTACCGACGAATTTGAATCTTATCACTGACCTTGGGAGCTTAGAGAATGGAAAGAAATGTATTAATTTGCTCATCTATTTTTCAAGCAAACAATTCTTATACAAAAAAGTTAATCCACTTAAAAAAATAAACTAAAAATGGTGAAAAACGGCCAACTTGATAATGTTTTGGTGGGCAATGAAGGAATTTAAAAATAAAACTAGCCGCGGCTCTGGCCTGCTGTCATTGCGATTGCTTGTTTACTTTCAATTGTCAGTGTGTGTGCTTTTGCATTTGCTGAAAGGAACAACTCGTTTTTTTTGCCAATCGCTAATAATCAGCGATATTTTTAGTGTTTTTTTGTATACAAATCATTGTATTTAAGCTTATCAAAATGGTGATCGCGATCGGATTCGAAGGTAGTGCCAACAAAATTGGCGTCGGAATCGTCCGGGATGGCGAAGTGTTGGCGAACGAGCGTGAAACGTACATCACCCCGCCCGGTGAAGGTATTGGCATATTATTTTGCACTATTCAAAATGAAATATTTAATATTAACGTTCCCATTTCATTGCTTTCCAGGTTTTCTACCGAAAGAAACGGCGCAGCATCACCGGTCCCGGGTGCTGGACATACTGAAGCGAGCGTTGGACGTGTCGGGCATAGCGCCCGACGAGATCGATGTCGTGTGCTACACGAAAGGTCCCGGTATGGCACCGCCCCTACTAGCGGTGGCCATCGTCGCTAGAACGATAGCGCAAATCTGGAACAAACCGATACTGGGGGTGAACCATTGCATCGGGCACATCGAGATGGGCCGGCTGATAACGAAAGCCGTTAATCCCACCGTACTGTACGTGAGCGGCGGCAACACGCAAATCATTTCGTACGCCTGCAAACGGTACCGCATTTTCGGCGAAACGATCGACATTGCGATCGGCAACTGTTTGGATCGATTTGCACGCATCATCCATCTTTCGAATGACCCGAGCCCGGGATACAACATTGAGCAGATGGCGAAGAAGGGCAAAAACTATGTCCCGCTGCCGTACTCGGTCAAGGGTATGGACATGAGCTTCTCGGGCATACTGTCGTTCCTGGAGCAGAAGGCACGCCCGAAGAGGAAGCAGCAGAAAATGCAAACCAAGGCAACGGAGGAGGAAAAATGGACCGATGAGGATCTGTGCTTCTCGCTGCAGGAGACGCTGTTTGCGATGCTGGTGGAAACGACCGAACGTGCCATGGCGCATACCGGCTCGGCCGAGGTGCTCATAGTCGGTGGCGTTGGATGCAACGTGCGCCTGCAGGAGATGATGGGCATAATGTGCGAGGAGCGCGGTGCCAAGCTATTTGCGACCGACGAACGGTTCTGTATCGACAACGGTGTGATGATAGCGCACGCCGGCTGGGAAATGTTCCGCAGCGGATCGCGCATGGCGTGGAACGATGCGACCATTACGCAGCGCTTCCGGACGGACGAGGTGGAAGTCACGTGGCGTGATGATTGATCAACGACGATAATTTCTTGTTCGAATAAACGGATTGCTTATGAGCTTGATTAGAGACTATATTTCAATGCACGTTACAGTTCACAGCCGGCGTACAGACTTGGGCTGGCCGGTTTGCCGATGTTCATTGCAACCTCAACCGTTGGCTGTTCGCCTTCCTGCGCCACGCGGTACCTGCTTTCCCGGCCGGCCTTTAGCTTGATCGGAACTTTCGGCGCAGGTTTACCCGTCTCGCGCGCAATGAACTCTTGCAACAGTGGCGGTAGATCGATCTCGCGCGGGAATATCTTTTCCGCCCGGTCGACCAGCTTGCAGTACGATGCTTCCTCGTGTTTTGACAGCAGCCGGTAGTCCGCCTTGTAGGACACACTTTCGATCTGTACCAAGTTGGGGCTTTTTTGACCTCGGAACGTTTTCTCCACCGTGACGCGCACCTTTCGGGCCGGTTCCTGTTAAGAATTAAGCAGAGGCGATTGGGTCATAACGAAACGCTGCGTGGAAACGATGGATCACCCAAAACAAATCCTACCTCGTTAGGCAGTGCTTCGACTTTCACTATTTTCATGAAGCTCGGTTCCGGGTATCGTTCGAACATGCTCCTCACGACGATCCGTCCAACACCAAAGTTCTTCAGATTTCCCACAATTTCCCACAGCGTTTTGCCGCGGAAATCCGTTGTCCGGCCAATGTACTTTATCGTGGCCATCCTTTCACGGGAAGTGTTCCGTATGTTATGCAAACGGCGTGTTTACGTTTCTCTGACTTTACGTGTGTAGAACGCAGGTAGGTAAAGGAGAAGCGCTCCCACCAATACATCGACATAACGCACTGACAGTTGCGAGCAAAGTAGAAACATAACCTCAAAATGTCCGCAGTATTGGGAAAGCTGGTGATGACTGTGGTAGATATCTAATTTGTGTGTAAAATTATGTAAATCTAGTGTGACGTAATTGATTTAGGGTGTATGAAAATTCCGAACATGTAATGATCATAAGGCAATGGTAAGTTTTTGGTAAACATTTTCGATGGTTGTATTGAATGTTTCCCGCTTATCCTAGAGAGAAACCATTCAAAACCAAGCAAGTATTGCAATAGATGTATGTTTTGAACTTAGTTCTAGATCCGCCTGTGCTACAAAGGAGACTGTGGCCAGATCAATCAAAGAATCCAATCTATTTCGGGAGTATTTTAAGAGACACAAACTTCCTACTCTCCTCACAAGGGAGCGCCCCTCATTTGGCTCAGATTGGCGGTTCGTTCGGTTACTAGATGTGGTGTTGAGGGAGCACCTCCTTGGCTCTCTGAGTACTTCATCGGAAACTGTTTCGAAAACACAGACACTGATCTTCTGTAGGTCAACTTGGATGTAATTTCTCCGTCCATTTGTTACGTGTGTTTCGTCAGACTAACTGGCAGTTGCTAGTGGTGCTAGATTCTGACCTGAATGAGACAGGTGAAGCTTGCGTAAGTCGTCTGTTCAAGTAGTGCCCTGGCCCATGAATAACTCGCAATACTAGTTGACCTGAAAAAAGTCCATACTTGTCATCAGTAATAGAAAACTCAATCACAGTCATTTACAAAAGACAGAATAAATAGAATAATTTATTCATTTCATGCACGAGAATCTCGATTTTCGTTACGGCTAGGTATACACAATAAATCTCGCGAAAAAAAACTCGTTCCACACACTCGAATGCCTGCACATAGCATCGTACACTGTAACTCCGGCTGGTCTGCGCATTTGCGCCTTGCCCCAGCCGAAGAAGTAGACTGTTAATACATATTATATCGTTTCGCCGTCCGTTTCGCTCATAGTACCCTAAGCTCTACAAAACTACGCTGCGTAGGTCAATAAATATAGTGTGGCGTATCTGGGATGGGGTGGGTCTCCTACACGCCTAGAACCGACCACGAACCTGATTGATCCAGTCCAGGTAGTGGGCGACCTTAACGTACACGCCGGGCACATTCGCCTGGCCGCAGCCAATGCCCCACGACACGACACCAACCACCTGCCAGACGCCGTTCCGTTCGCAAACCAGCGGACCACCACCATCGCCCTTGCACGCGTCCTTGCCCTCCTCGCCGCCGGCGCAGATGAAGCCCTGGTTCAGGTTGTACGTGTAGCCGAGGCGCGTCTGGCGCAGCTGGTTCTGGCACTGGTAGTGATTAACAATCGGCACGTCCACCTCCTTCAGGATGTTCTGATACTTGCCATAGTCACCGAACGCGTCCTTACCCCAGCCGGTGGTCCAGCAACGTTGGCCGGAGAAATCGGTATGCTTGTCGGGCAGACAGGCGGGCGCGATGTGGGGCGCACTGGTAAGATCCACCGGACGATCCATCTTCAGAATGGCCAAATCGTTGTCAAGCGTGCCGGCGTAATATTCCGGGTGTACCTGCACCGAGATGATATCGCGCTCAATGTATGGGTAGAATTCAACGTCGTGGTTTACGTCCCATTCGCCGAGGCGTACACGAAGATCAAATCCATTGTAGCTGTAATGGAAGAAGCATTGGCATTAAAATATAACAGATTGGGTAGGCGTTTTATCTACTTACGTTTTCACACAGTGAGCCGCCGTTATGATGTACAGATTGTCGATCAAGGTACCACCGCACACGTACACCGATTCCTTGGGATCCTTCTTCAGGATTGCCACCTGCCATGGGTATTCGCCGAACTCGCTATCACCGTCCACGTACACCGGGTTCTTGATGCGGCCGTTAATGCCTTGCGCGTTTCGTACACCACACTTGCCCAGATTCTGGCTCGCTGGATTGCGATACACGGGCTTACGGCAGCAAACCTGACGACCGCTGCACTGCTGCTGCTGCTGACCAGGGCGAGGTCCGTAGTACGCTTGTCTCTGTGAAATTTGTGAAACAAAAAGAGTGGAAAAGTTCATCCATTTGCCCGGTAAGCTTCCCGTGACTTAATCCGTTATTGAAGTGTGAAGTGTAGTAGTGTTGTGTTCTATGTGACCTAATCCTGTTTGGACTGCGTAGAAGAAGCTTCTTCAGAGAAGTCAGCAAAACTGCACCTCCATCCAAGCATTTACATACCTTTTCGGTGGAGAAAGATTTTTCCTGTACGGAAGAGGATTCAACCGCAACTGATTCTTCAACTTGCTTTACCGTTTCTTGACCTTCTTCCAGCGATTCCGGCACACTGACGTCCGTGGCCCGGCGTCTGCGTCGGCTGCTTGGGAAGCTGATCGTGGGGCTACCCTGCGCGTGGCCCGGTGCCGGCGTGGGCACACTCTGGGTCGGAATGGAGGATGGAAGTCGTACAGCGTTAGATCGGTCTGCAGGTAGCTCGCTGATCTCGTGCCTATAGTTCTGGTACTGCCGACCGTACTGAGCTCTGTTCGCATTGATGTTGTTCGGCGCATTTTGCGGATATACCGACTGGTACTTGAAGTTACCGGCAGGCCGGTAAGCGTTCGTACTTTCACCAGCAAACGTTACGTTCGTGCTACGACCCAACTCAACATTGTCGTAGTACTCAGTGTCCTCGCCGTTCTTCACCACCGAGGAAGCGTCACGGAAATACGGAGGCCTGGGACCACCACCAAAACCAGCTGGGCCAAAGCCGCCCGCCGGCCCAACCTGTGGTCCAAAGTGGGGCCCAACGGGTCCCCCAAACGGTGGCTGACCTCCAACAAACGGTGGAGGAGGCGGTCGATTAAAACCTCCCGGACCTCCGGTGTAAATCGGACCGGGCGGCTTGGTGTAGATCAGCTCGGGATGGCCGTGGCCGTGGCCAAACGGCGGTGGGCGGGAAAGAATCGGCCCGTCAACGTACGGTGGAGGCGGCCCGTGCACGTGATGGGGATGGTAGATTGGCGGCGGCCTCGGATAGCCGCCGTGGTGGGAGTGGTAGTGTTCGTGCTGATTGAACACGTGGTAAATGTTTTGCTTTTTGGCCGCCAGCAGCCCGCCAATCTTGTGCACAATGTTTTCGGTCGGTGTGACGTGCAGGTTGACCAACGGTTTCAGCACCTTGTCGCCGTACTCGTCCTTTGTCACCTGCAGCGACAGGAGCGGGTTGACGTTGATCAGCCCCAGATTTAAGCCATTGGCACTGAGCGATCCAAAGTAAGGGTTCGGGGCGGGGTGAGGACCGTACGGGTTGAGCGGGTAGCCGCCGGTCGGGTACGGCAAACCGAACGATACTCCAAACGTGGGCACTACCTTCTTGTCTCCACCGTTACCACCACCCAACAAACGCTAAAACAATACAGTTGAGAGAAGAGGAACAAAGAGGGCAAAGGGTGATTTGGGGGGAAAAGGATTAGGAAACACTGCGGACAATTGCTGGCACATACACGTACGCTCACACATACCACCAACACGCGCACGCACGCTCACAACATAGGGCGTTCCGTCGACCGGTTAATAGGCAAGCGCAAGCGTTTTCCCATTAAACAACCCGTGCCGCACGGCGTCTATGAGTGGAGAAAGGTGGCGTATTGCGAGGGGGGTTTTTAATGTGTGTGTGTGTGTGAATCTTCGTTTAGGGTTGTGTTTGTGTTTCAATTCCTTTCCTTTTTGGCAAATACAGACCAAGGAACGGACATCCATAGTTCCATTGCCATCCAAGTTCGTGGAGCTTCTCTATTGGAAGTCAAAAGTTTGTCTGCGTTCCAGTGTATTATTCTAGCGTCTGTGGTTTTTTTTTTGATGGGCCAATTTGGTGGCCTTAAATGGTGGCAACAGTCAAGCCCTGCGGTGTCAGTATCGCTTCCGATTTCCGGTTTCTATCACCAAACAAACATCCTGATCGTACGAGCTTGGTACTTGATCGCCACGTACAACGGGAAATCTCTCTTCGCTCTCTCAATTCTCAGACATCTTAGACATGGGATTTTAAGGGGATCTCAGCACACGATAGGTTAGGACATTAAGGATTAGGGTTTAGTTGTGGGCAAGGCGCCTTTGAGTAGTTTGAGTATTTTGTTTTTCTGTGGGTGTGTGTGTGCGTGTGGGTTTTTTTTTAATGCGAGCCGAACGGAACGGGGTTAAAATGGAATTTTGAGCATTCAGTAGTAGTAGTATTGGTTAACAGTACCAGATCAGCACAAGTATTAAACTGTATCACACTTACCGGTTCAATACTGGCCTTATCCTTTGCCTCGTTCGATTTGCCCTCCGCTGCCTCGCGTTTGCTGATCTTCTTCGTCTTCGTTTCCGGTTCCGCTGTGGCATTCTTCGGTACGCGCACCACTGTCATCGTACCATTTCCATCGGTAATTACCACCTCATCAGCTGCCGCTTCAATGTCCGTCTTGAGATTACGCGGGTCCAGCGGTAGAATCAGATCGTCCTTGCGGCCGATCACATCCTGCGCCGGGCACTGATCGTACGGCACACAGACGCAATCCTCAATACCGTTTCCGTTGGCGAATTGACTGTACTGTCCACCGTTAGCACCGAACTGGCCTCCATTTGCACCGAACTGCTGGCCTCCATTTGCACCGAACTGCTGGCCTCCATTTGCTCCGAACTGGCCTCCATTTGCTCCGAACTGTCCTCCGCTAGAGCCAAACTGTCCTCCGTTCGCGGCATACTGTCCATTGGCGTATTGACTGTACTTGCTGTAGCTATTGCCGGAGTACGTGCCCAAACCATTCGAAGCGGCCGGTCCCTTAACGTTCAGCTCCTTCTTATACAGCGCCGGATTGGAGGAATGGAAGCCCGCTCCATTGCCACCCTGGTACGTACTGGAGCTCTCGCCACTGTACAGTGAATTGCTGCCAAACTGTGCCGGTCCCTGGTTGTACAGACTGCTCTGGCTTCCCTGCCCGAACGAAGACGACGAACCCTCAAACACAGGCTTCGACTGGGCGGCATACACTCCCGACTGCCCGAAGCCATTGTTGTTGTTAACGCCCTTCAGCTCTTTGTAATCAAAGTCAGACCCAGCGAGAGGGGAAAATCCACCGCCCGAAAGTCCCTGAGCGCCACCGTAAACGCCGCCAGCCGAGTAGAGTCCGCTGTTGAAGCTGGACGAGCTGGATCCGCCAACGACGGCCGAACCGCTCAGTACCGAAGCGCCCACCGGGCCAGGATTGTTCACCACAACCGTCTTCGAATCGGCCGCACCGTCGATGTGGTGGTAGTGGTGGTGAATGTGCTGCTCTACCGGTTTTACCAGCGGTCCTTCGTTTAGCACAAGTCCCGGCTTCGAGAGGGGTCCCTCGTAGAGCTTCTCGCCAGCTCCGATCGGTTCGAACTCGAACGGTGGTGTATCGCCCTCGTAGATCGGTCCGAGCGGTTTCGATGGGTAGGCCGACGCGTAACTGGGGCCAGCGAACGAGTTCGGCGGTCCACTGTACGGTGGACGCTGCTGGGGTCCGGCATAGCCGATCTTGTGCTGCGCGTGGTTCGGTACGGGCATCGGTTTCGGTGGTCCGTACGGTCCCTGGTGCTGTGGTTTGGGTGGGTAAGCTTGCTGCTGTGGCGGCTGCGGAGGACGCTGGGCGTACTGTTGGGGCGGTAGCGGTGGTCCTCGTACCGGGGGTCTCGGTCGTGGCGGTTGCTGCTGGGCGTAGATCGGATAGTACGGTCGTTTGCCTTCGATCGATTCGCCTTGACCGTCGCACTGCATCAGCCCGAGCGAACACAGCTTGTCCTTGATGATGTTCCGTGCCTGCGCATCGTCCGCATTCTGGAGGGCATCCTGCACCGACGGATCGCTGTACACCTCGTCGAACCCTTCGAGGCTGCGCCCTTGCCGACCGCTGTCGAGGATGAACTTCAGGATGTCCTCGTCGCTAACCTCGGTGACGTTTTGCTGGGAAGCGGGCAGCACTCCGATGTCCTGCCGCTTCTCGCGCACCTTCTCCTCGCCCTGCAGTCCATCCTCGAGCGGAAGCCAACCCCACTCGTCAGCACCGATGACGGCAACCGCTGACAGCACTAGCAGCAGTGCTGTGGTTCCTATCAATCGCATTTTAGCTTCACTGCTCTAAAGGCAAGCACACAGAAAGAGACAAAAAGAGAAGAGAGAGAGAGAAAATAAAAATACAATTACGCACTGTTTCCGAGCTTCCGGATAGTGTGTGCCACTGGCCACCACATTCGCCGGATGACTTCCGCGGAAAGAAATGATTACCCATCTGACCATCGAAATAACCCCCCGCCGCTGCAATGGTGACTTTGTTATTGTGGTTACCAGCCACGATTACCTAACAACCTTTCCATCTCTCTGACCGCATCGCTCACTGACAACGCGTGAGGTAATATGCATTAAACCTCCTCCTTCCTGTGTTTCTTTGTTTATTTTAGTGGCTGGTGGAGCTGTGGCTTGAGTAGAAACCACGCCGGTAAGACGCCGAGCAGTGTAAAAGGCGAAAGTGACTGCATCCAATCGCTCGGAAGTCGCGTCAAATTCGGCCCCGCAGTTGGTGTTAACGGTGTGAATTATCGTCTGCACCAATGCCCTGCGGTCAAGCAGTGTATGGCCGAGCACCGTTGGAAGAAAGGCTTAAAAGCAGCGAAGGAAGCGTGTACGTTAGCTCATCGATCCACCTAGAGGGTGTCGATGATTTCTCAAAAATGTTTGTTGAACTTGACATTGTCGATCATCGTGGTCGATCTTTAGTAAACAGAATTTTTTAAAGGAGTTTTGTAACGTTATTTTCAGTACCTCTTTGTCAAGACTGGCAAATAGTGTCGAGCAGTCCCGGAAATAAGTGCAACGTACACATCACGACCGCCCCGCGGGTCACAATAGCGTGATGACCCTGATGTACCACAAACGATGTAATTTCCTTTCACCCTTTGCCTGAACCGACGCGGTGAAATGGCGGGGCAAGTGAACCACCAAAGCAAATGGTTTGAATTTTGCATAAAACCAGCACAAAGAAACATCCAACGACTGCCGACGATCTCGGTGGCTTTGCTCGTGCCTGTTGAAACCTACGGTAAACAATAACCTTTCTACCCTTTGTGAACGCCCCTCACCTTCCCCTCGGTTTCGGTTCGCTTGGCTTACGAAATCCATCTCGAGCTATCTTACACCGGGAATGGTTGGCCTCGAAAATGTTTCACTTCCTTGCCCGGCTTTTTAACGGCACCTGGGGGAAATGGGCGTGTGTGTGTGTGTGTGTGAAGATGAGAAGCAAAACTTCACCACAGCCAGCATACAATGCGCCAGGCCCGATATAAAGAAGACGAAAGTGTTTCACTGATTTGATCGTCAACGGCGTGAAGAAAGAAAAGGGAAAAAGTAAAAAAAGTATGGCATCACACAAGTATAAACAGGAAGAATCGTTAAACCGTTGCTGTACGGAGGGGCCAGAAACGTACAGACGTTGAAGCACAGAAAAAACGGAAACTTTTACTTTCGCAAAAAGTATGACTCGCGCAAGTGTCTTATTATCTTGTAGCTGGAGCGATCTTGTGTTGTCGTTTTGCAGCAAAGATCAACTGTTTACATTTGACGGTGAAGAAAAGAAAAGCACATTCGTATTATGAATGAACTCATGCAACCCAGAAAAAAAACAAACACAAATTAAAATTTCTGAAGCTGCTGAAATTGAATGATACTTCGTTAACAACGATCACGATCGTTTATTGTCAAAAATATCGACAAAGATGAACGACCGGATCGAATCAACTTCCGACTCGGTCCCCCCTATAAGGAAGGTAGTTCCTTCGCCGCTCACCGAAAGTGGTACCATGTGAGATGTGTCATCGTATGTGTGTGTGTGTGTGTGCTGTTGTGTTGTGGTCACCGCTAGAGAAATGAGGTCGCGTCGTTGCATAATTCGCACAACCAACGCAGAAACCACCACCGTCATCGACACCAGATGATTGGGCGAATTTGTCTGCCTTCACACTGTTTTTTTTTGTGTGGTTAGTTCCTTTTTTTGTCCCATCGTCTTGTACCGCTCTCAACTGGCCAACGCCATATGATGCGGTCCTGTGGAGGTTAGACTTCCACCCTCGAGGGCGGGTGCAAGTGTTGTCGCGTCTTTATTTGCACCAAGATTTTACTCGCAAATCTTAGGGTGGGAATATGAAAAGTGAAATTTACCCGTTTTGTTTACCGTGACTGGTTATGGTCTCGTTGTACAACCGTTGCCGCTGCCGGCGCGTGGGCGGTTGGCGTTTGGCGAACCCGCGTGTCTAGACACGGTCTGCCAAAATAACCAATTACGAAATATGCGGGCTGCGCAGGACACACACCGCTGCCAAGATCGAGCGCTTTTCTTTCTACCCAGCCTAATCGAGCAGGATGGGAGCTAACGTTTCTGCTCTAATCGGTAAACTCGCCATGCCTTATTTTGAACAAGACGTTGGGTGTAAGCGGAGTTACGTGAAAGATGAAATGTCTTTGTTTTGAGCTGCTGTCTGTGTGGCTGAGATGTTTTATTGTCCACCTCCCCCCCCCCCACCCCCCTTACTTCCGAAAAGCATGGGGAAAAGAACCGCGTATGCGTACGATGAAAGTGTGAGTGTTTTGGATCGGATCAGCGATTTGCATACAATGAGCTCACGGCGGGAATCTTGCTGGAACCATAAACAGTAGTTTACCAAACTTTCTCGCACCGCCGGCAGATATGAAAGTGCGATGATGATGGTGGCGTTGCATATGGACTGGTTGGCAATTTACGGCGCCTTTACCTTTAGTAGATGGCAGCACTATTCAACTTTATTATATAATATGAATATGGCATAAGGGGGATTTAGGATAATTAACACAATTAGTGAAGTTGTGCAAATCTCCTAATCTGCTTGACACAGATTGGTAATATAAGAAGTAGTTTAAATTTTATGGACCAATCTAAAGCAATTTTTGGTTTTATTCAATTTAATTGAATGAACGAATGATGACGATCTTACACATCCAAGGCTTGGATCTTACAATTTACAGATTATGAGATCAAATCTAATGTAGATCTACTTAGCATTCCTAGGAATATCTACTGATGCCAGAGATAATAAATAGAGTCGGCCTACGATCTCTTAACAAGAATACTTTCATTGTAAAATAATCCGTTATTGAGTAAGGGTATAAACCATATAACTCTCTTAATCTTTACAAGATCATTTCAAAGAACGCTAAACCATTATTTAAAGTTCATTGCACCTTTGCTCATGCAAGCGCACCACAAAGGGCCATAAAACTTTCCCTCGCATTCTAATAAGAACTACCATCTTAGCAGTCAAAGAATTCTCTTTCCCTTTCATTCACTGTTGACGGGTCAAACGATCATTAATCCCACCGGGCGTCTTGTTCTTAAAGCATAATCTCTTTTTTCCCGTTATGCATCTTTCACCTCTCTTTTCATCCTACCAAAATCAAACCCATCGTCGAGATGATGTTTAACCCTTTGTGTGGGCTCCGTTGTTTGTTATAGAAACAGCACTAGCATTTACAGAAAAGTGTTAATTTAAAGCCCGCTGAAAGTCACCGGAACGGAATCCCAACCGTTGAAGCATTTTGTGTGATGGTTTTGTCTGTCACTAACCTTTCCGTTAATTCTTTTCACTGATGTTCCACTGGGCAACGCCTTAATAACAGATGCAGCAAACTGTTACACCACAATTTGCGACGCTTCACTGTGATCACTCGTCCGCGTGTGGGACGTAGGACGTTGTTTTTTTTCACTTTTGCTTAAGATGCACACCAAACTCTCACTACTCTCGTTTGTTTTATTTTTGCGATCGTTCGTATCGTATTCGGTTTAGCCTTTCGATTTTAACCGTTCACTCCAAACGTGCTCTCCAGTACCAAGAGCTACTAATCCCCAACACTCAGCGCTCTGTATGCTTTCACTGCCGAATGTGGTCTACCATTCCGGCTAAACTGCACAGCTCGAACTGACTTCGGCCAACGGCAACCGGATTGTTTTATAGAACCCCACCGCCGACGGAACGCCGGGTGGCCTCTCACGAAGCCGAATAGTGGAGGGTACGCGTTTGTTTACCTTCCTCCACACCTACGACGATCGTGTGTTCGCTGTTCGCTCCCGCTCCCCTCGAAAAGCGTTGTGTCCCGCTCCGGCACAACAGCAGGCGACGGTACAGACGAGACCCGGTTACAAGATCCGCATCCGAAGCCAAAAAGCGATGAAAAAAAAATTAAACTCCCGTAAAAAATTACCGTAACCGAAGAAAGCGGACTGCAACTACTGACATCGGTTTGTCAGCGGGGCTTGGAAGAGCGAGAGAGAGAGAGGGAGAGGGTGAGGAAAACTTCTGCACGGGGAGAACCGCTGCGTTTAGCCATCGTATGGAAACGATCTCAAACGTAGACACACATACACGGGATTGCTGATGATAGTGGAAGTCTTTGACCTGCCGGATGAGCTAAAAATCTTGCCCATCGTTAGCACGGCCGACCAGCCTTCAGATTTCAGATCGAACATGGGGGTAGAGTACTTTCTCTTTCACTACCATTGGTGCAAGTTGCGTTGATCTTAACGTTCAGCTTCTTTATTCCTTCGTGTCGGGGATGCGAAGGGACGGCGCGGTCCTGTAGCGTGAAATGCTGGGTGGTGAGCCGGGTTTATTGACATCATGCCGCAACTCACACACACACAAACCTACGCCTCTTACGATCGAACGCTGGCGCTAGGGGCGATTGGGAACATGGTGAAGGAAAAGGGTGGTGGTGGTAGATATTACGCTACATTTTGTGTCTTTAGCGCATAGCGTTTGTGTGTCTCGAATCCACAAAAGTTGACCGCGTGAACAGTTCAGTTTGAGGATTACATGATCACACTCTCGAACGGGCCCGGGAGGTGCAGTAGGATGAATCATCGCGCACGGTGAGAGAAAGAGTGAGAGAGCGAGAGAGCGAAAGAGGGCACGACGTGAGCCATTTCCGAAACGGATGGCCGACCGATGCACGAAACGGATGACTTCAACAAATTGGGGTTTCGCGCTTTAGCTACCATTGAAGTCTTTCGTGCATTTCGTCGATCGTGGCAGAAACGGGCAAAACTGACCTACAGAGCGATGGCGGCTTTTTCTTGGAAATGGAATGGGATTTAAAGGAAATGATGAAAGCATTTTACGCGTACGCGCGGATCCGTGAGTTGATGACAGATTTATTGATTGACCTTTTGTCATTTCTGTTATACAAATGGCTGAAATGTTGTTCTACGATTGAAAAGCAGATTTTTATTTTTTATAAAATTAATTTAATGTTGTTGATAACTGTATAGCTTTGTTAGTAACCTTCTAATTAGTAAGTAAAAGAGTAAAACATACATCAACAACATAAATACTAAAACTCCCTCTCGAAATCCTGTCCGTAGCCGAAAAAAGTCGATCAAACATTAATGTGAACGGCTACCTCCCGGATGTTGCTGCGATGCAGAGCTCTTGTAGCGGTACAGTTTTCAACATAATTGCTGTAAAAAAAACGTTTCACATGCACACCCACCCAACACATAAAAGAACCAATCCTCCGGCATAAAAGGGTGTAAGTCGCTTGCAGTTTTTGCGGCTGCAAGTACGTGAGATATTGCAATCAAAGACACACATGAAGCTCACGTTCATGTTTTCATTGCATTCGTTTCGATATAAAGACAGGAAGGATTCAGGCAGCCAGCGACAGGGAGCAGCCGGATTATGCAATTTACGGCACGGGTGTAATAAGGCCAACTCATTTAGGTCCACCGGGACGACGGCCCTGAGAAGGTTTATTTGCGTGTCTGGAGCGATGGATGGATGACTGTCTGGTTGCGGTCGTTAGTACGCAGGAGGCTTTATTTCTCCTTCACTTTCCTTCTATCTTCGACGGTGAGGTTGACGACGTCATGCCTGTGGTTTTGAGTGGGTTATTTTTATCTCTCTTCGGCTTTACGACGTCATAAGTCGGTTTGGGATGTTGAACGGTATGTTGAGCATGAAAGGAAAGGTCTCGTTTTCTGAGACACACTAATTATTGATGCTGCTGCCTTTGTGTAGTTGCCCGAGCATGACTGTCATGAATTATGATTAAATTATTGTTTAAAGTACCGAAGATAATTTGTTTTATGTTTTTTTATTAATATTTTTTTCATGTACATTTTAATGGACCGCATTGAAACAGTTCGCCTGCACGTAGCCGGATACAAACGGTATCGAGGCCAATTCGATTGAACGCATTTGAACTGAACGATTCGGTGCACTGCACAGCCCACCGACACGGGACAGCTCGTGCCGAATGGCAGCTGTAACGTTATGCTGCCGCTAGCACCACCAGCCCAGCGCTAAAGCAATAGTTGGGGTTTTCCACCAATGTGTTCGATTACAGCAGCCACAATGCATCCATGCTCGCCGACCCCGACGGCCGGTACTCGCGTGTTGAATTGTTTTGATTTGTAAGAAGCCTTCTGGAGGGGTTGTGTTTGGGTTTTTCCCCACGGCTAGAAATGTTTCGTACCCGCAGACAAACACACACACACACACACACACACACAGCTCGTGAGCCGGCCCGGATTGCATAACACGGATCTTGGCTGGAGTTTCATTCATAAAACTCACCCGCTCGGTAGGCTCTCGCTGTTCCCTTTCGTTTGAGGCCCGTTCGAAGCAAAATGCCACCTTAAAGACGCGATTTTTAGCGTTCCGCGAAGTCTCAGAGTGGTTGATTCACACCACGTGTTGCATTGGGGCCATACCCCCAAGGTTTGCCGGTCATTCTGCGGACTGCGGTTTAAGAAATTCTGTGCGGCTGGAAATCCCGACGATTACCTTCGACGGTACCGAAATCCGATGAATACCGGGCGAAGTAGTACCCAGTGCGTTGTGTAGGCCGGTGGCCTCAATTGAACTCCCTCCCGTACTTTGCAACCGACACCGCAAGGAAAGCATCACCGATCACCGTGCGCAGGGTAGCCGTGCACAGGCACGTTTCTGCGGTCGATGGTCACGTTAGTGAATAATAACTCATCATCACCGCATCGCGCCCATTGTGTTGTGCGTTCGTGTGTCGCACGTCGCGGCCTTCGGAGTGTCGAATTCGCCCCACGGGAGGGGGATTTGTTGATGTAATACCGTTTAGCTGGGTGCTGCCCGCGCGGTTTGTTTACCGTGTCCGGGAGGGGTGATAAAGAAAAGGATGGTTTAATATTTTACGCATGCGTCCGGCAACGAATATGGACCAAATTTTGACGTCACTTGGATGGAGGTAGGGGGGGGGGGGGGGGAATGCTTAGAAAACTGGAGTAGGTCTGCAAGCTGGATCGTGTGTGTATGCAATCAAGGTCACAGGTAGTGACAAATCCATTGTGCGGTGTTTACGGGTTTTGCGACGAATTATATGCAAATCGTTCAATTCAATTTGAATGATTGTTTTGAAGTTCTGTATCTCTATAAAAATAAAATATAAATATACTTAAAATAATCAAACATCAGAAAAAGTATGACAACCCCATTGACATTCAAGCACGAATAATCGGGAATTCGAGCAAATTCCCTCAAACTAGAGCCTTAAACTTCCCTTATACTGCACCAGTCTAAGGGAATTCAGAAAAAGTCCTTTAAAATCAACTGTGATGCGGCTTTTTCGTTACTTTCTTCTAGATTCGCTCGGAAATGATGTTTCCTATCGTTATAGTTGGTCATGTTCCCATTTTATTCTTAAATAATACCCATTTTTATAGAATAACGTCACACAAAATTAGCTTTTGTTTTTCATCTAAAAACCATAGCTATGAATGAAAAATGAGCTCGACGGCATCGTCCATCGATAGAGGAACGTCTAATTTACGAACACACCAAATCTTGGCGCTTTCAACACACTTGATCACACACAAATCCACAATTTCAAGCGTATCGAGTACTAATCGAGCAGATATGGAAACACAATTTCGAGCAAATGTCACTTGGGAACTGTCCAATGGATGTTGAATATGATGCTTAGATGAATGAGGGATAATTAAAAAAAAAATAATTTAAACCCAAATCCAACTGGTCGATTTATTCTAGCTTCGTTAAAATCTTTATTGCATCAAATGTATGTGTTTTGTTAAAAAAAATATTCTTACGGCTAGGCAAGACGAATAAAGTTACAAATGAAAATTCCTTGTCACAGCTTGCGATTTTCCGATCTTTTGACACATTTTTACTATGCTGCAGAACTGGGGTTTACACCGAAGCTGCTACGGCTGCTGTTGCTTACTTTAATAATATATATGTGAATTTCATTTGGCTGTCCGCACGGGACCACTTGTTGGCGGCATCCTTTGTCGCTGTGACTTTGTCGATGGGGGGAAACGGAAAATCCTGTACGACAAACGGTGATGGGTGCACATGGTGTGGTGCATGAAACATATTTGACACAAACAGTAAACCCGATTCCTGCCTAAAATCATACCTGATCGCAAAAAACTGTTAGCGTTTCATCACTTTTTTCTTGTTTGTTTTTTTTATTATCTTTGTGCATGTGTGTATGTGTGTTAATTATTAAATGTAATTTTGTAAACTATCCCCGAAAGGCTTCGTTATTCTAAAACTTTAACTGCAGATTAGAAATGGTTTGGCTCAAATTCATTTCTTATCCTACTCTACCTCAGCACACACCACTCAGCACTCAAGTTCGATGATTTATTTATTGTTTTTGTTTTGTTTTTCTATGCAAATTACTATCCTTGGTATCGGTTTTGGTAAGCGAACTTCCGCAATCGACAGTTTACTGTGGGTTTGCTGTGGTTGTTGTGTGGTTCGGTTTTGGTGTACGCCACGTGCAGTTTGTTTGGACATGGAATGGTTTGTTTTGAGTGGAAATTGAGTTGAAGTTGAATGCGCATGTGAGAGCCTCTTAATATCTACATTCGACACAGCATCATTCGTCACTGTGTGTATGTGTGTGTTGTGCATTTAGATAAAAAACTTGTAACCGATATTGAAGAGTGAACTTTTGGCTTTTCTTTTAAATTCTATCTAAAATGGAACGCACGAACATGCAATCGAATGGAATCGAAAAGGATCGATTGTGGGATTATATGGCAATGTGCGGGCATCAATGCGGGTGTTCGCAATCGTTTTTTGTTTACGGAGTTTACGGTCGAATAGGGTTTACTTTAAAGGAGAGTGACCAATTCCGACCTTCACGCGGCTACGTGAATCTTTTCCCTTTTTTAATCAAACGTAGCGTTTGTGTTCTAATGGAAATTCTATTGTGGGGTCCCTGGAAGCATTGGTCTGTGTGTATCTCTTTTACCCCGCCCTCTTCTGTTGGCCACCATACTATCAAGCCTTATCATAAGCTTGCCCGAAAGAGGGGAAGGAGGAAGTGGGATGAAGTGGATGGGAGAAAAAACTTGTGCTTCGATTAAGAGTACTATGCGCTATACGTTAGCCTGCATCCGTTCTACCAAGTACGCTAAACTAGAGTATCACCGACAGTGTGGGTTTCATTACGCTAAGCAGCACCAGCAGGCCCAGTGCCAGTGTCGTTGAGGTGCGCCGGAAGTGTGCGATCGGATTGGTCGAGTGGGCTTTGCCGGTGTTGCACAGCGACTTCTCGCAGCAGCTCGTGCAGGCGTACAGCTTTGTGCGCTCGCCTATGATTATGCAACCCGCCTCACAGCTGCTGATGCAGCGCCGCTCGAGCGACCACAGCTTCGGCGTGGAGGTGGAATTTTCCGTGCTGGTTGTGTAGGAAAACTGTTTAACCTGAAACGAAAAGGAAGCAAACGGGAGATTACTGCCATAGCCTGATTGTTGTTAAATATGTCTTAAATATGATTTAATGACTAGTAAATTGATCTTTTTTTACTTTTACTATAAACTAATTTATAGCTCCTTTTTTGCCATTCTGTATGGGCATCAATGTCTTCGTATTCGTTTCCAATTTACCGTTACCAGGCAGTAGCAAAATCTAATGGTGATTTAATTACCACCACCCGGGCTTGCTGCTGTTCCCTTGCTGACGTCACTGGCCCCAAAATCAAGCCCCTAGCGAGCAGCCCCAAACCAGCGTGTGCTGGCTTGCTCAAACATTTGTCAATTAAATGCCACTGAAATATGACACTTCCTTCCGGCAGCGAACGCTTCTCGTCTCTCGTTTCATCCCCACGCCAAGCAGCACGGTGTCCCTGCAACGCGTGTCTCTTATCGATTCATCATCATAATGTAGCGCGTATTAATTTAGTGTACTGTTACGATGATTCCGTTACCGCACACTACCATGCCCTTTGCGTAGCGCATCCGTATGTACTAAGTGGACGGTAGGTAAATAGCTTTTAGTTTAGAAAACGACAGTGCGACCGGCACCGTCATCACATACTCAAATAAACTTTAACCCGCAAGCGCTTGCCCTACCCAGTTTTACGACCTGCTGCTTAACTGGGCCCATTTCAATGTTATTAAACTGTAATAACACGCGGGCAACATAACGATCGCATTACTCTGTGCCATGTGCTTTACTATTAGCGTGTTATATGATAGCGTTTGTCAAAAATCGTAAAACACTCACTTTACCCACGTTTTCCCCACGTTTGTTTTGCTCCGTGCAGGTTCAATCTGTGTCAATGCTACACGCGGCTGCCCATTCTGTCCTACATTTTGGGCATCCCGAGAACGAGTTTCCGAAACTTCTTTCACCTCCTTGCCCAAGAGAACATCTTGCCATCTTCGTCTTGCATTAATCGTTATCACTACACATATACACACACACCGTCACATGCGGCACTCGCGTGAGAGAGGGACAAAAGTTGTTGTGCTTTCTTCTCTTCACCTCCAATCGCAATCGAAATCATGCATACTGGCCACAGCCAGCAGAGCAGCAACGTCACTTACCATGCAGATAAATTCCTCCGGGTTACACTTTTTAACGAAGGATGCATTATTTCCGGACGACAGATCGATACAGGCCTCGCCATCGTCCGTAGCATTGCACGAGTAGCACCAGAGATCATTAATCTTCTCCGTCGCAGCTGATGTCTTATGTACAGTGTTCGTTAGGTACTGCGATCTTCCTGTGAGTATGTATGAGTGTGTGTGTGTGTGTAATGTGGGTAAAAAAGCGGGGGAAAAACAATTAAAGGATAATGATAATTTGACACGTTCACAGCCTCCGTTTCACTTCGTTCACACTGCGTACACAGCCCCTCATTCCCCTGCCCCCTGCACTTACCTAACTCGAGCAAGCCCATGAAGACGATTGCTATTATAATTGACATTTTGGCCTCATTCTGCAGTGAGTGTATTTCGGCAAGCAACCCGACTGCCGTGTCGCGTAGTACTGCCCACATTCGCTGCCGACACTACTAGCTCACGTTGCTACTGTCGATGTTGGGCTTGCGATACTGCGATGCCCTAGTGCGCCTGAAACGTATGCTTGTTGCTCAGCACCTGACGACTGTTAGCCACACAATCATCGGCCCTCAGCCCTACCGTATGCACGGGTGGAGGACGCTTCAGGTGACAGCTTGCGTGTGTGTGTGCTCTTTGTTACACGCGCGCTACTACATCCAGCTTGCAGCAATTCCTGTGTGCATTTGCCTCTCCCTGCTCCAGCGTCGTTTGGCAGGACGAATCCACCCCAAAGCAGGTGGTATTGTGCACACAGACACACAAACACACAGCCACAATTCCACTTTGTTGCACTTGTTTCAATTCCCTAATGCCCGTGACACTGCGATTCACTGCAGCACACGTATAATCGCACTGGAAAACACTCTTTACCCCTCAAGCGTCGAAATCAACACAACTGACATTCAGCAATTCCATTGTAAGGCAAGGAGTTTTCCTCACTCCTTGCTCTGCCTCTTTGCCCCTTGCGCGTGCAGAAACGGTCGTGGGTTTTACGCGTATATGGTTCAGCCCGGAACTCGAAGCCACGGAACGAAATGTTGGTGCAACCCTAGCGAGATTGATATAATTAAGACGTGCGTGCGGATCTGAAGGATAGTGGAAGATGTTACGCGAAGGAAACAGTGACCATTGACGGAATCGTGAACACAAGCCTAGCGGAGAGTGGGTGTAGGGAAGCTGAATGTGTTCATTCTAGGCCCATGGTGACGCCTGTCAAACGGGACGGCTTCGATATGCGGGCATGCGCGTGGAAAATTTCATTTGAAATGGGAGTTGGTTATGATTTTGATTGGAAAAGCGCATTTTTAAAGGGCTTGGCATTTGGCTTAATGATTGAGTGGTGGATATTTTGTAGCGCATGTACATTACTATTTCAACTTCAGTTTGCCTAAAGCGAGTATTAGACAAAATGCTTAATGGCGATGTTAAAAATGTATTATGTTTTCAAAATGGGAACTTTTCGTTATATGTCTTTGTTATTGGCCATTGTTGCAAATACAAAGATATAACATTGATTTATTAATGTGTAGATCTTTATTGTATACTGTAGGAAGTATTGTTTAAAATTTAGGCAATCTACATAGTAATGAAAACAAAACATTAGATGGAGATCGAACTTTAATTGCAACTGAAATTGACTTTAAATGATTTGGAAACAATAGATTCTGTTTTGTTTAACATTTTGTACATTTTTCATTTATTGTATTTCCTACCAGACTTCAAATTTCACCAATCAACACTTGGAACGACAGCTTTAGAATCGTTTTTATTTATTTTATTATTTTTTAACAACATTTTACATCTTTAAAATCTCATTATAAATGTATCATTATTTTTTCTTAATCCTTGTAACTCACACTATAAATCATTATTTAGGTGATAAACTTTTGTCATGAATACACAAATGGCTTGCGAGTGCGAGTGATGGCTTTTTTTTAATTTCCGGATTAAACCCTGGGAGTGTCCATTAATTCAAACAGGTGTGAAAGTATGACGCACCCAGTACAGTGGGTTAATTTTGTCTAAACACGCATGAAGCAAAGTAAATTAAGATGATGAAAATAGGATTTAGCTATCATTTGCACAAGATTAGTACTTGATTAGGGAAAGGTATAATTTTTGTGCAAAAAAACTACTTACATTAAAATGATTACATCACGAACAGGCTTTTCCTGATAATCCTCAATGTGTATCTTTTTGAACAAAAAATTTTTACCGGAAAAAACACACACTTGCATGTAGCTTATGTCCTCTTGAAAAAATATTTCAACGGTATTAACTTATTTTCTTCCCGGTATCGACTTTTGCGCACAAAAGCAAATCTATCAACAAAATTAAAACTAACATCCACAGTACACAACCGCTCAGGGGAAAGGTGGATTAATTAAACCATCAAAAAAACACGCCTCATCACGCATCGTGATTATGTTGTGCCGTGTGTCTCGTACTCCTGTCCCCTTTCTTTGGTACTTCTCCCCCCAAGGGAATCACATTACTTCGGACCTCCGCCACGCTTTCTTCGCCACTTTTACCTTAGCCAACCGGTCCAACGGACGCAATTAGAACAATGACCTCATACAGTGCCGGACTGGTCATACGTTTTCCCCTACCTGTTCGTATATGCTGGCCTGCTGCTAGGGTGTGGAAAAGGGGTGGACTAACAATCAGCCCCCTGGCAAGGGGCTATTATGTCCGAGCGAGTTCTCGTGTGGTTAAAACTTCAAGAAACTCAAGCCACCGAAGCCGCCTTTGTGTAGCAAACTCCATTTCCTTTCACCTTCCCGTGGAGAAGAGTAAAGTCAAGAAAGTCAAGTCAAACAAAAACATTTCACACATACCCACATATGGCGCTGTTTAAGGAGTGCCAAAGTAAATGTCCACGTTTGTGCTAATTTTCCCGATTCGCCGTTCGGCCCATTCACCACACCACGGGTTAGTTGCTTTCCTTTGTAGCAATTATCCTTCCACCGGTGGTCCACCGATGGCACTGGTTTCTGCGGGAAAAAGCCGGTGAATTTTCCCGCCGCCATTCGGTTCAGCACAATTGTCACGTGGATTAGTTAGAGGGGGTCTGGCTGGTTTCGTTGCGCTACTTCATAACACACCGACGCTGAAGTGGGAAACGTTATTCATCGCTGCTAGCCGAGTGTTAACCGAAGCACTGCTCGCGACTCCTTCGGTTGGCCTCATTCAAGGGAAAACGGACCCTAAGCTTGCGACACCCACCCCGGTGCAATTTTACCGAAGTGAGGGTAAGAAAACGTACGACGCGAAGGAATCGGTATCTCGAAGCAAAGGCACGCGCTCGAATTGTAACCGTTCGGATTTCTTTGTTTTAAACGCGTCGTGAGGACTGCGGGGAGAAGGCAACTGATTTGCATAGAGGCGCACCAATACAAACATGGCTTATGAGACTCTTAACACACACTCACACACGCCTATACAATGCCTTCAGTACAATTACCAGAGGACCCCTTTGCAAAATGGTATGGCGTTAAAGAAAGCGTTGCCTGCACACATACAGGTACAAGGGAATTCTGTACAACCTACAGCAAGAGCTTGAAGACATAAGGAGAAAAGAATCGCGATGACTTGATTAGGCCAAGGTTTATATCTGCAGGTGTGCTACCTATTAGATTCTTATAGATCGCACTCTTTCGAGAAGGTAGAATGATGGGAAGATAGTTCGTAAACTCTTTTAATCACATTATTCCTTTAAAGAGTTAGTTAAACGATGTTAATTCCTGTAATACATTGCGTCAAATAACTTCCAGTTACTCATGATTTAAACTCACCCTCAAGCGTGCAAGACATTAGTCCTTTTTTGTCCAACCCAACGCGGTACTCCTCCTAAAGAATTACGCATACCTCCTTCCCCCTGTTTCCTTTGTTAACCACGCACGCACACACACTTGTCCTGATCCTGACCAGGCTGAGATTGTATTTGTATACCAGCGGCGTTCGTTCGCGTGCCCCGTTTACTTTCACCCCGTACGTGTGTATCGCGTGAGACCCCCGGCGCTTAGCTTGGACAGGGAAGGACTCGCCCCCTTGGCTCTAAAACAAAACGACGGAATTTTAGAACCAGGACGAACGCTCAGTAGTACCCCTTAAAACGCCAGCCGAGCGAACGCTCATTCAAGCGCCGACCACGAACGAAACAACAGCTTCGCAATGTGCTGCGGCGCCGTTAGGCGGGCAATGGCCATCAACGGGAAAGTGTGCCTACCATAGTGGAAACCCCCTCCCCCCCCCCTCCCCTCAGGAACACGTGTCTGTGCGGTATCTGTGTGCACCCGTGCTGGGTTAAACTGTGCGGTTAAAGAGAGTGTGGAGTTAAGATATTGTACGCCAACCTTCGATTGCTTCGATTCTGCTCTCGAGATTGTCAATTCGTGTTCGATACGTAACAACCATTGAACCCGCACGAAGCAGCAGAACGTCAAGCAGGTTTGCAGAATTGGTGCCGCGACGACGGTTTGTTTTCGTGCACCCGTTTTCCGTCGTCAGTGTGCCGGATTGTGTTTGGTTGTTTGTTTGTTTGTTGAACCTGTGCCGCGCGTTGTTTGGTAGTGGTGTGTGGCCCTTTGGGTCTGGGGCGGTGCTATCCTGTTCGTGGTCTAGATTCGAAAATTTGTACCAAAAGAAACCCGCTCACCCAGGACCCCGAGGGACGTCCCAGTTTCGGGTGTGCTACGTGTAAAAAGTTCCGGTACGGTTCAGTGCGGAGTGTGCCGGGAGAAAGCGAGCGGGAGAAAGTGAAATTTCGCCATGGTAACGGTGTCGACGGTTCCGAGCCGAACCTTCACCCGGTTTGTGCTGCTGCTGGCACTGCTGTGCCGGGGCGGGCTGGGTCGCGATCCACCGACCGTCACCATCCCCGACCAGGGCACGGTGATGGGCATGTACATGAAGATGTTCCGGACGCAGCGGGTCGTCGCGTACCTGGGCATCCCGTACGCGCAGGCACCGGTCAACGAGAAGCGCTTCACGCCGCCGGTAGTCGACAATCTGCCCAGCTGGGAGGGCGTGAAGAATGCGACCAGCCCGGCGCCGCACTGTTGGCACATGCCGCGCGACACCCACCGGCGACACAACCAGCTGTTTATGGAGCTGATCCGGTCGGGCGACGACGGTGGTGGAGGCGATGGTGGTGGCGATCGGCAGTACGACGAGGACTGTCTGTTCCTGAACATCTACATACCGGACTGTAAGTATGGTTTGAACGGGTCGGCAAAGCTGTTTTTGTGGTGGTATGTTTTGAGGACCAGCGAGCAAGGCGTTTAGAAACATTCTGTTCTGTACAATTTTCTTCTTTGTTATGGTTATGGAGAAAGTTGTTGGTTATGGCAATGGCGTGCGTCAAGTGAATAAACCGCTCATAGTGTATTATTTTTCCTGTAATCTAGATCAGAGTTAGTGTAATGATGACGATCGTGGGATTAATGCAGAATTAGTTGGTGATTTGCTCAAAATATGGAAACTTATCAGAGAACCAATGAGATTTAAACCAGCAATCAACTTGTAAGACCGAGAAAAGATGCTACGAAAAAAGCCTTTTTTTCTTAGATTACGAAAATCATTACATTTTCGAGGATATTTTAGTTCTTTTCATCTACTATTACATCTATCTACTATTACTGTTTAACATTCCTACGATTCACTATTTCGCTATTCCACAACCGGTATAGCGTACAGTGGATAGAGTGACACACTTTTACGTTGAACATTGAACCCGTCGTACCTTCCAACGAGCCGAAAATGAACGTTGGCCGACTACTCCGCAAGCCAAACGTGGCTCTCGCCATCGAGGAAAAGAATCGAGCGGGAAAACGACCACATGCCACAGCACAAGGGGAAATCATAAATCCCACCTTTGCCTTCGCGACACAACACACAAAACCGTTGACAAAAGACGCCGTCCGAGGAAGACGCATGAGTGGGTAGAACATAATAAAAAGCGAGTAGCCAAGGTGCCAGCCACGCTGTGGCTTTTTCCTTGAACGGAGTCAAATTTTGATTTTATGGCCATTGACTTCCTGCGAAGAGCAATGTTTTACTGTTGTTGGCGGTTGGATGAAATAAACCAAAGCTACTAGCTAAGGCTAGCTGTAGGGCCCTTGCGTTGTAGCGGTGCGTTGGCCGGCGAAGCGAGTTCTTTCCCTCCATTTGCATGGCCCGTTTTGCTGCCCGATGCTATTGCTCTTGAGTGCACTTTTTAGTGAAAGCATATTTGGAGCGCTTTGAGCTTTGCTGGGGACGTTTCCTGTGGTGCCGGTCATCCCGGCCTGGCCACAGTAAAGCCTGGGACAAAATGGGGAAAACACATGCATCGTTGTGTGATGTGTTTTGTGTGTGTGTGTCTTTGCGTTAGCTAACGTTAGACACCGAACCCATAAATCGTAATGCATCAAAAATATAGTGCAGTGGAGGTTTACCTTTCCCTATTGTGGAATGATTTATGAAGGTGTTTTACATTTAACGTTAAATAGTTACCTACTTTCAATTTAAAAACAGTTAACCACCAGGCGTCTCCATCATACACGTTTACTTTTTATTATTTAGTTCATTTTTTATGCGTGTTATAATGTGTATAATGAAGAATGTGGCATTATTATCTTGCTTTTATATGTGAAAATTATTATTGACGCTTATTAAAACCTTAACACAGAAAGAAATGGCAGAAAAGGGAGAACAAACCAATAGGGAAAACAGCGCTGCCGACAACACGGTGATGGTTACCTATCGCAGAACTATATCAACAGTATGCTAATCATCACTCAAAATAGACCTGCTTGAACCTATGAAGCATTACATTTCAAAGAGCGCCCTTAAGGGTGTTCCTCCTGCTAGACAAGCATGTACTGATAAGTATCTTGCTGCGAGTTTGCGCCCACTTTTACTAATTCGTAGCCTCGGTGACTTTATCATCATAATTATATATAATTCAAACGATAGTCGAGCATCAATTTGCGATGATAAGGAATAATCTATTCAAATTGCGATTGGCTTAGTGTATGAAATGTTGTATGTTTGTACCTTCTTGCAAATAAGGAACAGCGTTGGAGCTTTGAATCTTTTTTTTTTTTTTCAAACCACAAAGTTAGTTCCAACGTGCATGACATAAGCCTCGAAAGCTCCAAAACACATACAATAAAAATCATGAAGAGTGAGGAAATCACTTTCCTGCATGGCACCTATGCCAAGCCTAATGACCATTCCGGCAATTATTTTTGCAATGGGTAACCCACTCATCAAGCGGTCGCTTTTCAAGAGGCACATTTCTATAGCAAGGAACACCTAAACTCCTCGCTAAACAAATTAGGTCACACGTAAACCTGAAATGGGTTAACCATAAATGGAAAATTAGAGACCGCACTAATTTCTTGCTTTCATGCTCATTTTCTCACACAAAAGTGTAGTGAAGCTAGGACTATAACGGACCAATAGGTATCCAATGTTTGTCCACATGGCACACGAAAGCACATCGATGGAAAATCATTCTAGCACGGTGTTACCCTGTGAAGAAGTAAATGCAATTCGCTATTGAATGAACTGCTCGAAATACAGTTGAAACAAATACTAATGCAGCAAACAACATACAGACGTAAAAACAAAGCAAAATAATGATAACATCAATTCTAACCTACATTTTGAATGAATAGACGAAACAACAACAAAAAAAGAAGAAAACATGTACAAAACAACTGTAGGCAAAACTTCTACGCGCTATTCTATTCAACTGTCAAAACTGTCTTTCCTTTCGGCATGGGGTAAGCTTTCCGCTTGCAAAATATGCAAACCACCGCCTGCTAGTTTCACGAACACGCTGCTACGAGGGCGAAAAAAGTAGGCCCCTTTCCCTGGTGGAAAATTCAAACACCTCCATTGTGCACGTGTGTAGAAATGGATCAAGGGGAGGGGGGGCTGGCAAGAAGATAGGATGGTGGCGGGGAGCATTAAAGCAGCGTTGCTAAGGAATAGCGGAATAGGCAATCGATTTCCATATGGCAAGAAAAATTGTTTTTCTTTATTGCATTGAGCGGTTGGTGTGGGTCCCCCTGTGTGGGTTCAGATGCCCAAATGTTGGCACTCACGAAGTGCACGTTTGAAAGTTATTTAATACCCGATTTTTGGTTGTTGTTAACAGTTCCGATTTAATTTCTTATAAATTGTGGGTTTGATAATGGAATTGAATTTTATTGAATTTTATCTGAATAAACTATTGCTTTAAAAAGCAAAAAAAAACCCACAAATAAAAGGTCAAAAGGCCTTTATTCTAATACTTTGATGTAGTTGAATCATGTTGTTATAGTCGGGATTCAATAGTTAAACGCCTTCTAGTTGGCATGCTTGAAAAATTCGCTTAAATCGCTCGCTAAAAAAAAGTCGGATTTCTTTTCTATATATAAATCGTGCCAATTACTAGCTACGATCCCAATGATAGTAAGCAATCGAAGTGCAAATAGCGACCTCCTTAATAGTAATTTGAGTAATTTTATTATTATGGTCTAACAACTAGGTTTAACGTTATATCTTTTTTTAACATTTTTGTTTGATTTGAAACAGTTCTTTTTTATGTTAATTATATGTACCTCAAACCGTTCTCATGAACATAATAGCAGCTAACACCATCCTACTCAGAATCACTAAATCTACAACAGCATGTGCTAGTAAGAAGAAACTCTTAATGCCCGTTTTCATTAAGAGAATCTCGGTTTGACATTGAACCTGTTTGTTGCGGTCAAGAAGTACATCACGCGCACTCAGCCGCATTAGTAATCGCATCAGTCGATCCTTACATCAATCAGCGAACCTTTTTCCCTAACACATACAGTACAATCCTCTAATTATGTACATTTTTGTCGGCAGGCTTATATAACCGACCGATTGACCCTGAACTCACCGTGGGTCATAGCTTAGAATGTAGCACTCTTAACAACACCTTCAGCCACCAGACGTTGCTGCAGATGGATGAAGCAGATTCATTATGTATTAAAAAAATGCACACACACACACAAAAGCCAAACATTTAATCATTTCTCTTTGCAGTGATTTTGTGCCGGGTACAAAAAAGGAAGAACGCTTTAGAGGTCAAAAAGAGAGCGTTGAATCCTTTTTTAGCTTTAGCAGCTTTTTCATACCACTGCTGACACATTGTGCCTTGTCGTCGCCCCGTAAGACGATCATAAAAATGGTAATAAGATCGTCTGATTTACGACACGAACGGCAGCAATTACCGAGAAGCTGGTTGGGATGTGTTAAAATAAAAACCCGCCAGAAAACCGATGTGTTAATACCAGAGTAAATAACACATCCGGAGCCGAACTGCCTGAAACCTTCGGGATTCTCACCTTCTGATTGGATCGAATGCTCGATTTGAAGGTCATACCACGCTTGCTATGATTCCTTGCTAGGGGGTGAAAACTTTGACTTCAACCCCAAAGACCCGCAAAGTTACAACGGAACGCCATCTAGGTGGTGGGAAAGCACGCACATTCAACACCGCTTCGCCCGGTAATTGAATCTTTATCGAGGACTCTTCTATGTACTACCTCTTCGATTTCTCAAACCCTTAGCCGAAGTAGAGAGTTTCCAATAATTGAGCTGCCAAGTGAACAGCAAAGGTCTGCTCTGTTCTGGGAGCGTATCGTGCGTGAGTTTCCCCCTCCACACTACCAGTGTAATTGATTGTAATCGGTTGTGGTTTGGTGAAAGTTTTAATTTCTTTACAACTCCAAACGCTGGCGGGCGGGTCGTGTGCCCGATGGACGCGCGTACCCTTTTGTCAGAAAGCGGATGTTTAGTGCTCAGCTAATTGTTTGTGCGTGAAAGAACAACTTTAGAGCGTAACGAAACGGGGAGAGGAGCTTGGATTGGGTTCGGTTTATGGATTGCCAAAAGAGCATTAGCAAGAAATCAATCAGATCAATCACATACTGTTATACGTACGCGCACGTGCACTAACCTAAGCTCTTCTGCTCCCTTAGGCCGTGCCGTGCACAGTAGACTTTCACTAACACAAATCAACAGAACCTTTCGTTTTGTTTTGCTTCACCAACCACGCATCCTTGACTTTCTCCGAAGCAATCCCCGATGTTCGGTGCTGTGTGAAATGCGGTGCCATCTCACTTTCAAGGTTGTTCGGAAAAGAATTTAAATATGACGTGCCGTAAAACGGTTCCATATGCATACACACAATAAAATTACTTCGAAAACAACTTCAGCTGTCTTGCATGGGAGTGGCTAGTGCCGCAACAATATCGCCACCAAGTGGCAGTTGTTTTCGCTGCTGGCTTGTTCGCTCGGTGGCAATATTTCACGTTAACCTTCGACGGCGAGGAAGCGTCGTCACGATGGCGCAAGCTGACATTTATGAGATTCTATTAGACCTTCAAATTTATATGTGCCTAGCGTAATCGAAGTTGGTGCTAGTGGTAGCTCCCGTTCCACACCTAGCACCGGTTTTTCGGGAGTGTTCTAAGCGGTTTTGTACCGTCCTTCGGCACACGGATGAATCATGGCAGTTTCCGGAAGGGGAAAACCCGTCGCAGGTTGCCTACCTACAAAAGACAGATTACCCCGAAGGAACACTGTACCTACCCGTTTGTTTGTGGTCGACGGTTTAAGCGTGTGTACAACAAAGAATGTGTATGAACGGAGAGGGGAGTCTTTTCCCCGAAATCGATATGCAAATCGGTGGGTTTACATCGCTTAATGCTACATGAACGCGAGGAAGGTGGATAGGAAAATATATAAACAAAAGCACTTAGCAGAAGCGTCTTGGCGATGGCGGCCAGGGTAAATAAATATACAACATTTAGGTATGTTAACACATTCGATCTTAATGTTGGCTTAGTGGAGTACTAATAAAGGAAATCAAACTACAATCCGATCGCTAGTTTATCGTATTGAACAGTGCTGGTGTTATACTGTTGTATATAATAACCTCCAGCGTATAATAGTATAACAGTACAGAAGAGTTTTCGAAGGTGGCAAAGAGAAAATACATGAATGAATACATACATAAATAATCGTCTTCTACAGCCACAAGTTCATAATTTAACAAATTTTCTATTATTCGGACACTAGTTACTGGAGTTACTGCATAATTGTACTAACATACATATACTAATTACAGTCTTTTCCCAAGTTACACGAATAATGCGTTCCGGAGACATTTGCGTAACTCGGATTTTCGCGTATGTCAAATATCACGTTTTACAGCCAAAATTTACTTGATAATAACGGGTTTTTGATCGATTTTAGTTATTTAATTTTAGTTTTTACTTATTTAATGCAATTCGTGAAGAAAATTTGGTTATTTATGTCTTTTTAGGAAACTTTTGGGAACATTTCAAGTTATTTTTCATCTGACGATTGATGGAGAAAATTGTACTGATTTGACATATGAACTGTCAAAAATTACAATTCGACTGTACTTACTAACTTTTCAATCGTTGTTATACTTCATAGTTAACCCCTCTATGCAATGATTGCAGCATGATTTCATTCTCTATAGTCGTAAATCGCTCTGTTTAAAATAAACCAGTTAGATTTGTACTGTTCCACACTGACACTTCGTTATTCCGCCAATTTATCATTATCAGCCATCATCATCGTTCCATTCAAATTACTACCATGCGCGAAAATGGCAAAGTGGCATTCGACAGTGACAGGATATCCATCAAACTTAACCTCATTCGCTTAGTTAAGCGCCATCTGTTCATTTCCGTGCCGTATCGGATGGGTCAATCATCGATGGAGCCTTCCTACTAATTGACTATGAAATGACAGTTAATTGTAATCTCCGATAAGACGCGATTTGCAATTTTGTCTCACCGTGTTGAGTGTGTGGGATCGTTTGGTGTAATTCCCAACAAATGTGTTGGTTGTATGTGTGTGTGTATGTCGTTCTTAATGTTGTTCGTTCTTCCTGTCCCGTTGTTTAATCGCGTGACTAAGTTAATTGTGCTCCAACGTCGCTACCGAACGCATGCGGGCATTGGAATGGGATCGGTTTCTACCCCTTTTGTAGCACCGTTGACCCTAAGAAAAGCTCCTTACGGGGCAGCGATATTGTAGATTCGTACCGAGGGTAGGACACTACTGTACGAGATGATTTCGCTGGTAACTTGGACGTCCACCGTTGACCTAATGAGCGTACCAAATGGCACGTGTACATTTGGGACTATCGCGTTTTTTATCATTGTAAGAGCATGTTTGACCAGTTTCTACACTCCGTGCATGAAGCGCGACCTAAAAGAGATCTAAAATAGGAACTAGGTACTTGAAGTGGAAGAAAGACAATTCTCATCGCGTCGGTCCATTGCTGTCTGCTTATATAATGAAAATTAAACTAAAAAACAACAAAACAACGATAAGACGAGCTAGCAAATTGCGTCTAGACGCTGCCTAGAACCGCAAAACTCTTAGTATAACAGAACGTTGTGCGACCTTTCTACACGTCAACAATCGCATGCATCCCACCAATCGAGCCGATAAAATGTTATATTACTCTAGCCGTAACCGTATCACAATAGGCTGCGACATACCGCACATTTTGCCCCATATTTTGCTCCGTAAAACACTTCTCAAACACCACACTCCTACTCTACCCATGGTGGGTTCCATTGAAACACGCAAACATCAAATTCCCAAATTCCACACCTGTAACGTCCACCGATGATGCAATGGGGTTCAGATTTAAAATTCCCTCCCATTAGCGTAGCACTTACCGAGGAGGGCGCTACAACAACAGCTTGGATGGTTGGGTATGGCGTATAATTACGGTTTGTTACGGAAATTGTCCCCGAAATTGTCCCCCTGAAGTAGGGGCCAAAACCCGCGGAGCGATGTTCACCAAGGAGAGGGTTACGGCGGACCTGTCAAATATTTAAACGGACGACAAATTCTTGCACCAAAGTTCATGCGACACACCAGACCTGTCAGTAGAAGGTTTCTGCTGGTTTCTTAGTATCTCCTGATGTTTGCAGTATGTCCGCAGTAGTTAATGGGATTTAAATTTACAACCCTGTTCAGCAAAGTACCACTACGAATTTTAATAAAGTTTCACGTTATTTGTGGTCAAAGTTTTACATTCATTAGCTGGAATTGTGTGAGTTTCTCTGCGGTATGTACTCCGATTTTCTTAAGCAAAGAATTTGTACCTTCATATGGTGTCGCGTCTTCAGCATTCGCTGGCATACACCTCCGTCCGGCGACTCAGACGTAGTGTCAAAAGTGAACCCTACATCAATATTTCAAGATCGGCTCGTGCTGATAAAGAGCCTGTGCCTACGGAATCCTCCAAGTCCACTGCTTGCAGAGTACCTGTCAGCTACCTTCACTACTGCTTCTACTACTACTACTACTTGGCATCGGCGTTTACACCACTAACACTGAAAGACCCCTATACACACACACGCATACAGAGAAAGCAAGCCGCCCTCGGGTTTGCTTCTTAAAAATTACGCGACCAGGAGGTTCGATTTCCGCCGGAACGAAGTTCAACGAACTGGCGTCGGACGCGGTCGGACCAGTCGGGCACTAGGTTAGTTTCTCGCCCCTCTGTGTGTAACTCCTTCATTCGTGTACACGCGAGCATGATTTTGCAAACTCACCAAACTCACCGTTGTGGTGGCACGGTCGCTTTTTTGTGGCTGTGTTGTTGTGGCTGTTTCGCGGTATAACGCCACCGAGGATACATAATTTATATCACGTGGCCGTACTCTGCCCGTGGCCCGTAGTGGAAGTAGAAAAGTGGAACAAATTAAGGGCCACCACCACCGGGCTTTGCCGCCAGTTGTTTGGGTTGTGTTTGTGTTTGAGGGGGTTGTTTGGGAAAGCATTCAACTGCAGACACAAAACACTGTCAATGGGCAAAGAAGACCTCGACGATTAATCAAACGATCGAATCGTTCGATGACAAACTGTCGATAATTGATAAGTGAGCGAATCGAATCGTGCTTAGAACGCGATTCATTGTGAACCTACCACAAATTGTTGCTATAATTAATCATAACAGTATTTATATTGGATTCTAATTAAGCTCATCAATCAATTATAATGAAGAATATAATAAGATCATTTATGCCCAGCGATCTAAAGGATAGAAGTCAAATTATTAGTTCTTTATTAGTGTATTATATTTCTTAGTAGATTCGTTGATTTTAGGCTCTTCTTAGTTCATAGTAGATTCTTAATTCGTAATGCAATTATCTAGAAAACATATTAGTCATCCTCATTTTCTACCGATTTCTTATCACAAATAACAACCCTGGAAGCCATACCAACTGTAACCGCCTTGAACGGGCACAGGCACAGTCGTTAACTCGTACGACTTACCGACATGGGTTCAAGCCTCATATGGACCGTGGTATCAAAAAAAGTCTCGAAAGCCTGTATAGACCGGCATAAGCAGCATAAGAATTAGGTCGTTACGCTAATAAGAAGAAGGGCCCTATTCTGAACTCAGAATCGACATCTAGTCAAGTGGACAAGCTCATCTCCCTAGGAACTTGATTTTGGCATTGTCATCCAATTGTGATGTGTTCAGGATGATTGGTCGATACTATTCAACACAGCTACTTGTATGTAATTTGAAGTTTCTTTGTTCTAGTTGTATTAATCTGAAGTGTATGAAGGTATTTTTGGAGAAAAGGTAGCATTTAGAACTCAACTAACTTCCACAAGGGTTTTGGGGTCGGCATAATGGGATACTACAATCTTGGCTGTTCTACATGTTTGTACTGGATATGGCCTAATACGGCCCTACGACCGCTTTAGTGGTCTTGGTCTACTGCTAGAGTGTCGAAAATCGCTCTCAGTCTCGCGCCTGCATCTGTTAATCTGCCACCTCAACTTGAGCCTATCATGCCCCTTCTATCCTTGTGGATTCCCTTAAAAGGACTTAACAGGCTGGATTCGTTTCTATGGTAATTCATCGATTCATCGATTTCATCGATTGGGTCGACCTCTAGATTTCGACAGAGGCACGATTTTGGTATTCGCCGCGTAATCGAGATGTGATTGGGAAGAGTTTAACTACTCGATAGCATACTGTGTATAATATTAAGAGGAAACTCGATGTTTGAGTCATTTTGAAATATTTTATTATCAATTAATTCTTATCATCTTCTCCTCCCCCCGCTCTCTTCTCCCGGACAGCAACGATGCCAACGGACGGGTACTCGGTGCTGGTTACCTTTCCGACCGGCGACTTTGACGGCGACACGCCCTTCACGTTAAATCCATTCCAGATGGTGTTCAAGCAGAAGATCATCGTCGTGACGGTGGCCTACCGGTTGGGCATCTTCGGGTTCTTCACCAGCATGGACGGGGAGGCGCCGGGTAACTTCGGCCTGATGGACCAGTCGGCCGCGCTGCTCTGGATCAAGCGCAACATCCGGCTGTTCAACGGGAACGAGGGTTCGGTCACGATCATGGGCCACGGTACGGGGGCAGTCTGCGTCGGTCTGCACCTCACGTCCGGCGACTGGACGGACGACATGTTCCACAAGGCCATCCTGATGTCCGGCAGTCTGCTGCTCGACTCGAGCGTCCGCACCGCCAAGCAATATGCATCCTCTTTGGACGAGCTGGCGACCGCCTTCGGGTGCTTCCGTCGGCCGACCACAAAGCTGATGGATTGCTTGCGGCGGGTCGACGCGCAGATCCTGGCCGAGAACTCGCCCCCCATCGACTGGGGCCCGGTCATCGACCAGGGCCTGAGCAACACGACCACACCCTTCATCCCGGACCACCCGAACATGCTGGTGCATCAGGGCAAGCTGCGCCGGGTGCCGCTGCTGATCGGCCACACCGACATGGAGGAGGTGCTGGAGCTGACGATGGGCGACATGCTCGAGCACGGGCTGGGCGCGGAGATGTTCGACACGCTGCTCGGCGACGTCGTCATGAGCGATCTGGCCGAGATGGAGTTCAACGAGACGCTGTGCGGCGGCAACATGGACATCGTGATGGAGGCGGTCCAGTATCAGTACAAACCGTACCCGCCGACGACCGAGCCGCTCGCGCTGCGCCGGAAGTACATCGAGTTTGCAACGGAGCGCAAGTACGTCGCGCCGACGATCGAGCTGGCGATGCACATGAGCCAGCAGGCGGACACGTTCGTGTACCGGTTCGACATCAAGCCGCGGACGGCCGCCGCACTGAAGGACGTGCCCGAGTGGGTCGGCGTGCCGCACAACTTCGAGCTGATCTTCCTGTGGGGCCTGCCGTACTGGCTCGCCCTCGCCGACCAGATGCAGTGGGACAGTGCGGACAAGCGGGTGGCCGACATCGTGATGACGCTGTGGGCCAACTTTGCCAAGTTCACCAACCCGACGCAGGTGGGCGTGTACATCCGGTGGGAGAAGTTCACCGTTACCGAGCCGGGCGTGCTGATCATCGACCGGTCGTTCAACATGAGCGACCACACGACGATGAGCTTCGATGCGGTCAAGTTCTGGAACCACTACTACCCGAGCGTCATCAACTTTGCCGCCCAGTGCTGCAACGCGACGTACAACGGGGCCGAGCGGGGTGCGCCACTGAGTGGCAGCCTTGTGGCCGGGTTGCTGCTAGCCAACCTTATCCTGTTACAATCATTCGTTCACCTGCACTCGCGGACACACTTTGCCTCGCGGACGTAGTAAGGGTACGGGGGGTGGTGCTGGTGCTGCTGCTGCTGCTCCGGCTGCACACTGAAAGATGGACGGCGTTTTTTTTTATAATAAATCACTCTCCTGTACATAGCGGAATTGGGTGGGCGGCTGGGTGGGTGCGTACCAAGAAAGTGTGCCTGCGTACGAGAATGGGGGTTGCGTTTCGTTTTGTTTGGGTTTAGTTTTTCTAGATGAAACCGTAGGCAAATGGCGTAGGCTTTTCCGTTGTTGTCTAGCTAAAATATTATTTACTTTTCCTACAATCCGAAACTGAAACAAGTTGACAGAAATATATATGTACAAATAAAGCAAAGAACTTACATGTGATTTAATTATTTGGATCGGTCCGTATTACCAAATTAATTGCGTAAATCGCACCAGTAGAATAGATATTTTCTGTCGAATGTGGTTCATTTCCATGTCTCCACTTCTTAAACAACCGTAAGTTCGAATTGGATCAAAAATACATTTAATTATCACATCATTCTCACATTTCATTAGTACAGTCCAAATAGCTAAGCAGTTTATAATAATCGCTTTACACTAGTGAAGATCGGAATTGGACCTACCCATGTTAGGAATCAATTCCGTTGCCGTTTCCAATGCTGGAATCGATTCCGATTCCGGAACCGATTCCAATTCCGGAGTCGATTCCGGAATAAAATCTGGATCCGATTCCGGAACCAATTCCGAAGTCAATTCCAATTCAGGAGCCGATTCCGGAATCGATTCCGAAAACTGATTCCTGACCTACTGTCCGGAATCGATTCCACAAAACTGCAGAGCTAGCCGTAATCGATTCCGACAAACACTTTATTTTTCCCATCACTACTTTACACTCTTCCAACGGTCTATTCAAATCATACTCGATGCCACTGTAAACCTGTTACACTAGCTGGCAACACTGCTGCTGTCACCTTTGATAAACATTCCGTTTTGTTGTGATTCAAGCATCGCCCTGCTCGGTTGTTGTGAATTCATCTTTTTTTTAGCGTCATTACGAGCAATCGCAACGTTCTGTGCTACGGATTTACACAAATTGCAATCAAACGATGAACAAACGCAACATTTGGAAGTATGAAGAGACGAAGGAAATGCTCCAGATCATGCAGGACAACAATTACGCCGGTGCGTTCAGCAGCAAGCACAAGCAGAACATGGAAATATTTCGCAAAATCGAGAACAAAATGATCGAGAGCGGCTATCCGTACAAAAACTACATGCAGATCGGAGTGCGGTGGAAGAATTTGAAAAACCTCTACACGAAGGCAAAGCGTAGCAACAGCAAAAACGAGCAGCAGCTCTTCCCGTTCTACGAGGAGATGGACAATCTGCTCAAACGGGTCGACAAGAGTGTTGCTGGCGAGGAGTGCGTCAGTGCACTGGATCCGGGCGAGCCGGTGAGCGTTAAAATTAACACTTCAGCAGCGTCAGAGTTGAGTACGAGCGTGCAGGACGATACAGCATCTGTCGACAACAAACCACCATCCAAACCGGCACGGAGCGTTGCCGTTCAGCGGGCAAGCGTGTCCACTAGCAAAACGTTAGGGCGCTATACGGCAGCGGGTCAGAAGAAGCCCACGCGAAAGAACGCACTCGACACCACGATAGCGATGAGCAAACAGGAGCTTAGCGACGAGTTCTACCGCAGCCAGAAGCGGTTAATCGATTACGAGTTTAGCCTGTACGTGCGGAAGGAGCAGGAACTGATCGACCGGATACAGGAGACGACGCGGACGATGATGGAGGAAAATATGAACACATTTTTTACCCGCCTAAAGGACGTGCTGGCAGGCCCGTCCGTGCAGCAGGTTGAGGTAATCGAAACGTACGAATAAGTAGACACATTAAACGACCGATCTCGTATAGCCGAAAATAACGTTTAGAATGAATTGCAAATATAAGTGTTGAATGTATCTTGAAACATTTTATCTTTTTGTGCTAATTGAACTAACTGGTGCCAACCTCTTCTTCGGCAGTAGTCAATCATCGTCTACGATCAGAGGGAAACGTTCGTGCATGAACTTGCTGAGCCGATTGCGCACTTCCTCCCCGTCCATCGAGGTGATTTGACACTCCCAGTGTGGCTGCTCCGGCGCAACGTCCTCCTCGTTGTGGCACTCGCTCCAAGCGTCCTTGTACGGCGATCTGTTCTGTTCGGCGATGTTGTGCAAAATACAGCACGTCAGTATTATCTCGGGAACGCAGCTGGTCGCTACCATAGTGGAACACCGATTTAGCGCCTTCCAGCGTCCTACCAGCCGTTCGAAGGTCCGAACGATACAGGCCCTTCCCTTCGCTGCGTACACGTTAAACGAGCGTTCGGCGGGGGTCATTTGTGCCGTCGTTAGATAGGGAGTTATCAACCACGGTAGCAGCGGGTATTTCCCGTCACCCAGCAGGAGCGGTAGAACGTTGCTTTTATCAATCTTTTGACATGGCTGCGTATGAAATAGAAAAGCATAAAGTGTTTTTATCAAAATTGTTTAAATATCTTCTCAGGGAATGCTCTACTCACCCCATCCAATTGCTCCATTCTTTGATATATGCTCGAGTTTATCAGCATATCTGCCGCATTCGTGTGTCCCGGATGTTCACAGGATACATCCAGAAATCTGGAAAAAAATCAATGTCATAAATAGTGTGATCTCCTTGTACAACGCGTTACCATGCTACCACCTTCCACGGCTGTCTACGATGGCTTGCAATATGATGGAGCTCCATCCTTTGCTGTTGATGTACTTCGCCGCATCCTTAACCGTACCCCGTTCCACCGGAATGTGCAGACACCCGATCGCTCCGAACACCTGTGGAATCCCGACCAATTCTTCAAACTCCTTCACCCCACAGCGAATGTGGTTTCTGCTGTGCGGAAAATCGATCTGTCTGTCCCGGAGCAGCTTATTTACCACACCACAAAACAGATGTACCGATGCGCGTACGGCTCTGCTGTGCAAGTGGAACAGTGTCGCGGCCGATTCGAAATCCTTCCCCGTGCCCAGCACGTACAGGGCTACACCCATTCGCATCCTTGCCGTCATCGCCGGCTCACAATCTGCGTCTTCCAGCTCGTGTTCCAGCTGATCGTACAGGCACTGGAACGTGGCGTGATTGATGCGAAAGCGTTCCAGCTGCTCCTCGGTGAACTCGTGCTCGCTGCTAGCCGGGAACAGGTGCAGTTGCTCGGGAACGGGCTGTTGTAGCCGGCTGCGGGACGTTGCTGGCTGAACTTCTCTGCGTCTCATGTTCAGAAACGACACGTCACTTAGTAGGGAGCGCCGGTGGCGATCGTACAGGATGTAGTTGCGGTGCAAACGGCGCGCAAGTTTCGAAAGGAACCGGCGTCTCATGCGCACGATGTGGTCTCGCTGTCGCTTCAGATGCAGCGCAATCTGCTGCTGTAGCATCGTGCGGTACTCGTTCACGATTTCCACTATCACACGGTTAGACACCATGTCGGCCTCCATTTCGAACGACATGGATTTTTATGTGAATTGAGGAGAAAATCTGTTCCAGTGGCTATGCGGTGGCTGGGCGCGGGTTTGTTTTGATGCGAACGGGTTGCTGGATGACGTTTCGGAGACGTAAACAACGCGTGATTGCACCAATACACATACACACGTAGAGTTGAAATGCTTATATGGGCAGGGGTGTCAAACATCGTTGTGGAAATTTGCACTTTTCCCATTTTGTAGAATAGCAAGATCAAACGGTACAAATTTTAAAAATAACTTACATTTCCCACTCGCAATTAATTTCTATATGATACAAAGTGAACAAGTACACCAAATATACGATCCCTCAGAACTGATGATAAAAATAACGGTTAGCATCGTTCATGTACAAATACCGAAATAAATAAAATCAGTTTTCAACAGTACAATTCATTGTTCTTTATTGTAGAGTCCTCCGCTAAAACGCGGTTGAATTTATCAGGATATGCACACATGTAAAGTACAACACAAAATAGTAAAGATTAGTATACAGAACTGATCAAAATTGTCGCAACGCTATTGAATGAACTAATTATCGCATGGAACAATTTGCATCTGAAAAAGATTTAAAAAATCCTGTACTGCATTCTCTCCTGAACATCCATTATACATCGCACTCTACCATGAACGCACATTCCTGAAAATTAAAATTCTATTTTAAACCCTGCTCTTCTTCAGACCTGGATGACCTAACTGCATTAGATGAGATATATCACCATTTTGAATCGCTTTACGTAAATATAACCTAAAATCTGGCATGTTTAATTACCCTGAACACTTGGGAAGGATGATTACCCACGGAACCCCCGAATGCTTATCGCAGCCCCTTGATTTAATCGACCTCCTCCATGTGCGACAGATCCTCCGAGTCGTCCACCAGCGGTGGCGCATCACCCGATGCCGGGGCCGCCGCCGCAGCACCGCTGCTGCCCTCGTCCGTCGTCATCGGCTCGTCCTCGTCGATGCCCAGACCGAGCTTGATCATGCGGTAGATGCGGGACGCATGGGTTCCGGGCTCGTCCAGCGAGAAGCCGGAGGACAGCAGCGCCGTCTCGAACAGCAGAATCACCAGATCCTTCACCGCCTTATCGTTCTTGTCCGCCTCGGCGCGCTGGCGCAGCGTCTCGATGATGGCATGGTCCGGATTGATCTCGAGATGCTTCTTGCCCGCCATGTAGCCCATGGCCGACGAGTCACGCAGCGCCTGCGCCTTCATGATGCGCTCCATGTTGGCCGACCAGCCGTACTGCGACGTCACGATACAGCAGGGCGAGTCCACCAGCCGATTCGACACCATCACCTTCTCCACCTTGCTCTCCAGCACCGACTTCATCACCTTGCACAGGTTCTCGAACTTGGCCTTGTCCTCCTCGCGCTTCTTCTTCTCGGCCTCGTCCTCTGGCAGCTCCAGACCCTCCTTCGTCACCGACACCAGCTGCTTGCCCTTGTACTCCTTCAGCTGCTGGATCACGTACTCGTCGATCGGTTCCGTCATGTAGATCACCTCGAAGCCGCGCTTCTTCACGCGCTCCACGAACGCCGAGTTCTTCACCTGGTCGATGCTCTCGCCCGTGATGAAGTAGATCTGCGTCTGGTTCTCCTTCATGCGGCCCACGTAGTCGTTCAGCGAGCAGTACTCGTCCCCGGACGCGGACGTGTTGAAGCGCAGCAGATCGGCCAGCTTCTGCCGGTTCTGGCTGTCCTCGTGCACGCCCAGCTTCAGGTTCTTGCTGAACTGGTCGTAGAACTTCTTGTACGTCTCCTTGTCCTCGGCCAGCTCCTCGAACAGCTCCAGACACTTCTTCACCAGGTTCTTGCGGATCACCTTCAGGATCTTGTTCTGCTGCAGCATCTCGCGGGAAATGTTCAGCGGCAGGTCCTCCGAGTCGACCACGCCCTTGATGAAGTTCAGGTAGTCCGGGATCAGCTCCTCGCAGTTGTCCATGATGAACACACGCCGCACGTACAGCTTGATGTTGTTCTTCTTCTTCTTGTTCTCGAACAGATCGAACGGCATGCGGCGGGGCACGAACAGCAACGCGCGGAAGTCCAGCTGGCCCTCCACCGAGAAGTGCTTCACCGCCAGATGGTCCTCCCAGTCGTTGGTGAGCGATTTGTAGAACTCGCCGTACTCCTCCTGCGAGATGTCGTCCGCGTTGCGCGTCCAGATCGGCTTCGTCTTGTTCAGCTCCTCGTCCTCGGTGTACTTCACCTTCACGGTCTTCTTCTTCTTGTCCTTCTTGTCCTCATCGTCCTCGGCGTCCTCCAGCTTCGGCTCGTCGTCCTTCTTCTCCTCCTTCTCTTCCTTCTTCTCCTCCTCGGCCTCGTCGTCGCTCACCTCCTTCTCGCGCTCCTTCTCCACCAGCAGCTTGATCGGGTAGCCGATGAACTGCGAGTGCTTGTTCACAATCTGCTTGATCTTGCTCTCCTCCAGGTACTCCAGCTGGTCCTCCTTGATGTGCAGCACGATCTTGGTACCGCGGCCCAGCGGCTCCCCGCTGTCCGGGCGCACCGTGAACGAGCCGCCGGCCGACGACTCCCACACGTACTGCTCGTCGTCGTTGTTCTTCGACGTCACCACCACCTTGTCGGCGACCAGGTACGCCGAGTAGAAACCGACACCGAACTGGCCGATCATGCTGATGTCTGCGCCGGCCTGCAGCGCCTCCATGAACGCCTTCGTGCCCGACTTGGCAATCGTACCGAGGTTGTTCACCAGGTCGGCCTTCGTCATGCCGATACCGGTATCGATCAGCGTCAGTGTGCCGGCCTCCTTGTTCGGGATGATCTTGATGAACAGCTCCTTGCCCGACTCCAGCTTCGAGGGATCCGTCAGCGACTCGTAGCGGATCTTGTCCAGCGCATCGGACGAGTTCGAGATCAACTCACGCAGGAAGATTTCCTTGTTCGAGTAGAACGTGTTGATGATCAGGGACATCAGCTGAGCAATCTCAGCCTGGAATGCGAAGGTCTCGGCTTCTGGTCCTTCCGGCATCTGCAAAAGAGCGAAAAGAACGAAAAGAACGAATCAGATAAGGTTGAAAGAAAATGGGGTGTGGGGGGAGGGCGAGGACAATTCCTCTTTGCAATGAGTCAGCAACAAAGAAACGCATGGAGCCGCATTTCCGCTCAGATTAATGCCGTTTGCAGGTGCTTCCCGGCTATCGATTTTCAAATTATTTCTACTTTTCAGCGACACAAGATAATCCTAGAATCATTTCCTCTTCCATTGATCTTTTCAACCATCATTGTGCAATCATGATGTGCTCATTGTCAAAAGAACGGGTAACGGACACTTCGCGGAAATCTTTCGCTCTCTTCCTTCGCTTGGCGACACGCACAGCAAGCCTCGACCGCCACACTTACCTTGGATGAGTTTTGTGGCTTTTCCTACGGTAGAACTGAGACCAATTTCACTTTCACACGGATGTGACTCGTTCAGCAATTCTGCGTTATGCACTGCACTGCCCTTTTCTCTATTCTTTTCGACACGTGCTTTGCGCCACCAGATTTTATACAGTACCAAACCGCTTCTGGAAACTTCAACCGCAAGACTGCTGAGACGACGTTCAACGGCTCGGCAAATTGCCAACCCGAGCGCTCGGTCCCAATTGGAGTGGGGATAGCATGAACACACACTGCTCGACTGCACACCTCGAGCAGTATCGCGCAATTTGGCGATGGAATTTGATTTCACCGTTTAACGCGAGCAATTTCTACATTGAGATGAAACAAATGTTTACGCATGATAGTTTTGGAAATTGATCATGGGGAATATTAATTATGTGATTGTGCATACTTTCGAGGAATAAATGAAGCATTTTATTTTCAGCATTTTTACCACCCTCCGGATTGGCTGTTTGATTGCAAGAAGTGTTAAACGATTATATTGATAACTTTTAATCAAAATCAATCATCTGTACAAGGATTGTAGTCGATTGGCAAGATCTTATTAACTGCTTATTCAAGAAGTGGAACGAACAAATAAGATTATTCTGGAACGTTCAGTAACACTGAATTGAATTTCACTTGGTGGAGCTACATGGATCCATCTTGTGATGTTCTGTTGAATACATTATTCATTCGAAAATTGCCCCACCATTCGTAAAATATATGTATCAGTTTATTCAATGAAATAGTGCAGAAAATGGATAAATATTTCTTCATCCGGAGAAATTTCCAGTACAACAGAAAAGCTAGGTTAGGGTTGCCGGCGCCAAAATCGTTTGCCGGCGTTTTGTCGAGCAGCTCGCATTGCTCGAATATGAGGGGAGGTACAGGAGTAATCTCTTCCCCTAACGAATGAACACGGTTCGTGTGGAGGAGAATTCATCCCCTTCATCGCGTCGGCTTGTTCCTGTTCATGGCTCGCAGTTGCTATGCATTTGTAAGGGGAATGCTCTACAATCATCTGGAACATTCTAGAAGGATCTCGAAAGATCCGAGTTGCTGCTTCCGTTACCCGTCTCGTTCGCTCGCACTGTCAGTTTGAGTGAGAGAGTGACGAGCAACATCTATAGCAAGCTGTTCAATTTCGAGAAAGGTCTAGCGTTTGCCAGAGAACGAAGTGAACATTCATACTAAAACCGCGCGCCGCATGTGAATTTTGTTCATTCACAAGAAAATCGTTGCCGCGTACAGATCAAAGCGATTCGAGAGCCAGTGTATTCCGGGAAGTGTGTGAAAGCCCTGTTACCAAAGAGAAAAGTTTGAAGAACTGTTCTGTACAGTTAATTAAAACAGTTTAAAAGTTTCGTTGATTATAAAGAAAGCGTTCACAAACACTGATCAAGGTATGTATGGGCTTACAAAATTTATTTGATTTTCATTGAGGAGATTTTTATTTTATTCCTCGGGAACTCTCTCTCTCTGCAAATATATAATTTGAGTATACACCATTGAAAGTATCTTAAACTTATGTGTTTTAAGCTGCAGAGAGCTGCTAATCACTTCTTTTGACTGTATCTTCAGTGGTCTCTCACTTCTGTTGCTAAATAAAATATATCCAGAACATTAGTTAATTATTCAATGTCCTCAAAATATGTGGTCTTGATATAGGTATATAAGTCTGAACAAGACTAAATTAATTAAGTTTGGAGTCAGAATCAGCATTTTATTTCAAATAGTTATTTCTTTGGAAGAAGTATAAAGAACGTAACTTGATTGAAGGAGGGAGGACTAAATATCGATTTGTGATGGTCTCGATTTTCTCGTAGTGTGCTTCGAAATCGAAACATACGGATTGCAGCTATCAATACATGTTGTAATGTTTAATTATCATCGATGCATACACGTCGCTAGTTCTATTTAGCTTTACATTTATTCTTCAATTTCTCTGATTAGTTGCCATTAAATTTAATAAAAATTCTCTCCAACGAGTTACATGCTTCATGCACCCTGCAAGTTAGTTTTATCAGTCATTTGCTCTTCAACTTCAATGCTTAAATCGCTCCACGCGAGGCCGTTACTTTTAACGTTGAGGAGCACTGCTATACTATCGGCTACTCCGATCCATCTCTTGTTACGTGTCGTGAGTTCAATGCTATCTTCGATCGTTACAAACGTGACCTGATGCGTTCGGTGTGCTTAAACTGTATTTGTTCAGCGTGGGCATTCTATTCTCCACAATTATCCACTACTTACAGTGAAAGTAAATTTGAGGGTCCACTTTAAGGCCGGGGGACATTGTCCATACTCGCTAGCGTAATTTCGATTTTTACTAGCGCATCTGGCTGTTGAATTGGAAAATTAAATAACAATCGTCTTTTTTCCATTCCAGATGCCGGAAGGACCAGAAGCCGAGACCTTCGCATTCCAGGCTGAGATTGCTCAGCTGATGTCCCTGATCATCAACACGTTCTACTCGAACAAGGAAATCTTCCTGCGTGAGTTGATCTCGAACTCGTCCGATGCGCTGGACAAGATCCGCTACGAGTCGCTGACGGATCCCTCGAAGCTGGAGTCGGGCAAGGAGCTGTTCATCAAGATCATCCCGAACAAGGAGGCCGGCACACTGACGCTGATCGATACCGGTATCGGCATGACGAAGGCCGACCTGGTGAACAACCTCGGTACGATTGCCAAGTCGGGCACGAAGGCGTTCATGGAGGCGCTGCAGGCCGGCGCAGACATCAGCATGATCGGCCAGTTCGGTGTCGGTTTCTACTCGGCGTACCTGGTCGCCGACAAGGTGGTGGTGACGTCGAAGAACAACGACGACGAGCAGTACGTGTGGGAGTCGTCGGCCGGCGGCTCGTTCACGGTGCGCCCGGACAGCGGGGAGCCGCTGGGCCGCGGTACCAAGATCGTGCTGCACATCAAGGAGGACCAGCTGGAGTACCTGGAGGAGAGCAAGATCAAGCAGATCGTGAACAAGCACTCGCAGTTCATCGGCTACCCGATCAAGCTGCTGGTGGAGAAGGAGCGCGAGAAGGAGGTGAGCGACGACGAGGCCGAGGAGGAGAAGAAGGAAGAGAAGGAGGAGAAGAAGGACGACGAGCCGAAGCTGGAGGACGCCGAGGACGATGAGGACAAGAAGGACAAGAAGAAGAAGACCGTGAAGGTGAAGTACACCGAGGACGAGGAGCTGAACAAGACGAAGCCGATCTGGACGCGCAACGCGGACGACATCTCGCAGGAGGAGTACGGCGAGTTCTACAAATCGCTCACCAACGACTGGGAGGACCATCTGGCGGTGAAGCACTTCTCGGTGGAGGGCCAGCTGGACTTCCGCGCGCTGCTGTTCGTGCCCCGCCGCATGCCGTTCGATCTGTTCGAGAACAAGAAGAAGAAGAACAACATCAAGCTGTACGTGCGGCGTGTGTTCATCATGGACAACTGCGAGGAGCTGATCCCGGACTACCTGAACTTCATCAAGGGCGTGGTCGACTCGGAGGACCTGCCGCTGAACATTTCCCGCGAGATGCTGCAGCAGAACAAGATCCTGAAGGTGATCCGCAAGAACCTGGTGAAGAAGTGTCTGGAGCTGTTCGAGGAGCTGGCCGAGGACAAGGAGACGTACAAGAAGTTCTACGACCAGTTCAGCAAGAACCTGAAGCTGGGCGTGCACGAGGACAGCCAGAACCGGCAGAAGCTGGCCGATCTGCTGCGCTTCAACACGTCCGCGTCCGGGGACGAGTACTGCTCGCTGAACGACTACGTGGGCCGCATGAAGGAGAACCAGACGCAGATCTACTTCATCACGGGCGAGAGCATCGACCAGGTGAAGAACTCGGCGTTCGTGGAGCGCGTGAAGAAGCGCGGCTTCGAGGTGATCTACATGACGGAACCGATCGACGAGTACGTGATCCAGCAGCTGAAGGAGTACAAGGGCAAGCAGCTGGTGTCGGTGACGAAGGAGGGTCTGGAGCTGCCGGAGGACGAGGCCGAGAAGAAGAAGCGCGAGGAGGACAAGGCCAAGTTCGAGAACCTGTGCAAGGTGATGAAGTCGGTGCTGGAGAGCAAGGTGGAGAAGGTGATGGTGTCGAACCGGCTGGTGGACTCGCCCTGCTGTATCGTGACGTCGCAGTACGGCTGGTCGGCCAACATGGAGCGCATCATGAAGGCGCAGGCGCTGCGTGACTCGTCGGCCATGGGCTACATGGCGGGCAAGAAGCATCTCGAGATCAACCCGGACCATGCCATCATCGAGACGCTGCGCCAGCGCGCCGAGGCGGACAAGAACGATAAGGCGGTGAAGGATCTGGTGATTCTGCTGTTCGAGACGGCGCTGCTGTCCTCCGGCTTCTCGCTGGACGAGCCCGGAACCCATGCGTCCCGCATCTACCGCATGATCAAGCTGGGTCTGGGCATCGACGAGGACGAGCCGATGACGACGGATGAGAGCAGCAGCGGTGCTGCGGCCGCGGCCCCGGCGTCGGGTGATGCGCCACCGCTGGTGGACGACTCGGAGGATCTGTCGCACATGGAGGAAGTCGATTAAGGTGGTAAAGAAGCTTTAGTAGAGCTCTTTACAATTCGCTACACAACCGTTAAGGAAGCCACACACGCCAGTCTCTAGATTTTAAAACTATATTTATGTAAAGCGATTCCAAAGGCTGATATTTGAATTAATGCAGATAGGTCGCATAGGTTTTGATAAGATTACCGATAGGAAAGGAGAGCGCTGTCAGAGGTTGCACAACATTACGGTTGAAATCAGTATTGAGGGGAAGCCATAAAATAGCATAGTTTCTTTGTCCTATTTCTTGTGAATGAGGAGTAGAGCACAATATTTTCCATTTATTCCTTATCCCTCAATTGCTGTCCCAACTCATACGTTAGCATCTGATTGACCACAGCTGTACCCTGGATTGTTGAAATGAAATTGAAGTTCTAACCGCGTTATAGTGGAGCATAAGACCATGGAATTAATAAACGTTTCGAGTCATTAACAAACGTATGTGCGCTGTTGTTATTACTTACCTGTATCTAGCTTGAATCTAGAATTTATAGTTTCAGCACATATTCTTTACAAGTGTCGATCGACCAATACGGATTTCTGAGACTGATACTATAATTAGTAATATGCAGTCGGTCAGGTCCTTTCTACGGAGGGGTTGTCCGGTTGGGAACAGATGTATATCCAGCCTCGCAGGAGCCAACGCATGTAACGAGCATTCCACCGGGCCGCACCTAAGCAATATGTTTTTAATTTAGATGAATCGTTATTATGATCTTGGATGAATTAACATGCGTACATTAACACGAACTTATCATGCTTTTAGAATGGTTTTAATATACGAAGAACGTACATAACTTCATTCGTATGAATTTTCTTGTAAAAGTACTGTAAATCCTGACCAAAAATAAATCTTCCGCTCTTCACATCATCCACCACATAAAGCATCTATCACTTGGTTTACGATCACAGCACGATCTCTACTGATCTTGGTACGCCCGCTCCCATTGCACACGCACACAGTCAAACATTGTTGACGCGTTGCTGTTGATCGGTCTTTTGTTTTCCACGACGTTCTTTCACCCCCATTCCGCGTGGAAGAATGTTTGCCGTTGCTCGAGCGAGCCGACACGGCGAGAAAGGTGGGGGATAGCAACGATTGCTATAGTCAATACACAGGCAGAACGGTTACACACCCGTCAGGTGTGCGTGTATCGTGTGTGTCTGTCTGTACCTCCCTCTGGTCCGATCTGCTCTGTGCGCGATCTCACACGATTCGTCATCGCAGCCTATAAACAAAGTGCATCTCGCTGCAGAGCAAACCGCTCTGATTACATTCGCCAGGGTGTGATCACTGGGTGTAACAATTAAAACGCGTGGTGCACTCGTGGATTCAGCAGCAGCAGCAGCAGTGGTCAGCGAGCGCGTTGTAGCGTTACACTAAAGCGCAAAGGTTTTCTTAATTGCGGGATGGCAGCATAAAAGTGTGTCACAACAGTAAACGATGTCATCTGCACGCCCAGCAATCAACCCTCCGTCGGTGGTCCATTTTCATCGCTGGCAAAGCTTGTCGGTGTGCGTGCTTACACTGCTCAGCATCTGCGGTGGCCTGGCGGGAGCAGAAAAGCGAGCATACTTTGGTTGCTACGAACGGGATCGCTTTGCTAGGTTGGCCCTAACGACGGAACTTCTGGACGAATGCGTCGATAGCTGTGCGAACAGCTTCCACAGGTAGGCCATGCCTGGGAAGCTTTTGTGCTTCGTGTGTGGTGGTGGGCATTAATTGGGCGTTGTTGCTGTTACACTTACCGGGCTCATTTTGTTTAAGGTATGCCGAACTGTCCGGCTCCCGGTGCAGCTGCACCAACACCATCCAAACCCGAATCGTGGAGGACCGGGAGTGCGATCTGAAGTGTGGCAAGCAGCCGGACGCAAACTGTGGCGGAGTCAATGCGCAGGCGGTGTACGAGACGGGCATCGATGTGGCCGGACCGGTGCGTAATCTTCGCATCGAGGGCGAGCAGAAGGAGGACACGATCGCCATCCGGTGGGATCTGCCGGCCGACGACGGTGTGATGGTGGAGGAGTTTGAGATCGTTGCCGAGGCGACACGCACGTACGCCAGCTTCCGGATATATCCGGTACGATGGTCCGTACACAACACCTCGACCGGGTTCGAGCTGTCCAACCTGCAGCCCGGCACGGACTACAACATTACGGTGGTGTCGGTGTCGGCTCGAGGGGCCGGCGGACGGGCCAGCATTGCCGGCAGTACGGAGATCGGCCACCCGGATCCGGAACCTGAGGAGCCGATCATTCTGCGCCGGTTCGAATCGACCATACAGATACAGATCCCGCGGGCAGTGAATGATAACGGACCGGTCAATTACTACCGCGTGGTGGTGCATTACGTCAACAGCGAGCTGATACAGCAGATTGACGAAAGCCAGCTCGGCACGTTTCAGCAGTCGAAGGAAAACAAGGTCCCGTACTACATCGCTGCAGAGCTGGAGATGAAAGACGACGAGTCGCTACAGTTCACCGTGGGCGATGGGCGCGAGTACCGCAGCTACTTTAACCCGCCGATAACGGCCCGCACGCACGTGCACATCTCGATCGGGGTGGTGAGCATACTGAACCATGTGGTGAAGGTGCGGTACGCTACGACCACGCACGAGCAGCATCAGTATCCGGACCATCATCATGTGAATTTGAAAACGGTAGAAATTGGTATGGAGTTTGTCGTGTTTAAACCCGCACTGCAGTTATTTTAAATTCGAATGTTTATGTTTGTTTTTTTTTTTTTCAGAACGAAATGAAACACTTATCGCGATCCTCACCACTGCCTGCATCCTGTTCGGTGTTGTACTGACCGGTGCGATCATTCTGTACGTGTATTTGCACTTTAAAACGCCCGCTGCCAACACGCGCCCCTTCGGAGATCATCACGAGCTGACGCTGCAGGGCCCCATACTTGAGGTGGAGAACAATGGCTACATGCCGGACATTTACGAGCAGCGCGGCTTCGAAGCGGAACTGCGCGACATCATCGAGGGGCTGGAGCCGGCGAAAAACCACGCCCGGAAGTACCTGAGCTTGGACATTAACCGGGTGCTGGGCAGCGGGAAGTATGGCGACGTGCTGCTGGGAGCGTTGCAGCTGTCCCAGGAGCAGGACGGCGACATGCCGGCCCAGGTGCACGTCATTACGGACGATATGGAGAGCGTCGATCAGATAGCGTTTCTGAACGAGTTCCGGCGCCTAACTGCGCTCGAGGGCCACGCGAACGTGATTCTGTTTTACGGTGTTTGCGTTACGCCCGACTGGTGCTATCTGCTGTTCGAGCAGATGCAAACCACGCTCAAGCAGACGCTGCTGAACGCACGCGTACCGGCCAGTGCGAACAGTGTGAAGTTTTCGACCATCTCGGAAGAGATAGTGGTGAACATCCTCTGCTTGGTGTGCGATGGAATGCAGTTTTTAGCCGACAACAATGTAAGCGATTTGTGCGATTTGACTTGCTAAACGTTTGCTACATTTATGTGTGTGTGTTTTTTTGTTTGCAGGTTGTAAGCAAAAAGCTGTGTGCCCGCACGGTGTACGTAAATACCAAATTCGAGGTAAAGGTCAGTGCCTTCGGGCCACCGCTTAATGCCGAAGATACCGGCAGCCCGATTGCGATCGGCCGCTGGCACGCGCCCGAGGTAATCAAATTCCAAAACCACTCCACCAAAAGCGACGTGTGGTCGTTCGGGTTGCTAATCTGGGAGTGCTGCTGTCTCGGGGCAACGCCGTACGGCACCACGACGACGGACAATCTCTTTGCGGCGATACGTGCCGGCCACAAGCCGGAACGACCCAGCTTTATGTACGAGGATCTGTACCAGCTGTGCCTGAATTGCTGGGATCTGGACGCTAGCGATAGGCCCAGCTTTGACGATTTACGGCGCTATCTGCGACAAACGCTACCGATGCTCCGGTATCTGCTGTCGTTTGAGCGCAAGCAGAATGTGCAGCTACCACCGTACTTACCTCACCTCGAGGCAGCATCTGAATGAACGGCCCAGGAGGGGGGGAGGCCAGCCCGTGAACAGTATTTTCGAGAAATGCAACTTCATTCCGTCCAGTTCTGTACTGTAGAGCCCCATTCCATGTCTTACCTCTAATGTGAGAGACCTTTTTTTTACTTTGAAGTTGGTACGTTTTATTGATCATTTTTAAACAATAAATAAATAACGTTTTTGTATTAACATTTTTATCGGAACAAATTCCCATCAGAAACGAAAACGACGGGTGCGATGAAGAAGAAAAACAAGCATTGGCGTAATGTTTCATGTTGTTTGATATGTTATTATATACACTACATCTTGTAGTATTTTTTTGAGTAATTTTACATTGATTAAAACATTTATTTTGAATTTGTAGCTTGGAATGAATCTAGATTTACCACCGTTCCACCAGCAAAAAAAACGGACGGTAACGGTGATATTTGAATTTCTTGTTTGTAAATAAAGAACTGTCAAACGAGCGAGTGAAGAAGAAATTTTGGGGAAGAGGAAGTTTTTTTATGATTACCGAAAATCAGCAATAATTTCTCACATGATCACAAATTATTTAAATTTTACGATATTCGTTTTAACACTAACTCCAAATGACAAAATTTAAATATCAATGCACACAGTTCCGCTAATAGACGCTGTCAGTAGGAGTGAACGAGACCGGTAACGGAAGCCGCGCCCCGGATCTTTCGAGATGCTTCTAGAATGTTCTGGAACATTCTAGACCATTCCCCTTACAAAACCATAGGAACCGCGAGCCATGAACAGGAACAAGCCGAAGCGATGAACGGGATGATTTCTCCTCCACACGAACCGTGTTCATTCGTTAGGGGAAGAGATTACTCCTGTACCTCCCCTCATATTCGAGCAATGCGAGCTGCTCGACAAAACGCCGGCAAACGATTTTGGCGCCGGCATCCCTAACCTAGCTTTTCTGTTGTACTGGAAATTTCTCCGGATGAAGAAATATTTATCCATTTTCTGCACTATTTCAATGAATAAACTGATACATATATTTTACGAATGGTGGGGCAATTTTCGAATGAATAATGTATTCAACAGAACATCACAAGATGGATCCATGTAGCTCCACCAAGTGAAACTCAAAGATTCCTAATTAACAGTGGATTTATTGATTTTCGGTGTTACTGAACGTTCCAGAATAATCTTATTTGTTCGTTCCACTTCTAGAATGAGCAGTTACTATGATCTTGCAAATGCTTGTAAAGATAAATGATTTTAATTAAAAAAATCATATAATCGTACAACACTCCTTGCAATCAAAGGGTGCAATCCAATCCGGAGGGTGGTAAAAATGCTGAAAATAAAATGCTTCATTTATTGCTGCAAAGTAAGCACAATCATATAATTACCATTCCCCATGATCGATTTCCAAAACTATCATGCGTAGACGTTTTTTCAGCTTAATGTAGAAATTGCTCGCGTTAAACGGTGAAATCAAATTCCATCGCCAAATTGCGCGATACTGCTCGAGGTGTGCAGTCGAGCAGTGTGTGTTCATGCTATCCCCACTCCAATTGGGACCGAGCGCTCGGGTTGGCAATTTGCCGAGCCGTTGAACGTCGTCTCAGCAGTCTTGCGGTTGAAGTTTCCAGAAGCGGTTTGGTACTGTATAAAATCTGGTGGCGCAAAGCACGTGTCGAAAAGAATAGAGAAAAGGGCAGTGCAGTGCATAACGCAGAATTGCTGAACGAGTCACATCCGTGTGAAAGTGAAATTGGTCTCAGTTCTACCGTAGGAAAAGCCACAAAACTTATCCAAGGTAAGTGTGGCGGTCGAGGCTTGCTGTGCGTGTCGCCAAGCGAAGGAAGAGAGCGAAAGATTTCCGCGAAGTGTCCGTTACCCGTTCTTTTGACAATGAGCACATCATGATTGCACAATGATGGTTGAAAAGATCAATGGAAGAGGAAATGATTCTAGGATTATCTTGTGTCGCTGAAAAGTAGAAATAATTTGAAAATCGATAGCCGGGAAGCACCTGCAAACGGCATTAATCTGAGCGGAAATGCGGCTCCATGCGTTTCTTTGTTGCTGACTCATTGCAAAGAGGAATTGTCCTCGCCCTCCCCCCACACCCCATTTTCTTTCAACCTTATCTGATTCGTTCTTTTCGTTCTTTTCGCTCTTTTGCAGATGCCGGAAGGACCAGAAGCCGAGACCTTCGCATTCCAGGCTGAGATTGCTCAGCTGATGTCCCTGATCATCAACACGTTCTACTCGAACAAGGAAATCTTCCTGCGTGAGTTGATCTCGAACTCGTCCGATGCGCTGGACAAGATCCGCTACGAGTCGCTGACGGATCCCTCGAAGCTGGAGTCGGGCAAGGAGCTGTTCATCAAGATCATCCCGAACAAGGAGGCCGGCACACTGACGCTGATCGATACCGGTATCGGCATGACGAAGGCCGACCTGGTGAACAACCTCGGTACGATTGCCAAGTCGGGCACGAAGGCGTTCATGGAGGCGCTGCAGGCCGGCGCAGACATCAGCATGATCGGCCAGTTCGGTGTCGGTTTCTACTCGGCGTACCTGGTCGCCGACAAGGTGGTGGTGACGTCGAAGAACAACGACGACGAGCAGTACGTGTGGGAGTCGTCGGCCGGCGGCTCGTTCACGGTGCGCCCGGACAGCGGGGAGCCGCTGGGCCGCGGTACCAAGATCGTGCTGCACATCAAGGAGGACCAGCTGGAGTACCTGGAGGAGAGCAAGATCAAGCAGATTGTGAACAAGCACTCGCAGTTCATCGGCTACCCGATCAAGCTGCTGGTGGAGAAGGAGCGCGAGAAGGAGGTGAGCGACGACGAGGCCGAGGAGGAGAAGAAGGAAGAGAAGGAGGAGAAGAAGGACGACGAGCCGAAGCTGGAGGACGCCGAGGACGATGAGGACAAGAAGGACAAGAAGAAGAAGACCGTGAAGGTGAAGTACACCGAGGACGAGGAGCTGAACAAGACGAAGCCGATCTGGACGCGCAACGCGGACGACATCTCGCAGGAGGAGTACGGCGAGTTCTACAAATCGCTCACCAACGACTGGGAGGACCATCTGGCGGTGAAGCACTTCTCGGTGGAGGGCCAGCTGGACTTCCGCGCGCTGCTGTTCGTGCCCCGCCGCATGCCGTTCGATCTGTTCGAGAACAAGAAGAAGAAGAACAACATCAAGCTGTACGTGCGGCGTGTGTTCATCATGGACAACTGCGAGGAGCTGATCCCGGACTACCTGAACTTCATCAAGGGCGTGGTCGACTCGGAGGACCTGCCGCTGAACATTTCCCGCGAGATGCTGCAGCAGAACAAGATCCTGAAGGTGATCCGCAAGAACCTGGTGAAGAAGTGTCTGGAGCTGTTCGAGGAGCTGGCCGAGGACAAGGAGACGTACAAGAAGTTCTACGACCAGTTCAGCAAGAACCTGAAGCTGGGCGTGCACGAGGACAGCCAGAACCGGCAGAAGCTGGCCGATCTGCTGCGCTTCAACACGTCCGCGTCCGGGGACGAGTACTGCTCGCTGAACGACTACGTGGGCCGCATGAAGGAGAACCAGACGCAGATCTACTTCATCACGGGCGAGAGCATCGACCAGGTGAAGAACTCGGCGTTCGTGGAGCGCGTGAAGAAGCGCGGCTTCGAGGTGATCTACATGACGGAACCGATCGACGAGTACGTGATCCAGCAGCTGAAGGAGTACAAGGGCAAGCAGCTGGTGTCGGTGACGAAGGAGGGTCTGGAGCTGCCGGAGGACGAGGCCGAGAAGAAGAAGCGCGAGGAGGACAAGGCCAAGTTCGAGAACCTGTGCAAGGTGATGAAGTCGGTGCTGGAGAGCAAGGTGGAGAAGGTGATGGTGTCGAACCGGCTGGTGGACTCGCCCTGCTGTATCGTGACGTCGCAGTACGGCTGGTCGGCCAACATGGAGCGCATCATGAAGGCGCAGGCGCTGCGTGACTCGTCGGCCATGGGCTACATGGCGGGCAAGAAGCATCTCGAGATCAACCCGGACCATGCCATCATCGAGACGCTGCGCCAGCGCGCCGAGGCGGACAAGAACGATAAGGCGGTGAAGGATCTGGTGATTCTGCTGTTCGAGACGGCGCTGCTGTCCTCCGGCTTCTCGCTGGACGAGCCCGGAACCCATGCGTCCCGCATCTACCGCATGATCAAGCTGGGTCTGGGCATCGACGAGGACGAGCCGATGACGACGGATGAGAGCAGCAGCGGTGCTGCGGCCGCGGCCCCGGCGTCGGGTGATGCGCCACCGCTGGTGGACGACTCGGAGGATCTGTCGCACATGGAGGAGGTCGATTAAATCGAATTGTGTACAAATTAAGCTTACGTACTTGTATTCCAGGAAGGAGTTATCATGACCCCCCCCACACTAGGTTATCTTTTGTACGGTACAATTAATCCTCACGCACAACGCTCCAGCACTTACTCCTTTTCTTTTTTGGTATGTTGTGTTTGCATACTGCAGACAGACTAGCTTTTTAGAGAGAGAAAGGGTGAAAAACGGGTATAGCGCAGGAGTTGTGTGCATGTTTTAAGTTGTTACGTTACAAGATCTCGTTAGGTTGGATAAATGTGTTCCTCGAGTTTAGCCATAATCTCAACTATTGAAGTATGGAATGAACAAAGATAAACAAGGAAATAAAAAAAGGTTTCTAACAAATGTATATCTCTTGTTCGTTTAATGTTTTACTATTGATTGCATGCAATTATTCTTCGTATCTCTGTTATCTAGCAATTGACTTTTCAGGAAGAGAGTGGACACTTGGGCGTTATGCTGGAATGTCTCTATGATTGCTTGGATTAAAGTACTATCCTTAAAATGACACCGACTTCACTTGAGTGCCACACGTTCCGAGACGGGAATAGATTTGGAAAGGCTTGCGAAGATTTAACTACAATGTGCTAATGAATGCGCGATGAAAGTCGTGCTCAAGCGGTTCTAAAACCTAGAAGAGCGTATATTGTTATAATTTAAAGGGAATATTGTTACATTCTGACAACCAATTTTAATCTTTTTCTTTTTATTAATCAAAAACGAAACTAAAACACACTTAAATTTCATTACAACCAAATGAACTCCCGCGTGGTTTAAACGTGCTGAAAGGTTCACTCGATCACCGGCGCAGCGAATGAATAAAACGCGCGGAAGCACAGCCGCGGTCACGATCACGCACCAACAACCCGCGGGGCATATGCGTCAACCTATCATCATCATCATCATCATCACCATCATTGCCATCATCAGTCTGTGGGCGATGTTCATGGTGAGGTTTAGCGGGTCGGCGCAGTTATGTCTCAGTTCACGCCCGGCTGTTAAACCTGTCTGTTGTGCGCGTCCCGTCCTCGCTACTACGGCTTGCTGTGCTTATTGTGTCGGGAGAAAATCTTACTGCACGGTGCTGTGAACGGCCGTTGCCCGTGTACCCCCATCAATCGATCTGGTAAGGGTGCAACTCATCTTCAGTGACACCGTTCGTTGTTCTTGGGGTTTGCTGCTGCTTGTGAGACAATTACTGCATTATCAGCCCTTACCAACACAGTGATCTCAAGTGATGCGTTTTAGCGCTAAGGAGCAATTAAAAACACGTTCAAAGAGGCAATCGCAATTTTTCGGTGTGTACGTGCTCGTCCCGTGGGGTACTTTAAACGGTTTGGGTAGTGCCCGTTAGTGTGCGCAGTGACCAAAGGTTACTAAAAAAGTGTTCGCAGGTGTGTCAAGCTGCTGTAGTTAGGTTGTTAGGGAAACAGGGTCTAATTATTACCCGTTTGATGGTTACAGACAGAGACAGAAAAAAGTGCTTCGTAAGTTCATACCGGTAACTAACGGGCGTATAGATAGAAGAAAAAAGCGACCGATTTAACTATACAGTTGGAAGAAATGCACCACCCACCGTTTGGACGCGGGGTCGAATGCATTACAATAGAATTGAACATAAGTGCAGAACAAGCATTAAAAAGAAATAAAAGCAGTCCAGGCGGATGGCGGGAAGAAGGGAGAGGGAAGGAAAAGAAGAAAGATGATTCTACCCCCGGCCGACTATGCTGCTCGGCTAAGCTATGCGGGCAGGTAAAGCAGACGAACGACGAAATAGAATAAACCGGTTAAAAAAGGTGCCTGGAAAAGAAGTTCAAAAGGAATGCCAAAGAAGCGAGCGCGATGGAATGTATTTCGTTTGGTGTGTCGTCTGGGGCTGGTGCTGGGACTGTGGACTGTGAAAGAGGGGGTGCACTTTCTAGGAGAGCGCATATATTTTTTTTTTCTCCATTATGCTGGAGCCACTCCCTACGATGATGATTAAGCTAAACATCACCTGTCCCTGTTGGTGGGGATGGGTTCGATCGGTTCACTGTGGTGGGAGCCACTTTTCCCACCCATGTGAGGTTGAGTGATCGTCATCGTCGATCATGATGGCACACACATATGAGGCGCGTTTACACAAAAACCACCGGCATTATGTCATCGTGAACCATCTCGTTGCTGGCTGACCGGCATAGTAGGCTCTGGCCCAGCAGCAGCATCAGTTACTCAAGGTCGATGATGATGATCGTAGCTCGAAAACAAATCGCGCGTTTTTTAACGTAAAAGGGCGATGGAATTTGGAGCGTTTCTGCATACAATTCGGTTGAAAACCGGTTTATGCTGCACGCTAATGCAATTCAAATATGATGTAATGCGTTGTGGTAAAGGCGCTAAGGGCCTCAATACACCGATAAAACCGCAAACAAACGCAACCAGAGTGGAACACAGGTGACTAACGTACATACATACAAGTTTAAAGCATTTAGTAAATGTTTACCCCTTTTGCATGCGCTGTTCCACACGGGAGTGTTTGCGCTTTGCAACTAGAATAAGAAATAAATATTGATCCATAGTGATAACGGTCATGGCGGGCGCTCCCCGAAGGTCATGTTAGATCATATCGTTTAAACTGTTGCTGCGGCCCAGTAAGAAGTTACAATCGTTTGATCAAATTATGATGACGCCTGTCGGCATGTTTCCCATGGACGTTCAATTAATGAGCAGTGTGTATGTGTGTGATTGCGGTTCAACAACTTCTGGCCGATAAAATGTGGTTCCGATTGAAAGAGCACCAGCAGAAAACAGGGGTGACAATAGTAACGTTCCCTATTAGAGAGGTCACTGAACGCCGAAAAGTGGTACCATAAATGGTATCGGAATAGCTTCAGTTGTGGGTAAAAAAGCACCTTAAATCTATTTTTAGGAAGTATAAATTTTTGGTATAAATTATCTAAATTAAATTTCTTCTCTTCTAACTTATAGAAAGTTCGGAAGAATTATGTGTTAAAACTATTGTAGGGAAAAATGAAGATTTCGTCGGAATCGATTCCGGCTAGCTCGGAAGTTTTCTGGAATCGATTCCGGATAGTAGGTACGGAATCAGTTTCGGAAATCGATCCGGAATCGGAATCGGCTCTGGAATCGGAATTGGACCTGGCATCGGAATTGAATCCGAAATCAGAATCGGCTTCGGAATCGGAGTCGGTTTCAACATTTCCATAAGAATAGGCGTTGGGGTGCAATGATGCTAAGCATTGATAGCCGCAAAGAATAAAAATTTACTTGTAAACGATCCATTCTCGTGGAGATTTCCGGGCTGATTTCGCATCTGGAACTTCTTATTTCAATTCAAGAACTGATTCTCATTTCGGAGCAAATTCCATTTCTGGAGTCATTCCTGATTCCGTTACCGGAGCAAATTGCGATACCTAGGTCGATTCTGAATCCGGAGCCAATTACGATCTCGGAATCGATTCCGAAGCCGGCTCCAGAATCGGAATCGGTTCCGGAATTGATTCCGAAAACGGAATCGGAATCGGGTAGGTCCCACCACTACTTCAAACCGCTCAGCAATGCAAGTAGATATCGTATTTGATCAAACAAAGATCATTTACACCACTCGAGAATGATCAATCAACAAACAAATGTGATGTTGATATTTGGCTTTCGTTTGCTTCTGGATGACGAAAGGTCCAACTGCTACTAAAGTATGGGAGAGAGGTGGCTAATTGTTTTAAACAGATTACGTATGGACACATTTGTGTACCAATCGATTCGCTTTTGCAATTAAGCGTGACGGGTTGGCTGCTGTGTGGCCAGATGAGCGTGATCAACATGTGCAATACACGTTCGATAAGCACGGCGACCATCCATGTTTGCGCATAACGATTGTCATTCATTGATATAGTGCATGATAAGCCGCCCTTCCCATTCAGTGTTTTCCCATTATCATTTCAATAAGTCTTTTTCCCATTTCATTGCAGAAGCTGTAAAAAATGATACCACGAATCTGGCAGGTGATCCTGCTACTCCACTGCGCAGTGCAGTTGATCGCTGCGCAACGCAGCACGTGCTGCGAGTCGTACTGCTACAACGATGATCCCGAGCGCAAGCAGGTGAAGCATTTTGCCACCAAAACGATGTACGAGCTGGTACGCGCACCGGACACGGATCGACAGCATATTGTGCCGAGTAAGTGCAGTTTAGTGTATTATTTATAGTTTTGATTTATTTAGTAAATTTTCCTCCTTTTTACAGACTGTGTACCGGTGAAATTTTGGCTGCTCAGTCGCCACGGCACGAGACTACCGGGAAAGAGTGAAATCAATGAGTTGCCGAAGCAGTTGAAATTGGTAAGTGGTTGTGCTGCTGTCGCTTGAAATTGCGTTTTTGCCCTAAAACGGTTGCCTTTAATTGAAGCTACAAGACGCGATCATGGATAATTACTTTACGCGCCGCACACCGCCCGACAATGGCCGCATGTGTGAGGAGGATTTGGAGCTGCTGCGCCAGTGGCACTGGGATCCGAACATAACCGAGCAGTACGATTCGTTTCTCACCGACCAGGGCTGGGAGGATCTGAAGTACATTGCACTGCGGGCGAAGGAGAAGTATTGGCAGGTGTTTGGCAGCGGCTACCAGCCGGCCAAGTTTATGTTCCGCCACACGAAAACGCAGCGCACGGAGGCAAGCTTCAAAGCGTTCGCGGAGGGGCTGTTCGGTCGGGAGGAGGCGCAGCGCGTGAAACCGACGCCCGCGACGGAACCGGACCGCCTGCTCAAGCCGTACGACGACTGTCCGGACTTTGACGCGAACAAGGATCGGAACAAGCGGGACGAAAACTCGGAGGTGAACAAATTCCTTCGCTCAGCCCTGTTTACCGGCACGGTGTGGGACATTTCGCAGCGGCTCGGCTTCCGGCACAATCTGAGCGTGGAGCAGGTGGAGACGTTGTGGGATGCGTGCCGGTATGAGCAGGCGTGGAAGATTTCCCGCCCCAGTCCGTTCTGTGCCGCCTTCACGGAGGATCAGGTGCGGGTGCTGGAGTACAAGGAAGATCTGGCGTACTACTACCGCCAAAGCTACGGGTACGGGCCGAGTACGGAGCTTGCCTGCCACGCTATGGCGGATATGCTGCGGCAACTGTCGTCCCGCGATGATCCATCGGTGGTGGCGTACTTTACGCACGATACGGAGATACAGCTCTTCCTGGCCGCGCTCGGGGCGAAGCGTGACGAGATGCCGCTGCGGGCGGACAATTTTCCGTTCATGCGCAACCGAAAGTACACGACGAGTGATATTCCGTTCGCGGCGAACGTTGCTGCGGTGAAGTATCAGTAAGTCGCCGTATTATTAGTCGCTATGTAAACCAGTTTGAATTAACGGTCTTTTGGGTTTCCCCCCCCCCCTCTCCCCCTTTTTGCAGGTGTGCCGAGCAGCGCGAACCTGAAAGGGTGATATTTTTCCTCAACGAAAAACCGATCATGCTTGACTGGTGCAGCGTGGGACTGTGCAACTGGTCGGACGTAAAGCAGAAGTACCAAAGATTCACCGAGGGCAATTGCGATCGAACGTACTGCCAGAGCAGCGGGGCAGCTGGGATGCATTTAGCCGGCCGCATCGCTTTTGGCGTTGCCCCTCTACTGTTGGCCGTGCTGCGACGGTTGACCTCCCTGCACTAAAGTATTATCTTGTAACACGTGGGGCAAAAGTGAAACCTATTGTTAAGCAGTTTATAAACGTTTGTCATCGGTTGGGCGTGTGGATTTACAGACATACATATGAGAGAAAATGTATGCTTTCTTGAACAACACACTATGGGGATTTGTTTTTCTGTGTTTAAATTTACTTATCACTTTACTGACTGACTACTGACTTGTTCGAAGAGGTATTCAACGTTTTAAACTGGTTTGTGTGTTTTGCACGATGTATTAATTAGTATAGATTTGCCTCTACGAAAATTAGCTCACTTCTATAATGTCTATTTGGTTGGTTATGAATGCAAACGGGTAGATTTTTTTTTGTTTATTTTATAGTTTACATAACTTTTTTGCTTCCGAGGCGATAATTGCTTCATCTTGCGCACGATTGTCGAAACCAATTGAAGAAACACAACAACTAAATGCAGATTTAAATTGAACAATATGGTAAATGCAAGCAACGGAACTATCCAATCTTTAAACCAGTGTCCATATAAACTGCATCCTTTGAATTGGGGAAATAGGGAAATAGGGTACGAAATCTACGATATCTAATGTGAAAGGAAAGTCGTGCATACCGTCCATGTGAAGCACAGCAAGCACAGCGTGTCTTGTTCCGTGCGTTTTTACTTCAATTCCGGGTACGGAGCGAATGAATCGCTATGCTTGCCAGATACTCTGGCCACCGTTCTGTGGAGAAAAATGAAACGGATGCATTATTAACGTGCGCTTCAATAAGAAATGGGTTGAAAAATGTTTTGCGGTTTGATTTTAAAAAGCGCTCTTTGAATGACTAAGCTAACATACGGCACTTAGAGTCCACTTACCGGAAGAAGAACGACGATCCACGCTTGTGCTGTCTATCCAGCAGCAGCCGGGCGTAGCAATCGCGCCAGTTAATGTAATGATCCATCATGGGCGGGTTACCGGCCTTCAATCTGCATTAAAAAAAAGTTACAATTAACGGTTAACACATTATAACAATGGCATTCAGCAAGAGCGTCGATTGTTACCTGGATCCCTGGACGGCCATGCAGGTCGACACGACATGGTACGGGTAGAAAACGCTTGTAACCGAAAAGTGAGCGATAGTGTTCACGTGGCCACAGGTTGTTTTGTTCGCCCCGGAATACTTGGCGAACAGGTAGGTGATCGAGCTGGTTAATGCCATGCACGACAATTCCATAACCATGCGGGGAATAAGCCCCGAAAAGAACCCGCCAATACCTTCGTGCGCCCAGATTTCCCTGATCGAACCGAACAACCCATCGTACATGTGCTCCCGGCCAATGAACTGGGCCATCATCCGGATGGACACCACGTGGAATGGATGGGAGATGAGTATGCCGCAAATGTGCGTTACCGCTTTGCGCACCAGGCCAGCCGGCCGGGTCTGGACTTTGCCGTCCTTCGTGACCATGTACTCATCGATGTCTTCGTACGTCGCCTCGAACCAATCGAAGTCATCGAAACGGTTCGGTGCCTTGCCAATCACCACCACGGCCATCCTTTCGCTGTAGTACGAGCTGAGCATATTGCCCAGCAGTCGGGCGCTTAGCCCCCGGAAGCATCCGAAAAATCCATCCACGCTCTTGATGTACGCAGCTGGCAAAGGTAGAGAAAATTATACATGAAAAAGCCTTCCCAGCTCAGGCGATCCCCGTGGACTAGGGACCGGTTGAACGAAACAACACACGTACCGTATTGGAAAATGTTCGGCAGCATCAAACGCTTCGCACCAAAGAGCGTCCTACCGGGGCGTGGTGCGATCGGTTCGTAACCGAGCTGCGGGAAGGCGATAAGACATGCGGATTGCGATAAGGATTTAGCTGGTTAGCGGCGGAAGATTAGCCACGGTCCGGCGCGCACCACGTACCTGGATGAGCGTTTTGGCATACTCCAGCGGATACAGGGCCGTCGAGCAGACGAGCCGAAAGCCAAATCTTAGTGCCGGTTCGATTTCATCCTCCTTCCGTTCGTCGTTTCCCGACGGTAAGCCAACAATTCTTGCCGTTTCGGGATCGAGAGCGTGCATGTTACTCTACAACTTATCGTACTTTCCTGGGCGATATTTATTTGACTAAACTCCTGCACGGCACAGAGAACAACAATGTTACGATGATGTATCGGTGTTTTTTTTTGTTCCTCGAAATGAACACAAGACACCCAGGAGCCAGCGGTCATCGAGCAAGACAGCAAGGTGGCATATTGCATTTTGAATATTATTAAAATCACTATTTCAAAGAGAAAAAAGAGCTTGAGTTGGTTTAAAACGTATTTCATAAATTTCTGCACTGATGTTACATCGAATCATTGGTTAAATTTGTCTTTTTTACGATAAAACACAGATATGAAACATCCAGTGTGCAGCAAATGTGTTGACAGGACAATTGAAGGTACATATAGATTTGAACGGGCCGTTATTGATTTTAAAAATGCACAAAATGTTTCCTCAGTCTGTCGTTTGAAACGATTAGGAAATATTAAACATTTGCTGGATTTAGGGGGACACATAACAATATGTACTGTGCCATTTAAATAGTTTAAATACATGTCAGATTTTAACGTCAATATCGCACACGTTGATTTTTAATATATTTTCAACTTCACGCACTTTTCCACAAATTGCCAGACCAGCAATCGTCATAAAACCTTATCGGTATTTTATCTTACCTATCTTACCTTTTCAGACACCTTTTTTTGGCCGGTCTCATGGTACAGTCGTCAACTCGTACGACTTAACAACATGCCCGTCATGGGTTCAAGCCCCAAATAGACCGTGCCGCCATACGTAGGATTGACTAACCTGCTATGGGGGGAAATCAATAAGTCACTGAAAGCCAACCCCACAAGTGTGTTGGCAGGCCTTGACCGGCATCGGTTGTTGAGCCAAAGAAGAAGAAGAAGAAGATCTTACCTTTTCTCTATGGCTGTATGCAAACACAAAGATAAGAATACCAAAAAACTGTTTGAGTTATGCAAGATATATATTAATTCCCGTTGGTATATAATTGTTAGTCAATACTGTACGATTCGCTTGCGTTACACAGTATAATGTAGTGTAAATATGGCCTTTTGATTTTATAGATACAGAAACCGATGATAATTATCATTGAGGTGAAGCTCTACCGAATTAATCCGCATTAGAGGTAGGTAGGGGGTGAGCAGCATCTTAGGACAGCTTATGTTCAGCGGCAAGTTGCTCCAAGCATTTGCCTATCACATTATAGATTGTCGTCATCGTCTGCTCCGAGGTGTACGGTTCGTTCACTTCAGGCACATGCACAAACAGCGTCCTGTCCTGGTTCACATCGAGCGATTTCACATATATGTAGCCGCAAAGGTAGCTGCAACAGAAGCGAATATTTACATTCCGTTATTGAAACGATCACAGTAAACAAAAAAAACATCTGCTTTGCTATTACTTTCCCACATTCGTCGAGCAACAGCATTCTACATTCGTTTCGAGGTTCAGCTCCTTGACCAAGCGTTCGACATTAAGATTCGTTTTAAGCATCGCGCACTCTTTGTCGTTTGCATGCTTTCCGCTGAGTGTTATCTTATCGCTGGACAAATAACGCTGGGCGAAATCGGGCTTAGAGTAGCCGAACGTGTAGGAGAAATGCTCCAGGTTGATTGTGTTGATCGTACCATTGACGCCCACGTGCACTACCAGCTGGAATGGATCAACAGGTAACCATCGACAAACATTTTCGGTTTAATGGGTACAATTATCGGCCATTTCGAACGAGCAACAATGCCAAGGAGGATAAACTTACGTCCGGGGTTTGGTTCCAAATCTGTGGCAAGATACGATTCACCTCTTCGTATATAACGGGTACTTGATACTTACGCAGCTGGTACGCATCCTTCCGGAAGTGGAACACATCGGGCAGCAGCTTTACCGCTTCCCAGCTCGCATTACGATCCTCGTGGCCTGCGAACGGGCCGAATCCGGTAACGATGATAATCTTCTCTGGCATGTTCCCGCAAGCTGCACTGAGCCGACTAGATTGAGAGCTGGACGAAACACCTCCTTTTTGTTGTTGCGAGTGAGATAATGCAGAGGGTAAATATTTACGTTTGCTTCTGTCACGGAATCTGTCACGCACAGATGATTGCGCGTGAGACTGTGCGTATCGAATTTGCGCGAAGATAAATTGGGCACAAATCACAGGTCGCCTTTTTAGTGGATGCGTAGATAAGAAAGCATTTGTGATAAGAAGCCGTTAACGGTAAAGTTTTAAATTGTGCTAAAATGTTGCAAATGTGGCGTGAAGGAGAAATGCTTCTCGAAACAAATCTAAAAAGGTATACAATAAACTAATGATGCACTGAAGTGAAAACGAAAAGAAAAAAGAAGCGGTTCGGCTTTGATGTAGGCTTAATATCGCGAAAGTATCAATTGTTGTTTTTTGCGAATTATCGAATATTTTATATCGTTGCGCAAACTTCTTTGATGGTCGTACGAGATCGTGCGAAAACCACTGTACGGGATCAGCTGCTGGTTGCTGTCACACAACTGTCAAAGTGTGGTAGTGTTTGTTTACGTAGGAAAGGGGAAATCGATAAACGTTTCAGCTCGGAGGACGAATTATTTCCTGTTATCAATTCATTAGTTAAATGTAATTGTGCGCACGGGATTGCAAGTTCCCGTCTGATCTTCGCCACCACCATGATTCACCTCACCGGACAGAACTACTCCACCAAGGAGATCATACAGAACATATTTTCGCCCATGGTGGGAGCCATCGTGTCCCAGCAGGCCGAGGAGCTGTGCCAGAAAAACAATCTTTCGTTTGTGGAAATGTTGCAACCCTTCCTGAAGCTTTCCTCCGATGGTACGTATTTACGCTCCAAACGGTGATTGTATCCGCGTTGACCGGTACTGTTTGCTTCCTTATTTTCGTAGCACACTTTCGCGACATTGCCGGCACGAGCGTTTCGATCAAGGGGCTGCGGATCAATGTGGTGGACGTGAACTGGCGCCCACCGCAGACGATACTAGCGAAAAAGATGCTAAACGAGGCGGTCACCACCGCACCGGGTGGCGATAAGATGCGAGCGATCAAGCTGGACGATGGTAGCTTCGTGGACATTCCCGTCTCCGAGCCGTGGTTCGAGCAGTGGCGTGAAACGTTTCTCACCGTGCAGTTCCCGGCGGACCACGAGTTTACCCGCCATCTGCTGTGCTCGTTGATCGTCGTCTCGAGCATCGATCCGAACCCGATCGAGACCGCCAGCCAGCTGACGAAAAAGATACAGATGATGCAGAACATTACGCCGCCCCGGCTGCCGAAGTGGTTCGCTTCCGATGCGCTCAACTGCTACGTTATGCTGCACGACGGATGCTCTGGGGATATTGGAAAGTGTGTTGAAGATAGACGCAGAGTGCTTTGGCAACTGTATTTAAGCTGTATCCTATTTTTAACCTCCTTTCAGGGCTCAGCAAGCGTTCGAAGGGCTGAAATCGACCTACGGCGAGCACAAGTGCTTCCTGCTGCAGATTAACTCGCACGGTGGCCCACCGACCGACTGTCCCGACCCGTGGGTAAGGTATCTGAAGAAACACCAACGGTCGGAACCGAGCACGGCAAGCGATGTGGACAGTGCGCCTAAGACACCGCAGGATATGGGCTCGGTAACGGGCATGCCCACGACGGTGGTACAATCGTCCAATCTGCTAGTGCACGGTGGCGGTGTAAGCAGCAGCGGCAGTAGCCTTTCGTCCGAAACACCGCCTTCCGGCATTGTGGTGGGTGAGGTGATTGCGCATCCGCTGAGTCCGGTGCAGGAGACGGGGATCGAGCTACAGGAAACGTCGAGCTTGACGTCGAGCATCGACAGCCTGTCGCTGCAAACGATCAATCCGAACGTGTGGCCGATCGAGAGTGACATCGAGGTGGCTCATGGGTCGTTTCTGACGGCGGGCGATTTGGACAACCTGAAACACTTTGTGCAGGATTTTGCCGTGCGGGCGTTGATTCCCTACGTGGAACGGTTGGTGGGCGTGTTGAACGATTCGGTAAGAGTTTGCGTGAAATGATAGGGAACTATTTCACGACATAGAGATTATTCTCTTTAATTGTAGATATCGAACAAGAAGGGCGTGAGCCGCTCGCTGCTAAGCGCAACCAAGCGATGGTTCGTCACGAACAAGCCGGGAGTTAACACGAACCAGAATGCGGTCGTCTACACGAACGAATCCACAGAGTTGCAGACGCGAAAGTTGGGCGATCTGTACTTTATGTTCAGCCACTATTCGCTCGCCTTCCAAGCCTACCATCAGGCCAAGCGTGACTTCAACGCTGACTCGGCGTGGCAGTACTATGCTGGTGCGCTCGAGATGGCAGCACTGGCCGCGCACATGCAGGGCACGGCGAGCCGCAAAACGTACGACTACATGGAGGAAGCAATACTAACCTACCTGAACAGCTGCAAGCTGCCCCAGTTCGCTACCCGTGCCACGCTGCTGTCCATGGAGTGCTTGCGAGCGGCCAAACAGTACAACGAGGCGGCCAAGCAGTTGATCCGGATGACGAGTGAAGATTCGGACCTGCGGTCGGCACTATTGCTCGAGCAGGCCTCGTATTGCTTCCTGCTAGCGAATCCGCCCCAGTATCGTAAGTACGCGCTGCACTGCGTGCTGGCGGGCCATAGATTTTCCAAGGTTGGCCAGCGGAAGCATTCGTTCCGCACGTACAAGCAGGCGTACCAGGTGTTTGAGAACCGTGGCTGGAGTTTGGCGGAGGATCACATCCAGTACACGATCGGTCGACAGGCTTCGAACCTGAAGAAGCTGGACGAAGCGAGCCTCTGTTTGGAGCATCTGTTGCGCCCCTCGAGCATGCAAACGGCCACCCAGCAGACGTTGTTTTTGCGCGAGTATCTCAGCACGAAAAAGGCACTGCAGGCGAAGGGTGGTGAGGGCGCGAATGATATTCCATCGATCGCGCTGCCGAAGATAGTGCAGACGATGACGAAGGTGCTGGTAACGTCACCGCCGCCAGTTTCGAATCCGCTGCACGTGGCGGCAACGAATATTAACATTACGGTAAGTCTGTGGCTTAGGCCGGTCTGGTGGTACAGTCGTCAACTCGTCATCTCGTACGACTTAACTACATGTCCGTCATGGGTTCAAGCCCCGCATGGAACGTGCCCCCATACACACGTAGGTCTGACTATCAGCTGTATCTTTACAACATGCTCTTCCGTTTTTTTAGGCTACCCCAACGGATGAAAACGTGTGGAACAAGATGGAGGAAATGCTGGTGCAGAGCGCTGCCGAGCGCCCGGTGATGGTGTTCCGTCCCTCGAAGTCGCTGTTCTCCACCGAGTCGCCGGCGACGGAAAACCCCCGCTCCGTGCACGGGGAACCGATCGAGGTGGCGTTCAACCTTGAAAACACCATCAAACCGGCGGTGCTGTTCGAGAACATCAACCTCCTGTGGGAATTCCGCCGGGAGACGGGCGAGATTTTCTCCAACCGTCCGCTCTTTCTCGGCGACGTTAGCTTGGAGGAGCGGTCGGAAATTGAGAACGTGGTCGCGTCCAGTTTTGTGGCGCTCGTCACGTTCGGCGAGCATGAGATGAAAACGCTTGTCCTGAAGCTAACGCCGCGCAGTACCGGCCAGCTGCGGATACTGGGCATCGTCGGTAAGATATCGGCGGCTCAGCCGGCCGGTTCGGGCGAAGCACCGTCTCTGTGGGGCAAACAGCTGTTCGAAGCGCAACCGATACGTGTCGGCAGTGCCGGTGGCAAGGACGGAAACAAAGCGGTAGCTGCAGCCGCTGCGTCCGCTGTGGCGGCCTTTGATCGCAAGCTGGAGATAGAGATTCTTCCCCCGGCGCCGGCCCTGCACGTCAGCTTCAGCCACGCACCGTCGGAGGTGCTGGCGGGAGAGGTTATTCCGCTGAAAATGAACATGACAAATGCAGGCGTGAGTGTGCTGAACGATATTTACGTGTGCATCGACAATCCACGGTATGTGTTGCTGAATCCGAGCGAAGCGGACATACCGCTGTCGATACGGCGCGATTTACAAAACCTGGCCAACGAAAACGTGGGCCGAGATCGTGAGGCACGCAAGCAGTACGTGTGTAGAGCGTTCCGGGAGGCGGATGGCAACTTCATCGCTCCGAACGAGACGAAGACGGCCACGCTGTGGCTGCAGGCCCCGTACTCGAAGGGGCAGAAAGACATCAAGCTGATGATTTACTATGCAATGCCACAGGACTATCCGAAGTTGAAGTAAGCAATGGAAATAATCGATGGTTTTAGGAATGGTTGCTAATTTTGGTTGCTTTCAGGCATCGTCTCGTGCGACATACGTGGAATTTTAACGTAAACGATTCGTTGCTCGTCGATGCGAACTGCAATCTGAGCAATCCGACCAAGCGTGAGCTGGGTATTGATGTGAATGTGAAGAATCTAAACCAAGTCCACCATCCGCTAATGACGGAAATTGTGATCAACGAGCTGTATCTTTACTGTTCTGCGTACGAGCTGCAGCAAAATAGAGTGGTTTGTATGTATCAAGAAGGTTCTTTGCCCTTAACAGCACACAATGACAATGTAATTGATATTTTTTGCTTTCTTTTAGATATTAAAACACCAGGCCACACCAAACTGCAGTCGGGCGGGGGACTGAAAACGAATGAAACCGTCAGCCTGCGCTGCAACCTGCAGCGTCGTACGGCCGACGTCGTGTATGATGGCAACTTCCAAGGTTACGTTTCGCAGAAGCTGTCCACCGTGACGGTGCGCGCATCGGAGCCGGCCGCCAAGGCAACTCTTCCCGCGCTGGAAGCGGCGGGCAGTTTTCTGCTCAAGAACGAAACCAAATTCATACGCGTGTACGAACCGGGCAGCAATGAAGAGTTCAATCAAATAGTCAACCAACGGGACAGCCACATGACGCTCTGTGTGAACTGGTCCGCCACGATTAACGACAACGGTGCGTCCCGAAAGGCGTACGGACAGCACTTTGTGCAGCTGAGAAATCTCTACGACACGTAAGTGGGATTGACGGGGTTTTTATTCGATTTTTTCTTTAATCAATAGCTTCTGTTGGGTTTCTTTTTGTTGATGCAGTGTGTACTGTCCACCGTCCGAGCGGTTGCAGCAAATCACTTTCACGGGCCAGTCGAACGTTTATGGTATTTTTGATGATTTAGATAAAGTGATGCCGGTCGAGAACGACGATATCGATAGCGGCTGGGGCGTTAATCAAAGGTATGCTCGGTTATTTGAATTTTCGTATGAAAAAATAACATAATTTTGTTTCGTTTCGTTTCTTAGCTATGTGGCGCAGAGATGTTTCCTGGAGGAAAGCTTCCAATCAGTTGAACTGAGAGCGTAGGACGTAAGGTTTTGAAAGTATCTTATTATTGCATATTATCGCATCAAATAAAGTATTTTTAAACTTATTTCTATTACTGCACATTCGTAATCCCAAATATATACATTTTAAGGATAAGAGTTGATTTTGCTTTGACTATTTCCTTACCCACATCTTGTCCTGTCGTTACTATGTTGTGATCTTCATTTTTTTTTTAAATTTACGGTTTTATATTTAATTTAATTGAAAAAGCGAATTTGAATCCTTTTGTTCGTGAATAACTGTATCCTTTCCACAACACGAAAGAACTTTGAAAGCAAACGGTCTACGGACCTTCTGTTCAGCGACAAAAGTATTCAACTGCATCCTCTAAACGATGTAATCCCGGCCGGCTGTGCTGTCATTGTCGCAGGTACCCGTTTTCAGGGGAATTAAATTTAAATAACAAGGATACATTCAATCAGGTATGAAAAGGATTTAGGCATCCTGTTTCATTGTGGACGAATTGCTGGAAAATACGTGAAAAACTGCTGGTTTTTTTAGTTTTATATTGTTAGAGCACATGGCAATTCCGTGCAAGCGATTGTACTGCTTGAAAAACACTGCATCTTCTGTGTGGTTTAAAAAAGCGTTGACTCCACCACATCATCATCGTGTGTGCGGCAGGAGGATAAATTGAACATTTCCCACGAGATCGGGGTACAAACCGCATCTGTCCGTTGCAGAGAGCGAAACGCGTACGGTCTCTGTGTGATTTTCACGTGCGTAAAAACCCAGTGCGGCGTGTCTGTTTCGGGGTCGCCGATTCGCGCATGGTCGATGGTGACTTGGTCGGTCTGTCGCTGTTGAAGAAGAAGCAACAAAAAACTGCTGCACTGAGATAGACATCATTCTAGCGCACCGCTGGAAAGCCGTGCAGTGTATCGCTGTGTGCTGTTATTTAAAGTGTTTTTAGTTTGCAAGTGTTTTAGGGAGTGCAAAAAGTACGTGCCGGTGAATAAAAAATGCTGCTCAAACAAATCGGTACCGTTCTGGCGCGTGCAGAATGCCAGCGTCGTCATCGTGCTTTGCTCCAGTGTGAGTTTTTGTGTCGTAGAATGCAAAAAAGCATTGCTTAGTATTGAGTAATAATAATTGTTCTTCTTTTTTTCACCCCATTCGACAGTGAGCCGCCACTTTGCCGCCGTTCCGTTGGCCGAACCGGCCGCACCGTCGCTGAAAACCGAAGTACCTGGACCCAAGTCAAGGGCACTGCTGCAGCAGCTAAATCAACTGCAGGTATGCTGCTCAAATCCAAGTAGTCGCGGAATATGAAGAAAAGCACTTCCGAGAATGTCCCAGAAGCCCTCGGAAGGGCGTTGATTGTGCATCCCGGATCGGTTTCCTTCGCGTTGATTGGGTGCACGACACGCGTGTTGATGGGACGCGCCCTAGCCGCGAAACACACACACAATTGGTATCAATTGAAGGGAATTGCTTTCAATCAGTTGTTTGCGTTGTTCCAAAACAACGCGTCCGCCAGCGTAGGGCGGCGTTCGTTCGCCTTTTCCTCGCTTTTGCAAGTTCATTTCTCTTCCGATGTACACCGTCGGTGGGGGTTCGTTCGTTCCTTGCGACAGACCAATCCGCGTCGTAGTGGCTCCGTCCGTCAATGAACTGTCCCTGAAATTAAACACGTATGATTTTTTGGGAGGATCGCGGTGATTTATGTAGAATGCAAACAAAAAGAATGGGTGTGTTGCCGTTCGCACTTGGAGGCGATTAAAGTTATATAAATAACCATCACGCCACTTTGTAGTAGGAGGTGTGTGTGGATGGGAGACTTTTCGTACGGTTCCCTGACCTCTATAATGTTGAGGTGAATTTATTGCGGAGCCGGCGTGCGATACCGATGTTCCCTCGCCGCCAGACATTCCTTCACCATTGTTCGCATTCTCCCCTGCGCGAGTGTACGTCAATTGATCATGAACTTGATCTTTTCTTCTGCTGTCCTACGCATTATTGTGGCGCTTTTTGAACCACGTGTTACGCTATTTTTGGACGTTCCTGTCCATTTGCTACCTTGCGTTTCCCAGTGGCCCTACAACTGGCGCTCCATTGACTGTATTTTCTTACGTTTTTCCCTTCCCTTTTCTTCTTCTCGCACACACAGAATGCTAACTCGGTGCAAATGTTTGTCGACTATGACAACTCATACGGAAACTATCTGCAGGACGTGGACGGCAACGTGCTGCTCGATATTTACACGCAAATTTCATCCGTCCCGCTCGGTTACAATCATAAGGAGCTGCTGAACGTGTTCCGGGATGAGCATAATCTGTCGAGTAAGTGTTTTTTGGGTGAACAATTTTAAGACAACAACAAACAATTTTGTTTTTTAAATTAATAAGAATTTAGATAATATTTAAGCAGTTCAAAAGGTTCGCTACAATTGGCTCTACGTTTCTTATTGGAAATCTAAACTGTTTGCTATTTTTAACATTATTTTTAACCATTCCGATAAGCTATTTCGGTACGATGGTAATTGTTGACCGTTAAATTCATGCGAGATAATAAAGTAGATGGCGTGTGCAATCTGGCCCACTGCTAGATAAGAGATTCGTTGCTTATGCAGTGTCGGCAGGGGAGTGTACATAAAACAATGGTACACGGTGGTTGCACCTGCGTGGTTCGTTTTTTGTTATGCATTTTTGGATGCAAAACGCAGCATTATCTGTTGTTATAGCTATGTCCCTCTTATCAGATCCCCTGAACGTGTCGCGTGGCGAATGAGTAGATTATTATTTAGCAGGTGGGGGAAGGGAGAGACCAATCGTTATCATACCGGTTCGTAAAAGCGCGCGTTAGAGACAACCTGGAAATTGTTTGTCAAGGTTAGGCAGTTAGCGGTGCACTCTATGTGCAACAGATTGAAGGGTGAAGGGTGCATTTTGATGCATGTCAAAGAGGAAATGCAACTATGTTGGAATGTGTAATACAGCTTGGTTACTTTCACATCGAGGGGATTTAATTAAGAGATACAATTTGCTTTGATTACTTAATTAAACTGTTATCTTTCGTATGGTTATTTTGAGTATAGGGAATGGGAAATGATAAGTAGAGTTAAATTGTTTTGAATTATTACATTATAATAATTTGTATAGTAGGTCGCATGCAATTTTTTTGAGATATTTAATATTTTATGTAATTATAACATTTATTTTGTTACTTAAAATGCCAACAAAATTACTCTCTGCCGTTTATTTCCTTTTTTCTATCGATCGAAATAGCTGTAACAAATTCCCTTTTAGCCAAGACACACACCCGTGGCTGGATTATGGCAAAAATTATAGCAAACTATCCTAGCAACACACGCGCACTAACGGTTACTTTCCAAACGTTTTCCAGCACTCATCAATCGCCCGGCGCTCGGCGTGTTCCCGGGTGAAGATTGGCCAAACCGGCTCCAGAACGTGCTGATGTCGGTCGCTCCGGTTGGGCTCGATCACGTCACGACCATGATGTGCGGTTCCTGCTCGAACGAGAACGCGTTCAAAAACATCTTCATCTGGTACCAGAAGAGGCAGCGCGGCGAAGCCACCCCGTTCACCGAGTCGGAGATCCAGTCGTGCATGATCAATCAGGCCCCGGGCGCGCCGAAGCTGAGCATCCTGAGCTTCCACGGTGCGTTCCACGGCCGGACGCTCGGCTGCCTGTCGACGACGCACTCGAAGTACATCCACAAGATCGATGTGCCGTCGTTCGATTGGCCGATCGCTCCGTTCCCGCAGTATCGCTACCCGCTGGAGGAGAACGTGCGCGAAAACGCGCAGGAAGATGCGCGCTGTTTGGCGGAGGTGGAGCGCTTGATTGAGCAGTACGGCAAGCGGGGCATCCCGGTGGCGGGCATCATTGTGGAACCGATTCAGAGCGAGGGAGGGGACAATGAGGCGTCGCCCGAGTTCTTCCAGCAGCTGCAGAAGATTGCGAAGGCGCGGGGCAGCGCGCTGCTGATCGACGAGGTGCAGACGGGCGGTGGACCGACCGGTAAGATTTGGTGCCACGAGCACTTCAATCTGCCCAGCCCGCCCGATGTGGTGACGTTCAGCAAGAAGATGCAGCTGGGTGGATACTATCACGGGGCGCACATGAAACCGTCGCAGCCGTACCGCGTGTTCAACACGTGGATGGGCGATCCGGGCAAGCTGCTGCTGCTGGAATCGATCCTGCGCGTGATTAAGCAGGAATCGTTGTTGGAGAATGTGCGCCGTACGGGTGATAAGCTGAAGCAGGGTCTGATGGAGGCCCAGAAAGACTTCCCTCATCTGCTGAGTGCTGCGCGCGGCCGGGGAACCTTCCTGGCGATCAACTGTGCCACGCCCAAGCTGCGCGATGACATTGTGGGAGCATTGAAGCAGAAAGGTAAGGATTTGGGGGTTATGGGCAATGGTTCTGTCGTTCCGATGTTCCGGGTTTTTTTTATCATTTCCGTGCTCGCTTGTTCCAGGTGTCCTGTCCGGTGGTTGCGGTGAGCAGAGCATTCGCTTCCGCCCGGCACTGATCTTCGGCGAGAAGCACGTGGACATCTTTATGGACAAATTCCGGCAGGTGCTGAAGGAGGTGAAGTAAACGCACGCCAAACGACCAGCACCTGTGCCAGCTAACTTACTGCACAGAAGCGGATGAGAATGAGCGGAAAGCTGCTACATGAATGGATAGGAATTGAGGATGTTGCGATTTAGCAATCACGCTAGATTGCGGACAAAATGGGAAACGGATTTGCCCCGATTAGTTTAATTATCTTCCACGCACAGCACAGCGACTTGCGCACAAAATGAAGCAGACATTAATAGATTCGTTACGGTATGGTATGATCCAGGTTGAGGTCGCGCGGTTTCCATGGCGGGGACAATAAGATGGACCAGAGAGTTCTTCCCTGTCTGCATACCGCACAGCCGTGGATTTGGTTTAGTAATGCTTGTAGCTGCCATGTTGAAAAATCGTCTAAGCTATATATTAGAAACTCTGCCAGTACGACAGAGAGGGAAATGAAATAATATATAACAAAAGTATAAAAACACACACACCAACACGTTACATACAGCGTGAATGAGAGAACATTTGTCTTCCAATGAGCTATCAAAGTGATTCCAAATTAATCGGTGTCCAAACGGTACAGGCCCAAACTGTCTTCTAGGCAGGGCGTGCTAAACCGTTACAAAATAAAATAGATAAATGTTGTCGCATACAGAAAACACATTTGTGTGGTGCGTTTTTTTCAAAATTCATGAACAAAGAAACCAGCATGAAGGGGTTTATCTCTATTTCCTCGATTCATTTTGTTTAGTAAAACATGTTTTTTTCATCGCTTTTGTTGACCCGCCTTTTAGAAGAAATCGATTTACATCAAAAGCTTCCGTTTGCGCAAATTTCCAGCCGTCCACGGGAAAAGGATACGGATAATGTTTTGTTTACCTTACCTTAAAGTGGTCTTGCGGTTTCCTATCTACATCTGAAGAAGCTACGCTGTACCTTTATCGATGCTGTTGCCCTTTCAAATACAAAACATCGCCTAACGAGGGTAAGTAACGAACCGTGTCCTTCTGTGCTCACAAAGTTGGTAAGATCCAGGAAAAAATCTCCCAGTTGTTAACAAATTTGTCCTGCGCTTGTGGCACACAATTGTGCACAATCTTGTCGTGGTGTATGTTTCCTGTTCGGCTTTCCGCTTGTGCCCGCTGGTGCTCGGAATATCATTGCAGCGCGTTTCGGAAGGCGGTACACGGGCAAACTTAACGAATTTATCCTAACGACGGGCAACGACGATGATGATCTATGCAAATTTTTGGCTTCAACGTGCCAAACCGGACAGAGCGGGTGGAGCGTGTCTCATTGAAGGTTCGACAGTACGGGGGCCCGATATAACGACCTTAAAAGAAGCGCTGGGATAGGGAAAACCGGAGCAAAACCGAACGGCTTGTTAACCATTTCCGTATGCTAATGTATTCAGAGCCGGGTACGAGACGGGTACGGGTGTGTTCGATGGGACAAAAGTGGGAGTGGGATGTTGCTGGAAGCGCGTAGAAGCGGGACAAACTGGGTAAACATATTTTCGGTGCAATTGCCGTTCTTCTTCTTCTCGTTATTTTTGAATTAGACGGACGAAATGGCAGTTGAGGTTTCTTTTGTAGAACGATAGGAAATATGTTTTTATTTACGTTTTGTATAAAATAAAACAAAAATTGCATGGAAATCTAATAATAAAAATTGAGTGATTTTCTTAGATGCTGTGAGTGAACGCAATTTATTTCAATATTAATGTCGTTTGGAAAAAAGTTTTTTTTAATGTTTCAACGAAGAAGCTGATAAAAAGCTCCTTTATAGAGAAGTAGACAAGCCACTATTCAGGTTATATTAAGGTCCTCTTGCAGGCCGACAAGAAGACAGACAGCCGGGTATCATGGTACCAGCGCGTTTCCATGACAATCGCTCGAGGTCTTCGGGGGCACGGTCTCATCATCATCTTCGACGCATTTGTGAAACATTCTCGCACCACTTGCCGTGTACACTAGCCGTACTTACTACACACCTCTCAGTTACCGCTCATTAAAACGCAAACAGTGGATCGAAATGGAAGGGAAAACCCCCCAACGCTAGAAAAACATTCCGCTCCGGAAGACTCCGGGCGTCCCTTCTTTTTTGGTGAGCATAATACGTTCCGGTCTGATGTATCAAACGCACCGGCAGTGAGAGAGGAGTGGGTAGAATGGGAAGTTTGATTGTCACGAAAAAGCATCGACCACACTCTCCACCGTTCCCCTACAACAAGAAAAGCAGAAGGAAGTGGATTATACCCCAACCGCCGCCAGCCGATGGTGGGATGGTGATGATGGTGAGTAGTAGTTTCGTTTTTGCGTCCCTTCACTCCCTCTAAAACATGGTAATTTGCATTTGAAAAGCATGTCAGCATTGCGGTTAAATTTTGCCAACAACTTCACCTACCTTCTCAACCCAAAAATAAAAAAAAGAAAAGAAAAAAGGGCTCGTATGTGCCCCGTACTCGTGGCTCTGGCTCTGGGAAAGCATTTGCCCGCTGTGTTTGTTTTGTGTTGCTCACGGCTTGCTGTGTGTGTGTGCGGGCAATGCGGGCTATGGACGAAGTTTTGCGTACCATGAAAGAGCCGTATCGTTCGACGGGTGTGTATGTGTGTGTGTGTGTGTGTGTGTGTGTGTGTATGTATGCATGTCCTCTATGCTGTAATATGTTTAATGTGCCACACACGACGGACACATTTTCTGCACCATCGATGAACATCTTTCCGACTGCGTACGTTTGTTACTGCGTACTAGTGTGTTAAATGTGTGTGCCGGGGCTACCGGCATACCGGTGGGCCCAACAAAATGGGCTGCATTACAGCAAGAAAGGGAGGAAGAACAAAGAAAAGAAACCCCGAACAAATTAAAGCCTCCCCTATATATCAGCTGGCCTTGCAAACAAAAGCAAAACAGCGCTAAGTGGCGTTTCTTGTTGTTTTAGTAGCAGTTGCTCGTCTCCCCGGTCAACCAGCAGCAACAGAGCAGCAACTGCGAAGGATGGGCTCCAATTGCTTGGCATGCCTTTTTACTTCTGGGTCTCACTATGATTTAGAGCGCAGAAGGGGTCGTGTGTCTGGGGTCATTTTTTTAGAAAAACTCCCGACAGCCGCTTTCATTTTGCGACGAATGGAAATGAAAAATGTCTTCTAATTATTCGGAAACCCGTGTCCACGCTGAGGGCGCGCTGAGCCCATGATGTGTGGGGGGCAGTGGGAAAAGTGAATACAAAAGTGTGGAATACACGGTGCACCAGCGACCGGAAAGGATTGAAGCAAAGGTGGGCAGAGAAATTTAAAATCAACAGTGCAAGGGTTGCTTGGATTATTTATGGGCGGTACCGTATCTTTACTGCATTGTTTTCGTGGGCGCTTAATGTTTTCATGTACCAAGCCCTCCGTGTAGGTAGCGGTGATGAAACGTCTCGTTTAAATTAGCTTACAATGCAGCTCCTTTGCTGTGCTTTTGTACCTTTTAAAATTGGCTTTATTTCTTTGTACGTGTCGGTAAAACGTTTTGCTGTGTTTTACATGACTTATTTGCGTGATTATTTCATTGTTGATGACTTTTAATTACGTTCTTCGGTACTGACTAGTGATGGGCAAAATTGATCTGCAGCCGGATTTGGATTGATCCGTATCCGACTGCTTTCGGATTCGAATCCGGATCAACTCCAGACTTTGTAGCGGGGATGGCTGTTTGGGATGGAGCCTTTTAAGTTGTTGGGTAAATTTCACCATCCTTTGTCAATTATTCAACACAATTGTTGACAATTATTCGAATTATTTGTTTGAACGATGTTTAGAAAGAAGAATCCAAACGTATTGAGGCCGGGGGATATTGTCTGTACTCGCTAGTGTAATTTTGATTTTCACTATCGCATCTGGCGGCGGCTGACCGAAGCATTTTGCCAAACAATTTGTAGTCGCTTCAGAATATATGTTATTTTTTCCATGTTTTTCAATTAAACTGAACTGGAAAAGCTTTGTAATTGATAGCTTGATATGTTGTGGAAGTATTTCAGCCATTTCCGAACCAAAAAACGATGAAAAACTACTAAATTTTGAGATGCGGCATGATCATTCTCTCGATGACCAAAAAAGCTTCCATCAGCCGCCGCCAGATGCGCTAGTGAAAATCGAAATTACACTAGCCAGTACGGAGAATGTAATTTGTTTAGGGATGCAAACCATTAATCAGGAGATTTAACAAAACAAAAATCTGGAAACAACCAGAAAACCATTGAAAACCCAGGATATGGTATTTTGTCGGTACGCACATAGACGATCGAATTTTTGCTTATATGTGTGGCTATGAATACAGTAATGTTAGCAAAGAGCTAGGGTTGCTTGCAAGTTTAGTTTTGTAGCTATTTTTGTAACTATTTTGCTCTTTTATTTTATTTCTTTTATTTTGCTTTTACTGATTTTTAGTGTAACTATTTTTGTACGAATTAAGCATGATAGTGAAGCACGGATGCAACAGGTGCCATTTGGATTCGATATTTATTTCGGAGTCGGATCCGGATTAAGAATGTTGGAGTCGGAGTGGATTCACGAATCCAATCCGGAGCTCCCATCACTAGTGACTTGACTTGACTTATCCGGCGCTACAACCGCTTTGCGGTCTTGGCCTGCCTTCACTATTACTGACTGTATATTTTCTTCCATCAGAAAGGTTTTTTCGTTTAAAAAAAAAAAAAAAATTTGCACCTCAATCTGTAAACTACGCTAATTTAATCCTCCATTTAACAATTTACAAAGCAAAAAGGTAATGGGGAACTTTGTTTCCTTCTTATAGTTTGAGGGTGTACCAGTGCCTTACTAGTGGCTTAGTTAGTTTAGTTGCTTTATGACTCGCGTACACGTTATCCCGGAGGGGGTCAGCGTTGCATCCGGTCGGTCGGTCCGTTTGCTCGTCGTTATTTCATTTTCCAGCAGCACCAAACCATTTCCCCAACTGTAAGCCAACTGCACAACCACATCCGTACGAGAAGCTTCGGCACACACTTCGCCCTGCAGAAGCATTTTGTTGCTGCTTTTTTGCTACCATTTTTCACTGTCGGAAAACAGGAAACCCTTTTTCCACTCGCGTGTACACGATGTTGCGGCACACGATGTAACTTTCCATCTTCATCAACTTTTACCGGTGTAGGTGTAGATGAAAGGCATATGAGGGTAGGTGGCAGCAGGTAGTAGGGGAGCTTGCAAACGTTTCCTTTCGCTGAAGATACATAAAAGCAAAGGGAAGGAAAAGGCACGAATGTTACTCACCTGTGACCTGTGACCCTTTTGAATGAGTGAATGGTGGTGGTATGAGATGGTGAAAAACACTAACCCCACAACCACTCGCTGTACACGCTCTCTGAGGCTCTCTTGCGCGCTGGAAAGGAATTGCTGACTTAAGATGCAAAGTTTAATGAAAATAGCATAGTTTTGTTTCGCTTCGAGTGGTCGCACACTGGTGGAGTTTTTTCTTCTTCTGCACAAAAAGTATTCGGTCATGCTCTACATCATACAGCACTCGAGGCGACAGGGGAGAGTACGCGTGGTAATGGTTCGCGTAAAACAATGTCCACAAAGTTGGATCCCGTTTCCGGTAGAAATAGTTTTCCCCTTTTTCCCACTCCCAGAGCGCTTCAACACCCATCCAGCTCCATGCCCGAATGGTCGATGTATTGCAATCAAAAAACTTTTAATTAATTCCAGCAGACAATTTTCGATCAAGCTGACTGGGATGGTGCAGAATATGGGAACGAGTGGGTGGCATTGTGGCCGGCATGCCGAAAGGGGACAACTGCGAAGCCACTGCGAGCAAACTATGATGGAATGCCCGGTAGTGAAATAGTTCTCACGAAACAAAATAGAATAATTCTCCGCCTCTCTTTGCTGGCGTTCTGCCTGCTCTGCCCTGCCCTGCAGAAAGGGCACAAATGGATAGAAAAAGCATTTTATTTGTGCATGAACAAACTAAACCGAAGGTCGTAGGTTTGTGGACGGTGGGGAGGCAAAAGGAGCGGGCCCGGTGCTACCATCGTTATTATTGAGAGCGTTTGGTCCGTGAGGTCAAAGTTGTTGTTTCCTCCTTTTGCTTCGGCACGGATGCATCCGCAGGGGCAGCGACGGGACGGGAATGGATTGTTTGTGCTATTCTCTTCCTCCTTTGCACTGACCGGTATGCTACGAAGAATGGGGGAGAAACAATGCACACAACGAACGAACAAATGACCGGTATGAAAGTTGGAACATTGTTTTGCGACGGTGCTGGTAGTTTAAAGTTGCTCGAGGCTAGGCTAGCACGCCCTTGTTACCTTGCATAATGCCGTATTAGGGTATGAGAATGAAACGAATCAATAGCAGTTTCTTAATTGATTTCTTTGAGGCAAGTAATTGAGTAATCTCATCGATGTTGAATATAGCATAGTTTTAGTACGATGCATGTTTTGTCTCTGTATTTTATGTTTACAGTTTTATATTTAAGTTTTTTTTTGCATGAGATACCATGCAACTCCATTAGCTTTGAAAGTTTAAATTTACAAGAAAAAGGAAAAATATAATTTGTAACTACATAAAAATAACGTACAAAAACAGTACAATTTTTTATAAACTATCATATTTCACTCTCAATGTTGATTGCTCTGTATTTTTATGCTAGGTTTTTATTTTTGATACAAAGTACCAGGCTGCTCCATTATGTGATTGTAATTTGAAAAAAAGGGTAAAAGATTAAATTTAATTTATTAGAAAAAAACCTCTTCAATTTATCAAACAACTAGTATAAATTCCTTGAAATATCAAAGTCTTTAAAATTTTACTTACCGTGTGAACATTTCATCGAAATACTTAAATGCTAAATCATTCTCAACGCTCAACGTACCATTCAGTTTTGCTCGCGCGTGTTTCTGTGTATATGTTTTATTAGTCACAGTGTTATTATGGTATAAAAAAGTGTAGATATTTGTCTTTTAATCTGGTTAATATACTACGACAGTACACAAAAAAATAAAAATGAAAAAATCGGAATTCGGCGATCGCTGTCAGCAGTTACCCGTAAAACCCTACAGAGGGCGCATACGTCGTTAGAGAGAAACTGAAGCAATTCCTCAACAGCGTGAATGTGTTACGTTTGTAATTATTTTAGTGCATTGTGGGGAGTATTTTAGTATGGTAGCTATCCAGGAGCGCATCTCACACCTAGTCCCGGTTCCATCCATAAGCAGGACGTTCGGTGGAACGGGTACGGGCAGCCGCATTATAGCTGCCATAGTTCTGCGGATACGGTACGGACTGTGCCGGTGCCGCTGCATACTGCTGATTGTAGCTACTGGCCGATGTGCGCTGATCCACCGTCACCGGATATCCCCCCGGCCCGATGGAAGTGCCGGACGAGCCGGTTCCTGCTCCACTGCCCGCCGGCTTATTCTCGGAAAACAAACCACCCAGCCGCTTGTTGTCGATCAGATTGCGTGCATCAAACAGGCCGCCCAGCCCACCGGCACCGGCGGCCCCACCTGCCGCCGGCCCGATGCCCAACCGCTGATTGATGTAGGTGCCGATCTGCTGCTTGACCGCGTTCGAGACTGCGTTCTGTACACCGCTCAGGATTCCACCGAAGAATCCACCGTTGTTGGCGGGTGCGGCCGGTTTGCGTGTCGGTACGACGATGTTACCCCCTGCACCGTCAAACTGGCCACCTCCATTGTACGCACCGCCACCACCACCATTGTAAGAGCTTCCTCCTGCACCACCTCCGTTGTAGGAACCACCGCCGCCGCTGTAGCCACCTCCGCCATTGCCTCCGTAACGGTTGCCCGGGTTGTTGTCCGTCGGCAGCGAAGGGTAGAGTGAGGGCCCAGCCGGTTGCGGTGGTCGGGCCGGCGGAGGGGTTGGGCGCTGGCCGTACGGATTGTTAGGATTCAAACCGAGTGTGCCGAGCACATCGTCGTCTCCAGGGCGACTGGCCGGTGCGGAAGGCTTCGGACCGTTGTTGTACACATTGCTAACTCCCTCTGCCGGCAAGTGGACCGAAGCACACGAGGCAAACCGTTGAATGAAGTAGAAGGTAAAGTCAAAAAAAAAAAAAACGAAACAAAAGAAAAACATAACAAATACAAAAGCCAGTTAGTGGAACATGGGATGGGTACAGTTGGCGTACGGGGACAGTTACGCAAAACAGAAACTAAAGCAAGGAAGGAACAGAAAGCGATCAAGGTCAGAACATACATGATAAGCAACAGAAAGTAACAAAATGTGTCTTTTTTAACATAAAATTTTGTTCTTTGTTTTAGTCTTCCGCACAAGCATTCTCGCCGGAAAGAATCCAATGGGAAGAAACAACCGGTATAACCAATTAGAATATTATACAAAAATGACAAGGACAACTGCAAAATAACTACTAAGAATAAGTACACGAACGTCATGAGCACTAAGCTATAGAGAAATGAAAATGGATAAAGGTTAGTAGATGAAATGAAAGACGAAATACAGTAGCGGCTTAGCTTTGATTTACTAATATTTTCACATTTTCGCATTCTGCGCAAAGGATTTATTTACATGATCATTATTTTTTCCACTACAGGAAGGTGCGGAACAGATGTGCTTTGCACGGTTCGAGCCCATTGAGCGCACGCCATGTATCATAAGCGAACGTGGACGATACAAAGAAAAGTAACCAATGTTACATTATTATTTCCCATTCAAAGAAATCTAATCGGTAAGTATACTTCAGTCGAATTTAGTCGAATTTGCATAAAGGTAAGTAAGAAAGCAAAAACTTTCCTTCCCAACAATTGCCAACAGATGCTCAGCGTTAGCTGAACATCACCGGAACATCATCCCTTCCCCGGGACTTGGTAGGACAGTAAGTTAATGCACCGTGTTTACAGGGCGGACTTACATAATTATGTCATCGTGTCAGACAACTCGGGCCTGCTGTCGGGCCACTGATACCGATGCTCGAATGCTTCATAGTTTAGGACGGGATTACGCGCTGTCTAGCAGCTTGCATCCGTTCAGCCACAGAAGGAGCGGTTGGTGTACACGCTCGGCAAAGTCCTTTTGGCCTGCTACACGGTGCAATGAAAAGCACATACCATTTCTGCATGTCGTTCGCTTCTGATATCACGGTCGTCCGGCTCGGTAAAGCTCTGGGACCGGCACAGCAGCACAGCTTTTCCCCAAACCACTCTTTCTATCAGTTCAGATTTACCATTTTTTAGCTTTTTTCCTTTTTGTTCTCTCTCTCTCTCTCTCTCTCTTTCTATATCCACTTCCCTTTTTCTACTTATCCCCCTTAGCTTAGTATTCCGGCCGTGGGTGGCTTTGCCCCCTGCTCAGCTTCTTAATACCTTACACACCACATACTGGGGATGGGCGAAGACTCCATCTTCGTCAGATTTGTGTCACAAATAATCTTTCTTAAAGAATTTGCGTGGTGTTGCAGTGTTTTTTCCCCTTTTAACTTTTAGTGTTAGGTCATATTTTTCCTTGTTTTTCACATGAAAATTGCTTCGTGTAAACACGGTGCACATCGTATGGCGGCTGCCAGTCAACGAACGTTAGCCCTTTCGTGGTAGCTTTCCTACACACACACACACATATACACACTCTCAACACACAACTACACACACACAAACACACTCGTGTGTATGCTGCCACCGTTTGCCTTCAGATTGCTTCGCATTGCCTTAGGATCAGGTGATAAGGCCTGCCGAATTACACCTTCTCTTTCACTTTGCTTCCTTCCGTTTCTTTGTAGTTTTTTTTTCTCGTTTTTTATTAGTTTCCATTCGTTATCTATTCTCTACTGCTCGTTTGCAAAACCCTGCAGCAACTGGTCAATAATTTTGTGTTTGTGTGGTTTTAGTTTCATTTAAACATTAAGTTGTAAATCTTGTATTTAAAGTTTTCCTGTATTCCTTTAGTGTTTAGTCACGATTTGTTTTCGTTTCTTTTGTTGTTGTTGTTGTTTTTGCTTGTGCTGTGTGTGTGTGTTTTTTATGTCTGGTGGCTGGCTATGCTGGGACAGTATTCAACATGTACTAGTTTTGGTTTCCGCAACTCTGAATATGTTGTGCAATTTGAACTTTCACGTTTAGTGGAAGATTGTTTCGTTTTATTCTTTTATTTTCATATTACCTCTTGCCTCATAGCTGTTGTGTTGGGTTGTGTGTAAAATTGAGTTTACCTTATGTATCTATTCCCCAGTTGTTCGAACTAACCCTTCACCTGTTTAGTGTTAGCTTGTTTATTTAATAAATCTATACTTTTACTTCTGTTAGTAGACTCTGCATTGGTGTGTTTGTTAGTTGTTTTTTTTTATATTTTCCCTCATGCTTGATGGTGTACGATTGGTTACCGGTTACAACAGAGTTCCAGTGTGTGTGTATGTGCCTATTTAACGGGTTTGGTGTTAGACTTTAGTATTAACATTGGTTTGGTTTGCTTAGCACAAAATAACGATTGCATCAAACAGTCACCTCTCATACTCAATTGCTACGAATAAGTGTTTATACCTTTGCAGATTGAATTCGGGTGCACGTAGCTCAACGGTTATTGTTGCTAAAGGGTGATGCAAGTGATGTAAAGAAGGTAAAGGTCAATGTGTGTCTGTGTGAGTCTGTGTGCGGTCTTGTTTATATCTTACAACGTCTACGTAGATCGCTAACCCCCATTCCAGCGGCACAGTAAAAGCGCTCCAGCTAAAAACAGCTCGTTCGTTGATTGCTAACACATAGTTTGGCCATTCTCTGCTACATTTCATCCTCATCACACCAGTCAGCCGTCGAACACCATCATCCAAACAGTGTCTAACACCTGTAAGTCTATGTGTGTTTGAGTGTAACTATTAATTTTTATGTTTTTCTTCGTATTTTCCTCTTTTCTTTATCGATCTTTCATTCGTTTTGTTTTCCCTAGTGCGATAATTATTAGCTCTTTTTAGTGTGTGTGTTTTTTTGTTTGTTTCACATTGCTTTTGTTTTGTTTAAATGATTAGAACCGGTTTGTCGTTGTGTTAGAAAATGTACAAAAAATCCATTTACAATTGTAGCCCAACTAATTCATTCTTTGTGTACTTGTTTTTCACCCACCCAATAAACATCATGGTTATTCACAAGATGAAGATATTAGTAAAGGTGATAAAGATCAAGAAGGGATGAGGAAACACAACATGAAGGAACAGACCAGGAAACTAAGAAGGACAAAACAACGGACTAGAGGGAATGAGGGAATTATAAGGAGCCGCTGGTACTACTACAGGAAAGGAATCGTAAGACAGGGACGGCGATGGACAGGAGGGTAAAGAGAGTGAACAGCAGTGGGCTGGGTGCCCGGGTGCCGGCTCCGTTGCGTGGCCGCTTTTCCGGCTGCTTGTTGTACAGGAACTGGTTCCACAGGCTCGGCTCGGTCGAGGTGGGGTTCGGGTTCGGGTTGTGCGGATAGAACGGATTGTGGGGCGACGCGCCAAAGTTGAACGGTGCCTGCGGTATGACCGGGGGCTGGTTGAGCGGTGGGTAGAGCGGCTGGAAGACGGCCGGACTGCCAGCGCCGGGCTGCTGCGGGTAGCTGCTGAAGAACGGCGATCGGGTCGTCTGCACGCTGCCAAAGATGTAGTTCGGGTCGATCGGCATGTTCGGGTAGTTCGGGTCCTTGCTGCCCACCACCTTGGTGTTTTCCGGGGCCGGATTTAGACTGAGCACGCCTGCAAAAAGGGTGGGTGGGTTTTGATAGAGGCTCGCGAAAAGTTCACTGCGTTTGCAATTGTGTAGAGCGGGGAGGAAAACTGATAGCGGGAGGCATTTTAACGGGATTGGTATAATGCAAGTTGCCACTGTATGGTTTTCAGATGCATCCCAGAATGTGATTCCCAACGAGAAAGTTACTGTTACAGATCATGCAGTATGTGTTTTACGTCCAAAACACAGACAGTTTCCCACAACTTTCCTCGTAATGTACCATGCATTTTAGGAAAGAGACAACTCCCAACTATCCTTAAAAGGGAGAGTATAATCTGAAAAAGTAAAAACACCTAAAAAAGCTTCCTGTTCTTTCGCTTGCTTGCCCGAAATAGTTTCTGTCTTGGTAAAAGGGAGAAAGAGAGACACACCACGAGCCTGGACAAACTCCAAAGAGCTGCCCTGCCCGCAGCGTTACACGTTACAAATGCGTAACGTTGCAAGATCACGGAAGCAAGGGGCAAAACGCACTTAAAAGTAACTAACACTAAGTGAGGAGATAAAGATGGAAGAGAATATATGGTTTGGGAAGAAAAGGAATGATGAATTTGAATTTACCGCTCGGGCCGGCACTGACGCTCGGATCCGTGTTCTTTTTGCAGGTCGGGTAACGGCCACAATCGTTACCCTCGCGTTGCCCAATCGAGCAGGATTCGTACGCCATCACGCACACCTGGCTAGACAGGCAACCGATATCGCCGCAGGTACGTCCATACTCTGTAATAAAAGCGGATCGCGGTCCGATCGCAGACAAAAGACGAAAACAATAAAAAAATGATGCAAAACAATTGAATAAGCAACTAAAGTGGGTAAATGCCGGGTGTGTTTATTGGTGAATTTAGTGTAATAGTTGGATGAGGAGGGTTTGTTAGTGTAAATTATAATACGGAAAGGGAAAGCATAGAACCACCTTGCAAATGAAAACAAAAAAACGTAACAAAACAAAACCAAAACTGACGCAACGCACCGACGACAATTCACGATATCGTCCGTTTGGTGTTCCTGCAGTTTTGTTGCAGTTTGGGGTTTGACTTTTGCTAGTGTTGTATTTACGTTTCCACGTTCGCCAAGCGAATCATGTTGCAAATGTTGCTGCGTAACGGCATAAATATTCGCACGATTTGCATAGGGCATAAATAGGTTTATTATGTTAATGTGTGCAGGATGGAGGGTGTCTTTTTTGTCGACCGATGCACTTTCTGGCCACTTTGCCCGAGCACTAGCCGTTGGCTACATTACTCCTGCACATCGGGCAGCGTAATGTTTTGCCTCGTGAGTTGAAAACAGGCCTTGTTGTGTGGGTGAAAGAGCAAGAGACGGTTTTGCTATAAATAATGTTTTAAATCATGTTTGCAATCTGGAAGGCATGATGAATCGTCCAGTGGATTGATAAACTTAGGAGAGAGAGTGTGTAGGTTAGAAGTGAAGTGAACTGTATTTGTGAGTGTAGATTAATCCCATAACTTTGGTGTGTATAACATGAAAGACGTAAAATATGTAACATAAGCTAAATGTTTAGAATTTAAAGGGTTTCAGTAACACATAGTAATTCTTTTTTTAAACCTCAACCTTAAAGCATTCAACTTTTAGCAGCTGACATTAAAAAAAATCACTCAACAAAGCATCAGTGTAGCAAACTCTCCACTTGATATGGATCGGTTGTGTATACATATTGAGCAACATCAGCGGTGGCAAAAAAGCTTCCCCTATGAACAGTGTCAATTTGTGCTAATGCATCAATAATTAATTGTCAATCATTATAATGATCCGCGTTGATACACTCGGCCAAACACACGAGCACACGCCGACCAGTGTACCGGTGTTCCGTTAATTATAAATGATAAACCCCTGACCCACTGGTGTGCCATGTTTTCACAAACTCTTCACGCCTTTTTTTGGATGCATTTGGGATTGGCAGCAGCGGCGTAATTACCCACATAAAATGATCCACCAAACGAGAACGGGCTGACCGTTACTGTCGGCGTGTACTATCAATCCGCTACCGTTGCAGTACCGATCGATGTACTAATTGATGTACATACATCGGTCCCCGGGCGTATTGCAACCATCTTCTGACAGCTCGAGTGAGTGGTTCTTTGCGTTGCAACTGGATCATCTGGTTGTTTGTGTGTCACGCGATTCTGGTTCTTGTTTGTCGTTCTGAGCCGTTGCTTGATCAGCAGGAATGCGATTGCTGCTCCAATCGATTAAAGGTAATTAGTAGAGGGATGCAAAAAGTGAGGTATGCAATTGCATGGTGGTTTGTGCAGCATGCTTGAAACCTGTCAAACCACCGATGAGGATGAATTTTAATTCAATTACCCTCGTCCCCCATGAGGGGTAAGCAAATGTCCGTCCGTCAGTAGTAAAGCGGCGTATGACAGGGTGTGACGCAAAGCTGTACTGTACACCCCCCTAAAAACTACAGGGGGAACCCGGGCCGGGACGACCTCAAAACGAAACACGACCTGCATTTCGTTCGGCCATTTTGGAAGTGGTTTGGTCTTTTAATCATACAACTTTCCATGCTTGGTCTGCCTGCCTGCCTGCCTGCCTGTCTGCCGCTTTCTGCTCATTCTCCCGAGGGATGCATCTTCGATGACACCGGACGAGCGGGCAGCAAAAGCAAGCAGGATTGTGCCAAAATGGTGTGCGGAAAACTGGAGCAACTGTGGAATTCATAACCGGCGGAATCGGTGACAGATTCATCCTAGGGAAAATGGCTATGGCGGCGAGGGACAGGTGGAAATAAGCACACTGTTCGTAGTTTGTACGAGTAGAATCTGTTGGATGTGTGATGTGTTTCGCCCACTATTGGCGTGTGTTCTGGTTTTTGGGATTTTATTTCCCACCCACAACATATCGAGATGAAACATCCATCTTTCGGTAATCAATCAAACCGCTCCCCATAAATGCTGATGAATCACGAATTTGTATAGTACTACTACTATTGGTGGAAAAAGCTCCTCAATGGAAGGCTTTGCGAACGGAACATTCATGTACACAAACACACGCACACACAAACACACCCAGACGAACCTAAATACGCTTTTCATTCGATGGGATGGGAGGCTTTCTTTTGTGGGTCAGCTGCGTCAAAAAGGGGTGTTTTGAAGCGAATGGACGAAACATGGGCGGTTTTGTGGTGAAATCCTCTGTGTGAGATGAATAATGAGCAACTTGTCGGTGACATTTGTTTCGGCGTCAGACTGGAGTTGTTTGGCACGAGGGCGAAAGATAGAAAAATACAATAATACACTAACACTAACATCAGCGGCGACCTCTTTCGGGTATTTCTTTAAACTACTCCGCGCCTGATGTTAATTTACTGTTTTCCGTTTTATTCAAAAGAAAACGTGATTTCTGGGCCGTACTCTTCGATTTGTGGCTGCTTAAACATGCATTGACCCAGCCCTTTGCGTACTGGATCGTGCTGCACCTCAACGGGGCACGAAACAGGGTCACAGCACGTAGTGAAAAAACACGTCCCACGAAAAATCGAACAGCACGCTTATTGGTGTCTTCCGTCACCTCCAACGCTGCCGGGTGCACCGACCACCGACCGGACAAGGTGCGCCTTGAGTCAGCAGCTTTGCATTGCACCGGGGGAAAAGGGGCATGAATTTAGAAATGTTCGAACCTACAAATCTCCCTCTACAAGCGGCAAAAACGGGAGTGGAAATGAACGGATGACGTATTTATGAAGCGGTGATGAACAATCCTTTCGCCCGCTCGTGCTTTGCCCGTCGGTGTGAGTCGGGCTTTTCGGTGCTCTCCTTCTTTTCGAATTCAAATTATAACTCAAACCCTGTCCGCAGTACGTGCCCTGCGTTACTAATCAACTGCGGAAAACGCTGAATCGGAAAACGATGGCGCCTGAGGCTGAGGCTGGTGTTTCATGTTGTTTTGAGAAGGTCAGCGCTGAGCCGTTCCGGGGCGGAAAAGGGGGGGGGGGGAGAAAGGACGCAAAAAACACATGTACACAGCGGGAGGTTCGAGTTGAAATTGCAACGTGCCATCACGTACGGTAAGTACACAGAGGGAAGCATATTTTCTGCACCGGTGTGTCGTATTTACCGGTATTTCGGTATTTTGTACGGCAAAATTATGGCAATCACCCCCTTTCATATCTCCCTAGAGCCATATGGGTGAGAAATGAGTTTTACTAATTGCATTGGGAAGGCTTAGGATGAAATGTTTTACTTATGTTACTTATTTTACTATTTTAACACAATTATTCAGTGTTGTTTGAAGCGTGAGAATACCCCAAGGCTTAATTAAAACGCGATTACTCAATGTTATTGTAACCTAAAACCATTGAAAATGGCTTTGAATAGTTTGTGACTTTTATCGCATATTGAGTTTTCGAAAGCTGCTCAAAACAAATGGCCAGTTCATTTGCTACGTCACGGGAAAGGACTTAGCTTTACAGCGCCATCTGTTGGCAAACCATAAAAAACTCGTATCACAGCCGTCTTTATACATGCATAAGTACAAAATGCTAAACAAAATGCCCGCAATACACATTGTTGATTGAATGATGTACAAATATAACGCATCCACAAAAGGATTACATTCCCTCGCTGTGCGGAACGTGTGAAACAAAGCGACTAAAATACCGATTTCCATCACCTCGCTTGTCTACCGTGCGAATGAAAAAGGTCAATCCAACTATTCGCAATGGTAGTTTGGGAAATTGTTGTTTGCCACCAACCCTCGCTGGCCCCACCGAAAGGTCAGCAAAATGACCAGCGTAATCGATTGCATAGAAAAAAAACCAAACGATCCTTTTATTCTGTACTTTGTTAGCACAACAACCGTTCACCTTCTAGTGCGTGGTGTGGAATATTGTTCGGTTATTTGGTATGTTCGCTATCGTTTTCCACTTCGGGACGAAAATTATTATGTCCGTCTCGGAGTGCAGGTGAATACAGGTTAGTTTGGGCGGGATGTACACCTTGTGATGAATATTTATGTTCACCTCTCCGCGACAGCAAGGCAGGACTGAGTGATGCTGCGTCATCTGCCTGCGCCAAGAAGTTGATCGAGTGGGTTTTTTTTCTTCATCTTGCGCCTCCCAAACACGAAAGTCACTTCACCTTGGACGGGGCAGCAGGTTGAAAGGTTGAGGGCAAATCTCCCCGTTAGAAAGAGTCGCCCCAAGCTGAGATATAGTGAGCCACAGCTGTAATCGATCAATTATAGACCTCCGAGGAACGAAGTTAAAAGACGATCCTTACAGCATATCCCTTAGCGTGCAGGGTGGAGAAATAAATCGAGCGAAGCTTTTCAATTCAATTATGCTCAGCGCGTTCGAGATTGTGCCTGCCTCGTACCAGATTGGTGGTTAAAAATGGAAAGTAATTTAACGGAGCGTTATTTAATTTTGAAAGGACCTGAACGCCGGGTTTCAACCTGTTTTTAACCATCTTCGTTTCGATCGCATATCGTGGGTGGGAATGAGAGACAGGAGGGAGAAGGGATGAATTTATCGAAAACGGTTATTGCTTCATTCGTTAAGCCGTAAGTGCTATTTGGCAGTAGAGTACCCGATAACTTCATTCCCGATCGTCGCACGCAATCGAACCGACTGGCTATGCTGTACTGTGGGCTGTGTTGAGCACGCTACAAGAATGGTGCCCCGGTTCGATATGTGTTCCTGCCATCGTCCATTTGCCAAACGGTGGTACTTTAGACGTTTAGTGCAGCTGTATCAAAACAGCTAGTCGAAGAGGCCGTTTTCTCTACTACCTACCCCGTGGTACAAGCTAACAAAACAAATCGTGTCCTAACGGTAGGAGACCCCCCCACCCGGTGCCGGGGGTTTTCGAGTGCCGCGGCACAATCCACTCCAACCACGCTCGAGTGTGTTCGAGATTATGATTGCCTTATTATTATTAGCTTGCATTAGCATATCAATTTGTGGGTCGTTCGTCCTCGTGCCAGGCCCGTTCATCGACTGTGTGCGTCTATTGGCCGCACAGACACCCACATACACACACACACACAGAAAAGGATCCTGCGGGAGTGCATTCATCGTCACCGGTAGAGAAATAGCTCACCCAGTGTGGAGGGTTGGTGGGGCGGTTAAGTGGGCCAACGTGAAGAAGCGAGCAGGAGGAAAATGGAATTTTTCCAAATATTCTCATCCCGAGTGTGTCTGAAAGCCACCGCCGAGTAAAGCCTTGCCGGTGGTGGGAGGTTTGCGGGAGGAAAGTAGAATATCCGATTAAGCAATGGCATTCCGGGAATGTTTGACTAGAACCACTCAAGCATCTTCGAAGTTTCTCCAACTGGCTGGAAAAGGGGCAAAACCACACGTACGTAGACATAAAGCATGCGGGTTTTGTTCGAACAAACAGAAGGCGTTAAAGGAATTAAAGGTTGAGATTGTGTTGGCTACATACGGTTCAAAAGCGAGTGAAAAATGGATGGATAAGTAGAAACGAAAGAGCAAGAATGCATACTTTAAAGGCGAAGAAAAAACAATCAAAACATCCCTGGTCGGGCTAAGAATCCGGCACGGATTTGTTCGCACGGAGAGATTACCATAAGCTGGGGCACTTTCTTCAAGATACTCTTCTTGTGGATGAATAAATTTTAATATCCTGCAGGTGTTTCGGTTCACAGGATAGTCACTCCGTCGGAGAAAGGTGAAAGAGAAGCGGCCGAAATAATTAAAAAGTTAATCGCTATACGGAATGAGAGTGATGGGTGATACTGGATTAAAACGACAAAGTGAAATTTAACTTAATTTTTCTTTAGATTTTGTTGCGGTCTAGAAATCAGTATCAAGAAAATACAAAAAAAGTGCAATGGCATCGTTTAAATGTCTTGAATTGCTGTAGAGAACCAGCGCCATCAAACACAACAGCCACCACAAACCACTAAATCATTGAACTTACGGAGCACAAGAATACTAAAGCAAGAGCACAACATAGAAACGAACGAGTAAATCGTTTGAGTGGTTGAGCAAAAACATTCTCATGGTTTCGTTTAGCCACCGGGCACAACATTAACTCCACGCGGCACGTGAAAACAACACACAGGGCACACGCACACACGCGCACAGAGGAGAGAGCGATGTATAATCGTGTTTCTGTTTTGTCGTTAATTGGCTGTATCAATCAAAATCACACTTTCGCTCGTGCCTGAGGCAAACGTTTAGTATCAGCCCGGGAGATGGATGGCATTCTTTGCACTGGCATTCAGATGGCATTCCGTAGCAGGAAGTGGATTTATATCGTTCGTAAGCTTTACCGCACATCGTTTTTCGGAGAGGAAAGTTGAAATAGAATGAAAGTTGGCGAGGAATTTTAAAGATTGATGTATTTTCTATGTCTTAAACATATTTCCAAAACATAAAACATTTTTTGGAACTTTAATAACAATTTGTAAATTAAAATAATGTTCCTCTTTCTCTGCATCCTCGTGCCGAACCAACGGAACTCCAACGTTACGAACATAGTTGAACTATAAATTCCAAAACTCAATAGCAATTAGAATTTAGTGTGCAAAGTTTCACCACACGGGGAACCCAGCACCCCATTAATGGCAACACGGGACGAACTCCCCCGGACCCGACTGCATACCATTATGCACTTTTTTCTTGTCCATACTGCCTCGTTAGTTTGGCGAAGCAAATTTGAAACAAATTAACCCTAATGATTATGCATGCCGGAACCAAACCGTTTCGTTTCGGTGGCTGCAGTAGCTTGCAATAAACCGCCCTCGCACATACAGACACACACACACATGCATATTAATGACACCCGGTTGCACTCCACCACTGACATTTGTAGGAGAGTGCAACTTTTTCTTAATAACACCAAACAAAACCATGAAAAAGGAAGCAAAGTTGGAAATAAACGAAATAAATAAAGGCGCAAGTGCTAATCGTCTTCAAGTACGAGCTCCAGTACGCATCGCACATGCAAAGGCGCTTGTGCTATGAACACTCAAAGCTAACCTAGCAAACTGGATAAGAAAAATCAAACACAAACTTTTGGAGAAAAGACGTTGCAAAAGAGTTGAGAGCTCAATCGCCACGGCACTTTGGTTGGCCCGGGAAAAAGAAACGAAGCGGGGGACAAAAGTCTCCGCGTGGCTTGTCGCCGTGAGAAAGTTGTACCGGCGATAGCGATAGCCTACATTTAGGGGCTACTCTTTTTAGAAGCAGGCGGGAAACCTTCAGCCGCATCGCATCGCAGTAGCATATGATATTGTGCTCAAGGGCAGTGTATGATGGAACAACTTCCAGCGTCGCGGTATACGTGTGCCAATAGACTGTGGCTGCAGGACTGTTGTTTGTGACCGGTGTGCGCACTGGTGTGTTTCTTTGTGGCAGCTGCGCTGCTGAACGACATGACCTGGGCCCGCGCTCGGGGCACTGGAGACATTGTTAAAGTTTTGCGTAAGTGTTTTAGATGCTTGCTTAAGGTGAGTGGCTATGTGTGTGTGTGTGTGTGTTAGTTTGAAATGTGAAGGCTAAACTTGTGCTGTCGCACGCTAAACTTGGTTATTGTACAATTAAACAGTGAGCGGAAGTGTAGCAGCCGTTAAGACACAGTATTATGTTTCGCAAAGAGTTTATTAGTTTAGCTTAAATTATTCTTGAGCAAACATATGGTTTTGAGAGTTTCTAAACAGATGGCGCCACTGGTTTCACCTTACCGTTGTTTTGTGCTTAAAGAACGTCTCTTTTGCAATTTTCCTAATGACTTCCCATTCCGTCCATTTTTTATTACAATAAAAAAAAACAAAAAACAAACACTCACGGTTCTCACGTATCACTACCGCCTTCATTAGTGGCGCGTGTTTTTATTTCTGTTCCGTCCACTATTGGACATGGGATTTTTTTTCCGACCAGCCCCATACCCTGGCTGACGTTTTAAGAGCTAGCGGTCATTTTAAAAGCTGAAACTACATCAGATAAACTAACCGACCACCGGCAGGACGGCAGGAAGTTATGGAACCGGGAAAGAGTGGTTTCCGTGTCACTGGACGGCTTTCGCTCGTTGTCTGCGACACGCGACATTAGGAGGCTTCAGCGAAGTACCTTTAAAAAAAAACAACCCATAATGAAGCCCACAGACATATGCTAGTGGCAAAACGGACAGAACGAGGTTGACGGGAAAAAGCCTATGGTGATGGTGAAGAAAGGGAAAACAAATTTAATCTCCAAATAACACACTCGCTCACTAAAGCCACGAAAAGCTAATGTGGTGGCGTAGCGTGGCGGACAGCTACTACCATTCCTGTTCCAGTCCACTCTAGGACTTAATGGGGGATTTTCGGTCGCATAATAATGACCCACGCTTCCACTTTTGAATCCAACATTGCACGCTAGCAGCAGCAGCAGCAAAACGGTCAGTTTGCCAGTGTGCCGTACCGTGAATGACGTTTCGAGATCGCCAGATATAGAAGAGGTGTACACAGTCAGATTAAGGGATAGCGGGCAGCATGAAGAAGGAGCGTGAGGAGAAAGGAAGCAATATTTTATAATTGTACCAACACACACACACACACACACACACACACACACACACACACACACACACACACACACACACACACACACACACACACACACACACACACACACACACACACACACACACACACACACACACACACACACACACACACACACACACACACACACACACACACACACACACACACACACACACACACACACACACACACACACACACACACACACACACCACACACACACACACACACACACACACACACACACACACACACACACACACACACACACACACACACACACACACACACACACACAAATACGCGCGAGTGGCCGTAGTACGTGGTCTTATCTAAATTGAAATCTCCCAAACCGGTGGCTTTTCGATGGTGGCAAGCATGCATATGCTTGGTGAAAGATCTACATAGGCAAAAAGACACGAAACACGGAAAAGTTTCAGCAAAATCCCCCCCTCCAAAAACCATCAACTTCAAGGAAGAACTAGACTAATGGGGCCGGACTACAACAGCCACAGAGCATGGTAGGAACGGCTTGCTGGCCGGAAGAGGACGAGCCACACCGGAGGATAATTCGATAGTTTGGAGGTTATGTAAAAGATCCTAGATAGATGATGGTTTAGCTTTTTATCCGTAGTACGTGCAGGCTGGTCTGTAGTACGCTCAATTTGAGGGACCTTCCCTCAACACTGTTTTTTGGGACTGCAACACTCACAAGGGCCTCGAAGTAGTAGCACCAGCACCAGCAGCAGCAGCACCAGCAGCAACAACACGACAGTAGAGTGATGCAGCCCACATCAAGCACAACATGCACGAACGTAGTAATAATGATCCATCCGTTGCAGAGGAAAAAGCCCATCAAGGATGGGGGTAAAATTGGTCCAGCTTTCCACCATTCTTGCCCACCCGTCACGCCCGATCAGCTCGCGTACACGGTCGGAGTGGTGCGCAAGGTACAAAACGATGGATTTGCAGGGATGGATGTATAAGAAGCTACCAAGCAGCACATAACCATAATCTGCGAGAAAAGCTTCTGATGGTTCTACCGCATCAATCTACCCGGAGGGTGTCCGTGCAGCTTGGTAACGTGCCGGCAGAGTGTTCGGTAATGGGATGTTGTACTACGGCGATGTGGGGTACACACCCGAGCGTAAGACGCAACATGAAGCAGTGTCGGTGGTTTAAGCCAAACGAGAAATATGGAACGATCCAGATAGAGGGTAACCGATAAATCTCGTGTTTCGTCGTGCAGAGTCGGTACACTGGGTTAGAGTGAAAAAGCGCCCGTTCCCGAGCGTCAATTTGTGTATGCCCAAAATAAATTGGGTAGCATGTGAAATAAGTGTTAGTCAAAAAAATGCTGTGTAGATCGAGTGTGTTTGTGTGTGATGAATATAAACAAAACTAAAGGGATTAAGTATGCTACGTTAGGGGCATTTGGAGATGGAGCTTGCTTACTATTTTACTCTCTATGGGTATAGTGATTGAATGAAAAATGAATAATATAATAGGCACATTGGCGAGTATTTAGCTCTAGTTACATAGTATATTTTTCTCTTCAAACTGTAATGCTTCATGCGGCCAAAATGGCAAACTTTGAAGGATCAACTTACTAAAAATTACCGTAGTTGCATCAGTGCTTTTTAAAATAGAATCAAAATACGAACACATTTCACGATGCAGACACGTGAAACAGGGCGAAAGTTATCCTTACCGAAACGGACCAACTAGGCTTAGTTACACCTTTCCCAAAATCCCCTGTCCGCACCCGAGGGCGAAGCAGAAGTTTGACAGAAACTCGTCCTCACGTTCCACTAACTAGTTGTTTGAATTCGTTTAACACTCGTCGTAGCTCTAGCGTGTGTGCATTCTAGCGGGAATGAGCATGTAATGTGCCAGTGAAGGTGCACAGCACCACATGACGGGCGCGTTGGGAGGTTTTCTCTCCCAGGTTCTGCCTACGTGGACTGACCGGAAATGGTGCCAATAAAGCGCGTCCCCGAAACAATCGTATCACACGTACCGGTGCATCGGTAAAAGTGCTGACACACCGCTCGGCGGGGGAAGGTAGAATCTCCGGTTGTGCAGCATTTTATATTGCAAGTGAAAAGTGCACTAAAAGTGAGGAGCGTAAAATGAGGTGAAAAGCCCCTTCTACCATTACCTCACAACCACTTTTGCTGGGTGAAAAAACGGTTCCACCAGTTCGTAGCAGCAAACTTTCGTGGCATGGCAAAAAACTAACCCACCGAGCGCCAATCCGAGCGTGTGTGCGCGTGTGTTTGAAAGCGAACAAGCGCAACCGGGTGGAAAATGGTCGCCAAGGATAAAGGACCAAGGAAAAGGAGGGGGCGAGGAATGGGACAAAAAGTAGAAAGCCCAAAATGCACACCAGAAAGATAACCGTGTGGCTGAGCACTGTAGCAACTGTAGCACACACACACATACAAAGATAAGCAAAAATTTAAATTTACGTACATTAAACATATTTTCCAGCCGAGCGAAAATGAGCTAGGGAAGGGAAGGCGGATGGCGCTAGAACATTAGATATGATGTGCAGAACCATCTGTTAGCTTCACCGGAAGAGGGAATGTGGTGTATGTTTTTCTTACACATGGTGTGCCACTTTTTGATGCTTTTCGTTTAGTTTTCCAAGACTTACCGTTACGTAGAAGGGTATTTTAAATTTATTTAAATTTTTTCAGATGTCCTCAAATTACAGAGCTTACTGGATCGATTTCAGTGAGTAATTGAATGTTATTCTAATAGTATTACGTTATAAAATACATAAAAAGCCTTAAAGAACAACTGCTTATCCTTAATATGCAAAATAGAGCCCTTGTCTCGTACAGTCTCGGGTTAAGCAAATACAGTACAGATAACGCAGCAAAAACTCGACTTATGTGCCCTATGTGCCAGCCCCTTCAGTTTCGAGCCATTCGATACAAATTGCAACCACAAACGAGCGGCACGTTTTTCAGCCCTACAAACGCATTCGTTCTGGGGAGGAAAAAAAGTCCCATAGAACGGTTTGTTTTCCACTTTCGCACGCTGGCACACTGGCAATGCTTCGTCAAATCGATTTAAGATTGCACGAACGATCTTGAGACGCGATGGCACGGCTCTTGGTACTACTGTACGGGTATAGTGTATTATCTCGCACGGCGCAAACGTTTGTGCGCAGAGTGAACGAGCGCACCGAACACACTATCACTGCAGCAGCGAGGAGAAGGGATTTATACCGTGTAGAGGGGGAGGTAAAGGGAGTGTGTAAAACGTGCTCCAATTTCTTGTTGCAATCGGGCATTGTTTTGTCGTGTAAAAATGGCATCTTTTTGGCTGGAACAACGGGTAAAGAATGGTGTTTTTAAAGGGGAACACTTTCCATTCACGGTCACGTTTTTGCGTTTGCATGGAACCAGCGTGCAGCGTAGCTATCGAGCTTGTTGGATGGACGGTTGGTGCTTCATCCTGAGGTGATGGGTTGTTCGTTTTTGGTTCTTGCTGTTGCAGCTTGCTTTGCGAAAAATGCGTCCACTTGCCGGTCACGTTCTGCAGCAGCAATGTGCAATCAATGGCGGGAAATTAATCCGATTTGGGAATGGCGTTTTTTTTATAAATTAAAATAAGTAAGGTTCTACTTATTAATGAAATTCCGTTTTCGGAACAAAAAAAAAACTACAGCAGTATATGTGCAAAAAAGCCGCGTATGAAATTTTCAACAGCAATTTCGTGTGCTACACCATATTCGCAATACTTGTGTGGGATACGGGACTTACCCACAGAAACACACAAAAATGCACACAACGGTGAAAAAAATACCCATTTCCCACTCATTCTATATTAATTGCACACTTGCCGGGAGCAAATGGGTGTGTATATGCTCTTATGGACAGGAAATGAATCGGTAAGGTGCGAGAAGCGTGCGCGAAACAGCAACGTCCTTCTTTCAATCAGGCAGGCAGGTAAGCGTGATACGCCAAAATTAATTATATGCATGTACAGTTTGTTTTCCCATCGTGCTTTCGTTCTTTTAGTTTGTTTGCTTTTCTGTTTATCAACGTTGCTTGTGCGTCCTTTGAGGTTTGATTGTGTGCTGGTGGTGCTGTTTGTTTGTTTGCATATCGTTGGAGGTGAAGCTTTAATTTAAAATTTTACGCACTGTAGGTCATGTAGGGTGGATGTTGAAATTGTACACTATTTAAATATTTGATGATGCGTAATGAAAGAGATTTTTTAAATCAGTAATTGCTGAAACTGAATGCTCATTATAAAATTAACAAAAAAATGCTCATAAGCATGTAAACCTTTTCGTGACGAGTAATTCCAATGAGTTGGGAATAGTTTCAACTAGAGCTTCAGTCTTCATCAGGTCATCAAGCTAGCTTACGTTCAAGGTTTACGCCTTCATGTTGGTGAATGTTTGCATATCATCAGGCAGGATTAAATCCCTTTATCCGAGATGCTTTGGTTTAATTTAACATCTTGCACCAATTATCCCACAACAGCAAAGGCGAGAGCATAATCAAGGAGAAGTGTGTGCACACAAAAAAAAAACTCTCCCCGATATCACCACACAACCAGGCTGCAGACTTTGCTTCTTACGACAAGCATCGATTTAATTTACCGAATGTGTGTATGTGTGTGTGCGACCCTGCAACAGTGTTAATGGAATAGATAATTTTCATGCTTTCGCAACCGTTTGGGCCGTCCTGGCCGAGAGTAGATTACAAACACCCGACATGTCGAAGAAAATTTAAACCGATACTGTGCTCCGTCCTATCTCCAGGTCCATTTGCTACTTATAACCCTCCCTACCAAATCCCCAGCCACTGCTCGGCCACTCAATACCGTAGCCAAATGTGCATGGGGATCTTTATTCAAGCTTACGGCAGCACTTTCCGTTAAACGATGTGGACCAACTAGCAGCAGCAGTAGCAGCAGCAGCAGGAAATGGGAAATGGCATGGACGTTGTTGTCAACGGACGTTTCTATCGGTTGGCTGTTGTTTGCGAGAAATACAAACAGAAGTAGGTCGACTTTTGTAAAGCCATGGTACGGGGGTTTTGGGTGGGTACCGGGAAGTGGCAATTGTTTGGCTCAAAGCTGATTTTGCACTTTATCCACTTTAGTGCAAATCTTTTAAATTGCTGTGGGAAGGTATTGGCGAAGCAAGGTGATACTTATTCGTGTTGCTGCATGCACACCGTTATATTTCTGAAGCGATCAAAGTAATCTACGGCTGAGATAAACTTTGACGCTTTTGCGAGCAGTGCGCCATCTAGCGGAATAAGCATGTGTCATTGCTTGTTTACTAGCGTAATTACTAAGACACGCATTGTGAATGGTTAGATAAACAATTTTAAATTGCATTCGATCGTATTGCGTTTGATTGCAAGGAATAAAACAAAAGATTTAACCTCAATTGCAGAGTGCAATCTTACCCACAGTACTGCACGGGATAAACAGTACAATACACTGTACACATATTCCACCACAAAGCTACTGCTGTCGCAAATCTCATAGATTAACCCATGCCCGCCGCACCAATCTAACCGTTTGTGCGTTTCCTTGTTGTTACTGGCAGCATCGATGTTGTGGTTCTTTCTTCATGCAGACACTACTGCTTGCTGTTATGCCTTTAGTCCATTTTCGAACTCAACTCCAATCCAAATCCACTCCGATCGTGCTTCAAAGCATTTCCGACAGAAACGAACAGAGCTCGTCCAATAAGTCGTCACCAGTACACCACACAAGCGAGCGTACTGGTACGACCGTGGCACAAACAGATGTCATGTCAAAAGCCATAACCATAAATTATCACTTGTCCACGCCATTGGGGTACACATTTCGGGTTGGGCTTTTCAGGGCCCCCGAAGGCACCTCCCCCTCTCCCTGTGTACGCAAAGACAGTGACAGGGAATGTGTGTGTAGATGGCAAAGGCTGGCATGGTCGAGAGGAAGAAAATGTATGCCATTATATCTCCATACTTAATTATTATACAGAGCTTGCCTGGGGCACCAACTCTGCTCCTTTTTTCGTTCGCTTTTCCGAACGCTTTTCAGAGGATCTGTTTGGTGCTGGTTTTTTTTCGAACGAATCTGTATGTTTGTATGTCCTTGTTGGTTGGTGGAATGAAACCGGATCCTGGCCCGGGAAGCCAAATTCTCCGCCTGCGAATCCAAATAGAGAGAAAATGAAACAAAAAAAACCCATCTCAATTTTCCAACCCTTTGCTTCATCTAACGCCCCCTGGTCGGTTGGTTGGTGAGGAAAATTCGACAAAAATTACGCTCAACACAACGCCACACACATTTGTGCAGCTTCACCCAGCCGAGCAAATAATAGGAAGCAGTCCCATTGAATCTTAAACGGTTCGTTACGATCCGAGAGGTTTGTGGGCGGTGTGTCTGCGGGTGGAAGCGTCAAAGGCTTCCCATCCGCGCCCTTGGCCTGCCAGCATCTGCGGATTTGTACGGGGCGAATAGACCCGACAGCCGGCTGGAGGAAGTCGGATTGCCATTGCTGCACAATGTTGTCCTGTTGCATGTATGAATGTGCATACACATTTTGGCCAGACAGCATGGATGGTTTGGAATACGGCTGTCAGGCTGGTGTAAGCGTTTCCTTCCTCTCCGTGATCGCTTTACTATTCACATTCCTTTTTATGCCCCTTCTGGCTGCCATATCAATATCGTTGTATGGCTGTTCTAAAAAAAAAAGGAAGCGAAAATTTCAAGACTGAATCTGTGTGGTATGGGACCGATACAACGGTAACCGTTTGTCAGCGAACGCTTTGCTTTGCTCAACCAACCCAACGGCCCAACGGCATGATACCGCAGAATGATTGTTCGTCAGTAGTTGCTTTTTGCATTACATTAACCAAAAGGAAAAGGGGTGAAATGCTTCTTATCCACTGGTTTTGGCTTTTTGCGGAAGCTTTCCATTTGTGCTTGACCGTGGAAAATGGGTTAGTAAAGGCGTGTAGTTAAGGCTCTGTCTGGGACGAAGCAGACAGTTGAGATGGTATGTGTTGGATGGCGGTGTGGACGGGAAATGTTCAAAATGTTTGCAAGTGAGATGGGTTTCGGTATGCTGTCAAATATTTTGGAGAGTGTATCCACGGGGCCACACACAAACTAATTGAGAGTGAAATAATTACGGAGATAACTGTATTAGCGATGCGGTGGAAATGGTTTGCTGGTTACAGCTTGTATTTAGCTGTGTTACACATAATTATACATTTCATGTCGGTGAAATTCAATCTGTTTTAAAGATGTTTTTAATTGGAATGAAAGAAGAATCATTAAATCATTTCAAAATAATACAACTAGGTTAATATTCAATATCGCATAACGATTCTATAAGAAATATCAAGAATTTCGTACCATTGTCAATCGAATTTTGACGCATTTTTTGGTCAAACATTCGCAACTTATTCTTAGAATAACATCTACTGTTTTCGATTGATGTTTCCCAGATTTCAGGTGAATGTTTTTATTTGTGATGTTCTGGTTAGCTAGATTATGCGCCATCCGATCAGAACAGAAACAAATTCAAAAGAACAATGTCTGAGTTAAACAACGCGAGATTTTTGAACTACTAAGTACGTTTTTACAGGTGCTGTTGAGACGTTATCAGCTGCACTCTTTCTTTCGCCCGGAATATGCATATTATCCGGGCGCTGTGTGGCTCGTTTTGGAATCACAGCTTTGTTCACTCTCCTTCTCTGTAATTGGTCTCTCAGCAACTCTCAGCAGAGCGTATTTCAGCGGGAAGAAAGAGCGAGCGCATATTGCCGAAGCGGCATTGTATGTGAGGATCGGAAAGAGAGTGAACGATCGTGAGCCAATGAAACGCTCTCATCGCTCACTTATCTTAAACTGTGTTCTCGGCAGAAAGCTAATGCAAAATGCAAGCGCCCAGAGTGTTAAATAAAAAACAAGCGCTATCTTTGCCACGATCGAGAATTTTCGTATAATCGAGGATCGTTGGCCCGATCGGAATCGGCACGGCTATCCACACGAAACCACTACAATGTTGTTCTCTAGCGGGATTCACTGGAAGCCTGTGCTGGGGTAGCGGTTCGATTGTTAATATTTAGTAGTAGCGACATCTGACAGTAAAACGCAGTAAGTTCATAGTACACTTAACACAAACATTCACATCAGGGGTTAACATTAACATCAGTTTGTATACAAATGCTGATAAATGAGTCTAAAACATAATAGCAATTATATATAATAATGATAACAATTATAAATGTCCATCATCATTTCCCCCCTACCTCATCCCGATGGGGCACAGAAAGGCAGACAGGTATCACGAAATTCGTTACCGGTTCGCCGTTACATTGCAGCCAATAAAACAAGTTAAACTTCGCCACAAACTTTCCCTCCTCCATATCAAACATGACTCGAGGGGGGGTTAGTGTGTAGGCGGGGTAAATGGTAAATGATTTTTAGCTTCGGTGTAAAGAGAAAAAAAACCTCCCGTGGCCACCCGCCGACCCGAAAATGGATCAAACTGTGAGGTTGATTGGCTTTCCAACCTGGAAATGGTTCACCCCGTGCGTGTGTTTGTGTGTCTGTCGGTGGATGTTTGCATGGTATGGAAAGTTTTTCTCTTACTTCCACTCGGCTTCCCTTCCCAGTTGCAACCCAGTTCCATCCACACGGAAACCTCATTTCATGGATCATTAGAAGGCAATAAATAAAAGTGGCAAATTTCTGTCAACCTTTCGTGTGGTGGTAAGGAGGAAGGGGCGGTGGGAGAGGGTCCTACGTGAAGTAAACCGTGCTACAAAGTAAGCTACCCGACGCCCCAAATATTTGTCCGATTCCTCACGAACGGTATTGGGCGGGTAAAATGTTGTCATGTTTCACGTAGAACGGTGTGATAGTGTTTGTTTGCTAGTGGGAAGGTGGTAGTTGTTAGAATGTACTTTCTTCTGCTATATTTTATTGAATTGTGTCACCCCTCCTCTCCCCAAAGGATGAATGGAGTTTGGATATGGAAAGTTTGAAAGCAAAAACCGGGTGTGGGAAATGCTGTATTTGTCTGTGTCTTAGTGGATAGAAAAACACCCCCCCCCCCAGTTCACAAATACTCACTTGTGTAGGGCAGCGGTAGGGCTAGTGTGAAGAGCAGCTGAAAAATTAACCCACAGTAAAGGGTTTTTATCCGAGAGAGTTCCATCGTGCGGTACGGCAAAGGAGCTGTGCCGCCTGGCTGTGCGGATAAGTTTCAAAGGGGGAAGCGTACGGAAGATTTGATTGACGCTGCTACTGCTGACGCTTGCCCTTGCCAGAGCGGAGGTTCCGGTGTAATAACGAAATCGACAGTCCGTGGACCGGAAGACGCACCGTACACCGCCCTACCGGGATGCTACGATCCGTGACGGAAACTCTTACCCTTCCGCTTTGCCACAGCTATCCCGCACGAGAGTGTAGATCTGTAAAAAGAAGACAAAATAAGAGTACATGAGAAAAAGTGATAAAGGATGAGGAAGAGACATTTGAAGAAGAAGCAACAAAAAAAAAAAAACACGCACAACACACACAACAACACATTACAACGGAACGACTTCACCGGAGCTGTCAGAGCAGGCAGAGGAAGCAGAGATAGTAATAAAATATAATTAATTAAATTACAGCGGAAATCCTGCTACGTTTTTATGGCAACGACGAGCGAATGATCGACCCTGTTGTGCTGGGTGGTGGTGGTGGCGAACGCATAAATCGTGCAGCAGAGCTCGTATCCGCGTCCACGAAACGTCGGTGCGTCAAAGACTGGTATGTGTAGCAAAAGTGGCACAGATTTCGTGCGGCACGTATTTTCAACAAGTTGATACAAGTTGAGTTGTGTCTATATATTTTTTGCTCCTGTCTCTTCTACTCTTTTTGGAGTAAAACAGAGGATTTGGAGAGGTTTTTTTTTACTATATTGATCGCACTTTGCGCACGAGACAATATTGGACGACAAAGCAATTCGGAATGATTTACGAAACCATTTACCACACTGCGGCAGATGATGTATGAAGAAAAGTTTAGAGGTTGTGTGTGTATGTGTGTGTGTGTGTGAGAGTGTGTGCCGGAATAGCTTTGCTGGGTTATTATTTGGTTCAACAATTATGAAAACGGTACAGAGATTATGATTTAATGTTCTTTTTCAAGGATTTCTTTGGCATTTTTCAACAGCTTCATTCAAATGTTTGAAAATAGATTCTAATAAATGAATTTATCTGTTAACTTATCGTACATCAAGCCACAAAAAAATGGCTCTCAAATTATTCCTTCAATTAACGCGAAAAAGCAGACGACCGGTTGTAAAACAGAAGTAAATTCAATATAAAATGTAATTGAAGGCAATTTGAAAGCAAAACACAGAGAGAGAGAGAGAAAGAGAGAGAGAGCGAGAGAGAGAAAGAGAGAGAGGAAATGCCCGCAGCGAGGTGACAGTTCACTTCTTCCGTCAGCCATACTTTTTATACCTCTGACCATCATACGAAATCGTCAAAGCAATGAACGGGCTTTTTTGCCTTTTGTTTCGTTCAATATTTATCTTTCAGACCCGACAATTTCGGTTCGACGCCTGGGGACGTAATAACTGCAAAACCGGGTAAAATGAGCGTTTATGTGTACACAACAGTACACACAGAAACGGTAGATAAAAAGCACACACACACAAACAAGGGAAGCACAAACGTTCCTAAACAAAGAAGTGACAAAATTACGACGTTAGCAGCGCGTTTTTTTGTGTAGTTACTTCGTTTACCATTTTTCTCCTGCAGCGATTTTGATGGATAATAAAACGATGGTGAGCGGTCGGTGTTGTTATTACCCACAACCGCGGGTGGTAAAAGAAGCACAGCAATTGCATAAAATTATTGTAATGGTTGGTGTTTTATTGCGTACTAATTGAACGATTGACAGATTAGTAATTTTGAGGGAATGGTTGAATAAATGCATAACAATGATCATAAATTCGGCTTAGGAGGCTGTCGCGTTTGTGTGTGTCCGCGACTAAACAAGTCATGCAAAACCGTTCCCTTCGCTGAACTACTAATAATGAAGCTCGCGCTAATGTGCATGTAGTTTGCTTTCGGTGGATTATGTTTACGATAGAATCACGCCCCACTCCCCGCTGCCCATAGCCCAAATCAAATGGTTGTTTCATGAGAAAAAAAAAAACACAAACAACAACATCAGACCACCAAAATCGATAAAATTATGGCAGCGGCTAAATGGAGGCGCGCCCTATCATTCGCTTGTCACGTTTCGTTGCGCCAGTAAACCGAGATTGATGAGTGAGCATGGGCTTGGGTGGGCCCTGTTCGATGGAATCGATCGTGGTGGTCGGGAGGGTGAACATAATTGATATTTGATAAGAAATAATTTGTATCATCGCTTCGTTCGTTCTGGCGATAGAGGCAAAATCAGTGGTAAAGACGAAGCGGGGAAAAATATTCTTCAGTGTGTTAGTGTAAGTGAAGATAAGTAATGTAGCTTGGATACGTGATTTCATTAGAGAAATGTAATGAAAAAAGTATATATAATGATTGAATTACATGTTTTTTTTGCCCATAAATCATGTGTACAATCACAACATTGCATTGCATTTTTGGGGAATTTTCCTCCGGGCTGAAATATTACATTCCACGTCTTTTTTAGTGCTTCCGGTAGTAATATCTGCTCGCATCGCTAAAATACCAATCGATGGGATCGAATGCTCTTCCTTACTTGCACGAAACAAAATACACGTCCTTTCGCGTACGACGTATCGGTTCCGCGTTTGTTCTTCCTGCCCAATGGAAGCGCCAGGTCGTTGTCTCCACCGAAGATGTGGCTGCGTACGAGAGGGGCGAAATTATCAAATAAAAAAAGGTAGCCTTCTGCGTTCACCCCAACTCGTTCACCCCAACCCGTTGCTATGCGGTGTGGTGAGCATGTTATGAGCCCTTTTTGCTGTTCTTTTCGTTCAGCATTAAATAAGATTTCTACCGGCGCGTTCTACCCACCTAAGAAACACAAAGGAAAATCCCCCCAAAAACGCATGTGTGCTCGCTTGCGTCGTGACAAGCGTGGAATTGATTTTCCTTTGAAGCGATGAGCGACCGACATTTGGAAGCCTAATGACCGGAATTTGCTCCAGCTCGCAGTTCCGTCCAAGCGGGCGCGCGCCCGCGGGGTTCGATCGTTGTGTTTGCGTTACCGATTGGTCGTGATTTGTGCTATAGCCGACCGGAAATTGGTGGTAATATTTTTCCGTCCGACTTGCAGGATGGGGTTCCGATCGTACTATCGCCCCCCACCTCCTCTACACTGGAAAAATAGAGAGGGAGCGAGTGCGAGGTCATGTTTTGGGAGGTCTTGTTACGATGATGAATGGAAGTCGGGGCTAATATGCCTGGCACGAACGTTGCGTGCCGTCAGCTGAAGCGCCTATTGATAAGCTGTTTTATGGGGTCAATAAATTGATAAGGAATTTTATTAAGCACCCGAAACGGTTTGCTTGCATGTCTATTCGTGGCTGTTTAATGGCCGAAGCATATATGCAGGTCGCAACAAATGAGAGTTGTGTCTCGTTCATGGAGCGAGTAATTAATGTACGCAATCAATACGCCTAAAAAGAATAAATTTAGATTAATAAGGACTAAATTCTTTTACCAAGATATGGAAACTGTTTTTTTAAATCACCATTTTCTTTATGCTTTTGTAATGTACATTCTGCATTATCATCCCGTAGATGTAAAAGGCAGCATAAATTATGCTCAAAGGAATAAACCAACGAAGCCACCATGTACCGAAAATATAATCATATGCTTTACAGCTACAAGAATGTTGCTGAAAGCAAGGAAGAACACACATTAATTCCGTAGCAAAAACACCCGAAACACAAGGTTCCATAATTTGAAAGGAAAAGCAGCAAAGGAAACACTTTCCCGACCGGAAGTGCACTCAAGCGTAGCAGTTGCAAGTGCAACAGTGCTGCTGCTGCTGCTGTTTCGGCTACAGCGTTGGGTTCTTTGTTACATTAAGCTTGTACAAGAATTCGGTAGGAAAAGTGAAGAAAAAAAAAACGACCCAAGTCTGAACCACAATACTAGGGTAGATAGGGAGGATTGAAATGAACAAAAAAGAACGAAAAAGGGCACACACAAAAAACAGCATAAAACACACTGCAGCACACAAAGCCAACATCTTGATAGCTTTTGTAAAATTTTGCTCGTACCGGAAGGATGTTGGGAAATACATGGACTTTTGTGTTTTATTTTTTTATACATTCACTTTTAACTGCAGGGAGCTGGATTGCTTTTTATTTTGCACAGAAAAAGGGATAGAGATAGAGGGGTGATGAAAAGCAATATTACAAAGCGCTCGTTTGATGCTGTTGAATTTACAGAGAGAAATGGAGAGTGCTCAACTTAGAGGCTGCTTGAACGCGCTGTGTGCGTCTGTCTACCGCCGAGTGGTAGAAAAGTAAGGTTTTGTAAAGAGTTTGCTGCCACCCGTGTGCTGCCAGACTGGAGTGACTCTTCGCTCGAGGATGTTTTGAAGAATTGTTGTCAGGTTGTTCATCTGAACGCCTGCAAATTGTTGAGATGGGAAGGAGTAATTTTTAATGCAATTGTTTTTGTTGTGCCTCAAGCACAGTATAATTGATTAAGCAGCCTGCACAAACAGGTGCATGTGATTCAATTTACTTTCAATTGAATTGTTAAGAAATTTGTAGTTTAAAAAATCTCTCCTTCGGACGGTAGCGTTTTATTGGAGCTCCAGTGAAGTGCTAAGCAAACACACCAGTTTCTGTAATCAAGCGACGTTTGTTTCTGGAACCCAATTATTGTAAATCTTTCATTCTTACTGCTATAGCCTTTCGAGCAAAAACAACCACCATCACGCCAAAAGGTAACAGTTTAGCCAACGGGGGTCGTTTCGATTCAATTGAACGGTAAAATTGTAAATCGCATCAGCAATCGCCTGCAACATGGAATGATCGATGGGGAATGATCTCAGATACTGAGCAGCCTCAGCAGCACAAAAACAAAAAATCACGGCCTACCCCTTGCGGCTGGAACGTTTTTTTTGTTGGGTGGTGCGACCCAAATAACGAATGGAGACGCCTGGTGGCGGGTGAATGGCACGTTGACAAATGGTGACAGAAGGTGGAGTTGAGGCGTCCCAGCTGCGTCGATTACACAGCACGTACGGGATGTGAGGTTGATAAATTGGAAAATTATGCTTCCGTCCAGTTCGTTTTGCCGTTTTTGTGCTTGGTTCACGTCACTGGATTAAAACAGCGTTTTTTTGGCATTCTGGCACGATTGTGTAATTAGTGATGGAATGAACTTTAGGTTGTAAAATGGTGGGGAAATCGGCCATGCTATATTATAATACAAAAGAAGGAGAAAATGTGCGTTTTTCATTCAACAAATTTTACAAAAATAACACTGAAATATTCCTTTTTTATAATCCTTTTTTTTACAAAAATAGTAAAGTGAATATAAATATCATTATCTCCTCAGAAAACGGATATTTACACTAGCTGCCCCTTTCTGTTGTTAATAATAATTTATCACTCAGGGTTTGGTTTTACTTTTTACATTCTCCCTTTTATCCTTTCGCCACCGCGACGGATAACGCGCTATGAAACTATATCTTTCCCGTTATGGGAAAACAAAAGCTGCACTACGAAACACAATAAAAAGAAAGAAAAAGTGTGAAGTAGAAACAAAAAAAAAGCACGCAAAACTATCGCCCAGTTTATTTATTTCCCTGCTGTCAAACGTCAAGTGACACTTCTTCCGGTCTGTCACCCCTTTGCAGTGGTGTTTTTTTTTCTGTAAGCCCAACGCACGCCACTGTCAGTAGACAGGGGACAGAAAGTGGTTACGGGTAGTGCTTCTTTTCCGTTTCCATTCGCATCACGCTAGTCCCGCGGCTCATTGTTTGCGATTTCCACGATAGTTTTTAGCTTCACTGTGTGCTGCCCGCTTTCCCATCAATGACAATTGTGTCCTACCATTTGGTCCTACCAACCGTCCCCTTCCCCTCCTAGGACACACTTTTTTGTTTTGGTGACACAAATCGTGTGCGGTGCATTGTACTCTCGGGTCGTGTATCCTTAATCCACACGCCGGAACGCCAAGCGGATGCTCTTGGTTGGGGTTTTGCTATTATTTTCCGCTACCTTTCTACAGAGCAAACCCAAATAGAGTGGGACAGGAAATTGGGTTGGAAAATCGAATCCTTCATAAAAGCTTTGCACAACACAACGACAAAAAACCCCCGAACTGTGGTATCATGGTGACATCGTGCGACAATCGATGGGCGTGCAAAATCCGTGGATGCCATTTTTTGTTTTTTATTTTTTAGTTTGTGCACAAAACCCTTCGAGCGATGTAGCGCACTAAAGAATGTATAAATTAAGCTTCACACCAGTGTTGGAGTGTCTAGCGAATTGCTTTTGTCTAGCGTATGGCATCTTGCTTTCGTTTTGCTTTTGTTTTGCCAAAATATAAATGCCATTAGTTTTCTGTCCATCACAACTTCGAAGCTGGGCTCGAAACAATAGCGACAATGTGGGTTTTGTTTGCACACACACACACACACAATTGTTCGCACCCGGAAGCAGCTCCGGGAAGAATAGGAAAAACAAAACAAATGAGAGATGAGAAATTTAATGGCGTACGAAGGATTGTGTTTTATTGTTTTCATTCCCGAGGAACAGGGGAAGTGGCTCTTTGTTTTGTCTTTGAATCGTGGAGCTATTTTTATGGGCTAATATTTGTGTCCAAACTGGCGCTGGTAGTGTTCGTGAGACCATATTTTTAATTAGTGCAGCATCGGAATGACAAAATTATCATTTTACGCTTCATTTAAAATCTTATGGTCCAATGCGATGAAAAGCATTTTAAAATGGGTATGAATAGTAATAAAACGTACATAAATTATTGTTATAAATTTCAGAGCATTAGTTTGAAAAGCATCACAACGAAAGGACGCTATACGTGTTAAACTTTAGTGTTTTAAATTTTTACTTCTCATTCCTACCGTTGGCAAGCTTTAGATGGAACTTTTGCCATTTTTGTCAGTATAATAAAAACACAAACTATTAAAACACCCCTCTGCCCCTCCCGTCAGGGGCAGCCAAATGAAGATAAATTCTACAGGCACCTACAGTGTGGACTTGTGGCGGAAATGATGAGAAATATAATTCTTTGCTAGTATCACACCATCCACAAGGGGAAAGGAGCTACTACCTCTATCTCTGCCCTGAGTTACGTTGTAAAAGTTTATAAAACGCAACCATAACGGATGACTGCCGGTGTGAAAAGTTCGTGTAAACATTCTCATCTCTTGGGGGGGGGGGGGGGTGACTACCGTTTTGCCAAGATTCACTGGCCTTGGATGAAGTTTAAACCTCGGAAGTTAGCAAAAGGGGAAGCCACCTCCACCTTAGCGAAGAAGCTAACAAGCTTAGCCCGGCTTATCGTAAAGCAAAACGACCCAAACGAGTAAGACAAAGCGATGGGGATATGCGCTCCCTCAGTAGGCGAGGTCGCACACCGGCTGGACGAAGAGCTTCGCACGCAAAGAGACAAAAGCGTATAGCGCGACTCCTGGCGGTGGGCGCACACACTAACTTTTCACGCTGCCCGGCAATGCCCGACGTTAACGGAGCGTAAAATCCTAAACAAATCCTGTCCTTTCCACCCACTGGTGGTGGTGGTGGTGGTGAAGGTTGAGGAGAGTTCTTGAACTGCTGGTTTCCTTTCTTTTCCTTCCTTTGCGCGAAAGCTATCTAAAGACAGACCCACCCACCCCCGGAAGCGGAACTGGAAGAGTTCTCCAAGACATTCGCGAAGGTAGGAAGTGTGGACCAATTTTTCTACACACGCAAACCGTTCCCGCCAGCCGTTGTGCTGCTCGAAAAGACTTTTCTTTGTCCTGTTGGGAAACTCCATGCGCTTCCTTCCCTAGTGTCCTCCCCATTGTGACATTCTTATGCCGGCCGCCGGCTATACGCATGTGTGTGTGTGTGAGTGTGTGAGTGTGTGTGAGTGTGTGTGTGACACACAATCATGCGCAGTATTGTTTCGATGCCAGAAGCGCCAATGGGTGTGGGTCGAGTGAAAGTGTCGCCTTTCCCTTGTCCCGCTTTGGGCGCTTGTTTCCAAGAAGCTGCCGGCAATGGCAATGGTGGGCTTTCATAACTGTCCATCTTGCGTTTGGAGTGGTTTGGGAAGTGTCCCCAACCTTCCATCCTTGCCATAGTTTCCCGGAATGTGGCTTCTGCAATAAATTCATATCTGCCGTACGCCGTACGAGCAGTTTCCGGTTGTTTTTTTAGGTTAAAGCAATCAGATCCTGATCCCCCCTGCAAGCTTCCATCTTCCACGCATTCGACGCAGCAGAACGACGGACAAAGCGGAAACGCAAGGTGGAAAGGAAAGCTTTACGGAGAAACGTCCGTTGCTTTTCATCAAACAGAGCTCGAACGTTTTTTTTTCCCGTCGGCCGGTTACGCGGTCAGAATGTCATGCGGGAATGCGGCCACACAGGTAACGTTCGATGCGGCCGATCAAGTGCACAAAGGCAGAAAAGCGTTCGCCTAAAGGTAAACGAAACAAGACTTTTGGCGTTTGGGTGGCTGCCTGGTTATCTTGCTTACGGGAAGCATCCAATTCCGGGCTACGGGAAAAATCCGTTTCCGTCATACAGCAGAGTGAGGGGATGTAGTGTAGTTTCCCAATATCTGTCTCTTTCGCTCCGGTTGAATGACATTCGATCCGGGTGCTTTCTTTTGGCTCTCAGTCCTCGGGCAGGGCTTTGGTTCCTTCGAACACGTTATGCTTGCTTTTGCAAGAGTCGAACGATTGTGCACGATGAGTAAGGAGAAAAACTGTTCCTCCAGCAGTGACATAGGATGCGAAGGGTGCAGCAGTCGTATGGAACGAATAGCAATAACGCTATCCCAAAACCGCTTGAACATACTGTCATTAGCCATCAGCAGAAGGAAAGGCGAAACTAAAACTCTTCGTCTGCCGTCTGCCAAGAAATCTTCCACATGCTGTTTTGCCAGCGGATGCTTGGCTTTCGGAAGGAGTCGTCTCATTCGAGTGGGGAAAATCAATCATCGCTATGCATCTCATCTTTCGCCTTTCGATGACACACACACACACACAAACCCCGCTTTCATTCTGTGGACCAAAAAGGGTGTTGGCAAAGGGAAAGAGGGATAGCAGAGTTAGTTGGCGGATTTCATCCACCGTGAAGCAACTGGATTCGATCTCCTTTCGTCCAAACATTCTCGCCGCCGGTTCAAAATGGGCCGCGAAGTGAAATGTCGAAGAAGCGTTGCAGAAAATATTGGATAATTGGGTCAGAATAAAATCAATATTCTACACACACACACACACACGCAGGGGCGCTTTGTTTGCGGTGGTTGCCGGTTTCTTTGCGGTGCTGGAATGGCAAGTGTTTACTAATACGGTTGTCGCTTGGGAAAGCTTATTTATTTATTATTCATTTTTTAGAATAAAATATTACCGATACAAACTATAAACCTTTAGGATAAAATAGAATCATTTTGCCTGACATGAATCGCGTTATTTGACTGATTAAAATTAAACACAACAGCATAATAATTCCCTTTGGAAAGCAACTAAACAAGATCGAAAACATAGTAGCCGAACCAACCAACCGACCAACAGAAAGACAGCTGCTCCGCATGGTATCGCTCTCGTCACCCGGTAGAGAGAGAGACAGAGCTCTTGCACACTTGAAACTAAGCGTGGGATTAAGTATCAAATGAATATTTTATTCGCAACACTTTACCAGTACACCGCTCGCCCTCCACCGGCGGCTGGCAGACGATATGGCAGAACGATCGTGGGAAAATCTGCATAATGTGTCTTAAGGATACTCTCGAAACCCACCCTCTTTGCGATTGGTGACGATTGTCCGAGAAGCGTCTGCTAGACGTTCGCGCTTTTCAGTACTCGCAAGTGTCTGCTTTTCAATGAAATCTTCTGCGAGCAGTCTGCTTATCTGCATTTGTTTCGTTTGCACCATTCATTTTTTTAGGGGGTTGGGGGGGGGGAGGGATGAATGGAGCGGCGAACGGAATGCAAATTTGTAAGAGGCATAAAAGTGAAGTAGCTTATGATGTATGACTAGGCGGTTAGTGCTTTGGGATAGAAATGTCGCTGAAATGTTAAGAAGGCAATACAGCTGTTAATGTGATACATAAAGAAAGACTTATTGGAATTGCAATTGGATTTTTAAGAACGTACACTTCTTTCGTATAAGATAAAGCGTGTGTGTTTAAAGCTTATAATAGTATAACATATTTTACACTACTTAAAAACCCTTGTCTACCTTAACGCAACCTTAGCGAACAATTGTCAGAGTAACTCCTTGAAAATACGCTTTCTTTATCTTTTCCTAGTTTATAAAAGCAACAACCCATTATTCTTAGCACCATTCTGAGATACCGTCGCAACAGCTGTCAAGAAAAAGGTTGACCTTTCAAAGAATGAAATGAAAAATTCTTTGTAAAATTTCCATTGTGCTACAAAGAGATGCGGAAAAATCAAAACCCGCACCAACTTAAGGGAAGAAAAGCCACAAACGCCAACACTTTCTCCGCCCGATTATATGCAAACGAATGGTGGTAAGGTTACAAGTCAGCATTATCCTGCCGATGCAGGGCACCTTTTTTGTTAAATGCACACGGCCCCCACATGTCTTCTGATACGAATCTTATTCTTCCCTTTCTATGTCCCACACACACACACTCTCTCCCCAGTATTCAGGGATGTGACCTTCACACGATGACAAACGAGCTGGGCCAAACTGCGGATTGCAGTTGAATGAAGGCGAATGGAAAATGGTAAAGGAAAGCTAGGGAGGGCCACAACAAAAAAAAACTATACCAGTGCACCTCGTTCCGCCTCAGGTAGCACACAGCAAGTACTCAGTCCTCGGGGGGGTTCGTGAAGCGGTATTTTTATTTCTTCCGCTCGCTCGCCGTACCACGATGTCCTCGAGGCAGTTGGATGGTCTTTATTCCCGCACTGTAACCGTGTGCACTGGACAGTGGTGGACACGGTGATGTTACGAAAGCATACTGCCCTCTCGCCACTCCCACCACTCCCTGCTACATATGCAAAACTGGGTTGCACTCTGCATGTCGAAAGATAAGTAGTGGTAAGCATAAATTTAACCACTTCCGTGTCCCTTCTGTGCCCCCCTTTGGAATGGCTGGCTGGGTGGGTGTGTGAGATGGGTTTGTACGGAGTGTGCGGGGGTACTATTTGTGCAGGCGGACATTACATTCCGCAGCGGATTGACCAATGGTCATGCGGGCACACTCGAGCAAGGTTGCGGAATCTTATTTATAGTTGCCGACCGATTCGGTTCCATTTCAGCGACTTTACTACCACTCTCCCACCACCGGTTTGCAGTTAATGCTGGTTTGTTTGTGACTGCAATACTGAGCGGCTCGGCGAGGTGGAAAACTGTGCTACAATGCGAATGGGATTGGGGTGGGTGGAGGGGGTCTTTTTTTAGGGAAGGGAGCATGAATTGCTTGAGTCATGTGTAATATTTGAGCGCCAGGAGGTTTTTGTTTTCAATTTGGGTAGGTTGAATTATTTTGAACTTTCATTGCCTTTTTTGCTGTGATCAATGAGTCATCTTCATCATTTAGCTTAATTTTGTATTATTTCCTTTTATAAAGCACAATAACACATGAGCTTTAACGTAGAGTAACTTCAATAAAAAATATTTGTTTTTCTCTCGTGATATTTTCAATGACCTGTTTTATATTTTAAGCCAGTAAGCTGTCCTTTCAGCCTTTCAGTGGAATATTCAATATTCATCATCTGGGTTGTAGCAATTTGACGGTTACGTTCTGCCATATTGGATTTCATCACTTGCGAAGGAGCAAAGATGTATTTTAAAATCGTTTCTATTTTAAATGAATTATAACACTTTTAATAAATTTAAAAATATTAAATAAAGCAGTATTTTACATTTCTTGATAAAAAAATATGATTCAGCTAACAAAAACCTAATCATTTATGAGCGAACCTGATCGAGCGCCTGCGATGAATCGGCACATGTGTTCTTATTCTTCCTCTTCTCCTTCTTTGACATAATAAACCGTTGTCGGTCAGGGCCTGCTTGTACGTTGAATAGGTTTAGCTTTGAGTGACTTATTTACTACCATAACAGGATAGTCAGTATGGGGCACGGTCCATTCGGGGCATTTGAACCTATGACGGGCATGTTGTTAAGTCGTACGAGTTGACGACTGCCCTTACATATTTCCATATTTTTCAGGCTAAAATAATCTGAGCTTGGCGTGTGTGACACATCTGCTTGACCTCCAGAATAAGAATTTCAACAAAAAATGGGTTAAGCTGTTGATGCAAATTGTCGGCTTTAAAAGGAGCGTGACTCTTGCCCCCGATTTTCTCAGCCCTTTCCCCGTTGACCAGCTGACGATGATTAAAGATGGTGGCAACCAGCGGACAGCGGGCAGGCAAGTGTGGGTGAAAACGACCCCAATTTCAATATGCTAACGACCGGAAGGGTCTGCTTTCCTGATGAGGGATTTATTTCAACCCCAGTCGCTTCGGTTTCCACGGTAACGACTCGTTTTGCATACACGAGTGGAATGTTGCGGCTTTCTTTTTCATCTTCTTTCACCATTTCGCTGCCTTGCGCTGATGGTACATTAATGCATATGCAGCTGCAGGTTTGTTTATGTTCTTTATGTTTTGCTTGCTCGGGGTTTTTACTCCAGTTTTGCACTCGTCAGGAGAAGTTGCATCATAATCAGCCTAAGAAAGGTCAGGGTCAGACGCTTGCGGGAGCCATTCAAAGTAAAAGCCAGTGGTAAATAAAAGTACCTTTTGGTGCACGTGTAGAATAAATTATTCGCTCTATAAACACAATTAGGTCGAAAAGTGAATTTACTTTGTGCGATAAATCAGGAGGATCACGGTTGAGGTGAGAGGTCGTGCAAAAGGAGGGACAGGATTTTCCTTTGGAAAGTAGTGGTAGAATCTAATCTTACAAAACTAGCACACTCATCCTCGGAGCTCGGGTGTTCTTTTTTCGTCCTTCACTACATTACTGGCTGCGTCTGCAGGCAGTGGTGCAGCGATGAAGCACCACACACACACCATTGCTGCGGTGCATATTTCATACCTTTCTTTTTGCTCATGTAATCTTATCTCAGGATGAAGTAGCTTTCATGTGAGCGGGGGGTTTTTCTTGCATTTTCTTGCTATTCACAGTCTGTTGCACTTTTTGCTGTTGTGCTCTTGGGTCGTTACTGCCTTGATTCTCTGGAGATGTTGCGCTACATCTCCGTTCGTCCAGCTGCCCACCGCCACTGCTGCTGCCGTCGTATTGTGTCGCAGCGGAGAGTGCATTGAGGTTGAAGTGGCCGTCACTAGCACCACTTGGGTGGTATTCAAGCTCACGCTCGTGGTATTGTGAAATATTTTTACTCTCATTCACATCCATCTCGTGCAAGCACAAACACATACACACACACACACACACACACACACACACACACACACACACACACACACATATATATATATATATATATATATATATATATATATATATATATATATATATATATATATATATATATATATATATATATATATATATATATATATATATATATATATATATATATATATATACGAATTGCGATTTTGCACTTCTCCATCCTGATTGCTGCTGCTCTTTTGCCTTTCTTCTGTAGGCTGTGGCTGTAGGCCGCTCTTTTGCCGCACGGTGGTCGCGTAATGCCATAGACGGTGAAGGATTCTTAGCATTTAGCAGAGCCACTCTTTCACGTGGAAGATTGTATGTGTGTGTATGTGCCGCGCGCTCGATGCAAAGGAGAAGGGTGCTTCTCGTGCTTGTGCAGCACACACACACACACACACACACACACACACACACACACCATACTGCTACTTTTAATATCTTTTCGTGGTTGAAGGTACGGCTTATGGCTTCTGCTTATGAAGCACACCGCGCCCGCCCGTTGCCGCTGACGTTAATCGCGCCGCATATACAGAAATTGTGTTGCATTGAGCAACGGTGTTGGGATATAAAGCGTACGAACGAATGAAAGCGCCATGCTGAACAGATGGGTGCAAGAAGGCAGCCGACAGAAGGAAGGAAGGAAGGATGGCTGGAGCAACTATACCCACACTTGACATGAGGATGTCAGCAATGCTATCTAACGAGACAGTGCAGGCTTTTGGTGTTGCAAAAAGGCAAATCTTAGTAAATGATACAGCTCGTGGAAGGGGTTGTTTAACGGAGTGTTTAACTAGACATTTTTATGTCGCTTGAAAAATGCTACTCATGAAGGGCAAGGTTGTTTTTTTTGCTTTGTATTGTTGTTGGTTTTATGTATGCTATTTTATTTGTTGCTTACTAATAATTGCGTATTTAAGGCAACAATCATGTTTTGCTGTCTGATTGCAGTTTGAGAAATAATAAACATAGTTTCCTATATCAACAGTTAATGCTGCATACTGAATGTTCTGTCTCTGTCTAGTTTGTATGGACTTTTTATTCACTTTCAATCTCTGTAATTTGAAAACCCCTCTTATTTGACAGCCCCATCGTCTCCCAAATAAGAGAGAGTTGACTGTTTAGTTGGTAAATTGAAAAAAAAAATCACAAATTAAATCATTCTGCTCTTTCAATATTGCCATAAGACATTGAAATAAGCAGTTAGTTTCTTTATTATTATTATTGTTATTATTATTATTATTATTATTATTATTATTATTATTATTATTATTATTATTATTATTATTATTATTATTATTATTATTATTATTATTATTATTATTATTATTATTATTATTATTATTATTATTATTATTATTATTATTATTATTATATTATTATTATTATTATTATATTATTATATTATATTATTATTATTATTATTATGATTATTATTATTATTATTATTATTAATATTTTTATTATTATTTTTTTAAACATTTTATGTACAACAGATAATCAACGAATATACTTTTTTCCGTCAATATTTACTTTTATGCTGTTGAAATGTTGTTGCCTACACAAAAAGGAAATTTTCTTAATAAAAAAGGGAAAATAATTTGATTGTCTAACAAAAAATATTAATCAAAACGATAAAAAAATATAAGAGAAGAAATCTAAAATAATTTATATAATACAAAACCCAGCACTAGATATTTTGCTAAAAAAAGAATGCATTTTTATGCCTTTTGAAAATTACAAATAACTTTTTTCTCGATTAGAATCTTTGTGTTTGAATATAATAGGGTAGAAGATGATGGCATACAAAACCAAAATAGACAAAAAAATTATTTCTACTTAAATAAATACATAAATAAACAAATAAATGAATAAATAATTAAATTGACAAAAAAAAACTCAGCAAATAAAAAAGCAAATAATTATAAAACATAAATGCATAAATAAATTAATAAATATTTAAATGTATGAACATATTATTGCGATAAATCTCCAAGTTACGTTGAATCTTTATTTAAAACCTTTCAACTAGAACTGCATTGAACGAATCATTCGAAAAGGGCATGGCCCACATTAAAAGAATATACAACCAAAAAATTGTCACAAAATTCACCGTGTCTCACCCAGTCGGCACATGCTTGCACAAATCACCAAAATCAAACAGTGCATGTTTACCGACCGGAAATTAGGAACAGCGTACAGAGCTCTAGCCACACTCGGGGAAGGTGAACAACACCACGCGAATTTTCTTTCGTTCGGTTTTGTTGGTTGAAAGTTTCCTCTTTTTTTTCAACGTCTGATGAAAATTGTGAATGAATTTCCCTGACCTAACGTTTGCTTTCTTTTCCGTCCATATTTTCTGCCCTAGAGGAGTTTGATTGTGCTTGTTTTTTATCAGCACCTAACAAGCCATTTAGCATTCGACCCACTGACGACGGTACGAGCGAGTGTATCGATTTGCGTCCGTCTTGCTTCCGGTACGCAATCAAATTATCGAACAGCTACAGTCACCGACATTCGTATTTGGCGCTGTTCTGGCAAATTAGAATTATTGCACACAGAAAAACCCAAAGGGACGTAGATGCGAAGTGGAGAGAGAAAGAGAGAGAGAGAGCGAGAGCGGGGTGGAGGTGACAAGCACTGGGTTGAATTAATTTTACCGCCAGTGTAAACATGCAACCGAATGAATTGGGAACGGTTCGCCCAACCGGTGCCGGTTTCGAAGGATACACACATACACAAACACACAAAGGGACAGCGCGATTCCTTGTTCTTCATTATCTTGGTGTTTGCTCGTTTGTTCGGTGTTTGCATGACGCGATCGTTTCCATCGGCCGCTTTCGCTTTTGCAATTGCAGTTCGTTTGCCGGATGTTTCGTCCTGATGCAGCCCCCTTAACAGTGACGATGCATACATTTAGCTACGCGAATGGGGGAAAGAAGCACACCTCTAAACTCCCTGGGTCTGGACGGAACACCCGGAGGAAAGCACCCAAGGGGGAGGAGGAGAAAGCTAATCCAATCACACGAACTGGCGCATGAAGTTTTACTGGTGCGCCGCGCGCTAAGTAAATTGAATTTTGACAGAATCGGTAAAGCATTCGGCAAGGGGTGCTTTTGGATGTGACCCGAATATGTCGCGCCGCTTTTCGCACCAGCACAATGCACAGCGGCATCTTTGCAGTGGACGATTCCCCCGAGAAGGGTCCGGGCAGTCCGGGGCAGAAAATCAAATTTCGAGCCAAATTCAGATGAAGGCTGCCGTGAGAGATGGCAAATTTTAATTAAAGCTCGCTCGCTGCTTTGTGTGACTGACGAAGGAATCGCTGGCGATGAAGATGAATAGCGGTAAAAAGGAAGGGAAGAGAGCAAGAGAGTAAGATGACGATACTCCAACAAAACACAGCATCACATAAAGCAAAGATATATAAAACACGAAGATCCGTACAAGTTGTCACCGCTTCTTGCGCACTATGCTGCTTCCCTTTCTGCGCGCGACACCTTCATTTGCAGCGCATTGCATAAATTTTGGCGTAACGAGCGGAACGCAATCAGCCTGTTTGCGGTCATCTCTCCAATTACACACGGCCCAGCAGTAGCAGCAGCACCGGAACCACAAAACCACTGCTGCACTCACTCATTATCCGGCTTGACAGTGATGTTGTTCGCTCTCTGTGTTGTATCGCTTTTTGCGCTGGGTTGGAATCGATTTTACCTAGCTCCCTCTTTGTCCTCTCTCTGTGTGTGGTTTAATCAATTTCGCCAAACCGATCATCATCATCGAGACGTATTCTCGCTTGGTGACCGGAGGTTGGCGGATATATTCAATTTCTGCTACCGAATCCTGGGTGGTGCTTATCTGTGCAGAATCTGTCCCCACAAGCCCGGGGACGTCATGCCGTCTGGGTGGAGAGTACATATGGGGAGATTGCCATACGTACGGCACTAAGCGATGATGATAACATATGTATGTTTATTGAAGATTGGAGCGACCGAATACGTTCTTATCAGGGGTTGGTCGTCTGACAGCGTGAGAGAGACGTATACCAAACCTCAAGAAGGCACAGGAGGAGGGGAGTACATGGATAGAAGACACACTTTATCTTTAACCAGGATCTTCCCCCGACAAGTCAAACGGAGATATCGGCCCCTTATTGGCCACTGCACTCTGTGTGGATATCCTAATTTGCACTCTCCACCGAACTTCTTGCCAAACTTCTTGCCGGAAGGTACGGTAGAGTTGTCACACAGAACGTTCAATGTTTGGAGAACCATTTTGGAGTTACGCAGCCACAAAAGGCCTACGCTATCGATCGTACCACAGTTTTGGCTGAGCAAGCATCTCTACTACCAGTAGCTAGTTGCATATGTAAATCGAGAACAACCGCTGAGACACACTCAACGCTTCCCATCTCGTGTGTCCAACGCAAACATTACAGAAACAATCATGAAGAATTGTGTGCCGAGATTGAAACAACTCTCAGCGCTTGTGACGATGCTGTGACGTTCAACAGCCCGCCTGTGACATGATCCTGCAGGAAAAACTGGCTTCTCATCGTTTCCGGCCTGGCATGGCGGAAGATGAAGGCCTGAACCATTCGCCAGAATGACATCATCGAAACGGCTCATCAGAATAACGCAGCTGTTGGAGAGTGAGAGAGAGAGAGAGAGAGAGAGAAAGAGCTGCCTGAAACCGCCACACAAGGACTCGTCGGAGGTGGAAGAGCGCACTGTGCAAATAGAATCGCTTTGCGATAAAATAATGATGTGCACTATTAGTTGTGGTTTCATTTTACGTGTACGGTACACGAAAGGGAGCCTATAAAAGCACAGCCGGTTCGGGGTTGGGGTGGTAGCTTCCCTTTGCACGAGCAGCAAGGAAGGTTAGGTGAGGGTCATCGTCATAGGCTTATAGGGTGGATGATGGATTTTCGATTTCCGGAACCTCACCCTGTCGTCCCGCAACTTGATGCGGTTACTATCCCTTTTGCTCTGCACTTGAGCTTTTCCTCCCCACTCCCTCCGCCCCCCGAAACGTGTGGAAAGCTGTCGGATTTAGCAAACAGTCGGTGTGATGCGTGTGTGTGTGTGTGTGCTGTGGCGCACAAATATAGCACAGCGCCACATTCGGAGCCGTCTGAGGTTTCAAAACAACGATACTGAAAACCGTTTTCGTCGGGGACAGCATGATGAGCCGGCGGAAGCGTGAAAGAACTGTCACGGGCAAGGCCGTGCGTGTGTGTGATTGTCTGTTCGGCGGTGTGGCGTTTCGCTTAAAGCAGGTCTGCAACTGGGTCAATGAATTGCGGTGGCGTGCGAATTGGAAGATATTAAACCCCCCATGGCTCTGCGCGTGGGTGTGTGTGTGTGGTTGTCTATGAAAATGAAAGAGTGAGAGACCTAGTTTTTCCACTGTACGGAGCTGCACTGTTTCCCGCCTGCTATGCAGTACTGTCTGCTGTCCCGTGCTCGAATCAAGTGTATCATAATTAGGCAACGCACAACACAGCACACACACAGCACAGACTGTTTGAGTGTGCCATCTGACAAAACCAAGCCAATCACCAGGCCAGATGATACATTGTTTTCTATGGGGAAAGCAGCAGGAAACACAGCGGCTGTTTTCCAGCCTCGGCAAGCAATAAAAATGTACTTTGTGGACGGTTTGTGGACGCGTTTGCAAGCGAATCAGCAGGACACACAGGCACCGACATCATTCGGCCGGTGCCTGTCGTGTACCAGGCGGGGGGCCCGCACACCACAGCTGCGTATGAGGGGGTTGCAGATCTCAAAACCACAAACCACCCCATTGTATGCCATTGTCCCAATTCCCCACCATCCCGATCCCCATTGCCAGTGTCTGGTTGGTGGCTTCGTTTGGTGGCATTGCGAACGCGGCAGGAATCGCTGATAGCACATCGATATGGGGAGCACGCGTTTTCAGCAAGCCTTTTTTTAAACGAAATCACACTGATGGGAATGCCAAAGTAGAGAAAAATAGGACAAAAAATCAACTCCTGACAAGCAAAATCTCAACCTTAAAGTTGAATTCTTGCGTATTCTTTTTTTGCCCGCGTCGAATAGGAATAGGTCTTACAGAAGCAGTGGAAGGACCTTTGAAAAAGGGGGAAAAAAGATTTTTGGGTCGGTCGTTGTCGATGCCATAAAATGTTTCAGTACGTGCTGGGGTAGAACAACAACAACAACAACAGTAGCAGTAAAAAAACTCCTTGGAACAGGAAAAGAATGATGACACTAGTGCGCGAACTCCCCAAAAACGAACGGAAAAACGAAGCTCCAGAAGTTGTCGGGCGACAATGATGGGCCAAAGTAACAATGGACCGATCGGATATGAACGTGTGTGTGAAGGAGCTGCAGGGACGATAACAAATGAACCCATTCGGCTGATGTGTTTGTCAACCGGTTCGTTTGAAGACGAACGAAAAATCCATCAAGCGGCCGCTACAAATTTGGATAACGAATGGTACGTGATTGCCTCTTTGCTTTTTTGTCCCCCTTCCCGTCCCTAACGGAAATGGAAAGGCTCATAAATGCGAAAGGAAGGCCCCGAAACCTGATAGAAAGCCATTGCATGTGTATGCTTTCACGTTAATACATTCGCACGAAGGACGGTGGTGAGCTAGCAGAAGCAGAAGAAGAAAGGAAAAAACGTTATTGTGAAAAGTTGAAAAATTCCAATCCTGATATTGACCGAGTGTCGTACGGAAAAGAAGAACGACGAAAAGGAAAATCGAGAAAGAAGGGGGTTGCATATTTTCCGGCCTTGGAACGCTTAATGAAGCGTTGTGCTTTTCAATGTGCGAAACCACCGGGACTTTTTTCAATCCCTAGAATGTATGTTTTCTCTCTCTCTCTATCTCTCTCTCTCTCTCTCTCTCTCTCTCTCTCTCTCTCTCTCCCTCTCACTCTCGAAAATGATCACAACAATGGCGTTGACATTTGGCATTGATAGCATGAGGAAGAGCACGGGAGAGCAGCATAGCATGGAATAAATTCTTAGAACGTAAAGTTTTCACTTGACTTTTGATAAATTTTCTATCGCATGGACCTTCTTTCTATCACCACCGGAAACTGAACCACCCGGCCCAGGTTCCGCATCTAAAATTTCAGCAGCAAATTAACCCAACCCATCTTGCCATCTTTGACCGACGGTGAACAATGACCGGTCGGTGTAAGAAATGATAGAAGAGGGAAAAGAAGGCGACAACACAAAAAAAGGAACATCAGCAAAGGCGGTTCCGGGAAAAGGTTAACGTCGAATAATCGATTGCTTTTAGCACTAATTGCAATCAACATCGTATCGCAGTGCCCCAAGCAAGAGGCCAAGATGGAGTAGTAGTGGAAATTTTATTTATAGTGAGCTGTCACACCGTGCTTCCGGAGTCGCATCCGTCCGATGAAAGCATGAGCGTGTGATAGTGCCTCTTTTGACAATCCTGTACCCTTTGCGAGTTGAAGGAGGTTGGACAAAACATGGTCATGGTGCTATTTTGGAGGACCAAAAAAAGGGAAAAGTTGTGTGGAAATTTTATCTTGAAAGATTTTCAATCAAATAAGTTGAGATTAGAGGAAATATGGGCGAGTTTTTTTTGAAGTATGAGAAGTAAATATGAATCAAGGATTTGCAAAAAACTTAATAATAATAATTGTGTACCTTTTAAAAATTACTTGATTTTGCACTCAAGTTACCAAATATTACAAATAGCATCTTCTTGCTTTAAAGTACTGGGACTAAATATGAAACAAAGAAGCATAAAACTGAGAATATTAAAGTACAAAATAGTTTTTAGTAATACTGCCGTAAAGCCATTCTTCCTGAATAAAAAGAACTGTGAAATAAAGTACGTTTAGAAAAACAAAACAAATGGATTAAATAAAAACAATCAAGTTAATAATTATTAATGAAAAATACCACACTAAAGGTCAGGGGACACTGTCCGTACTCGCTAGTGTAATTTTGATTTCCACTAGCGCATCCGGCGGCGGCTGAGCTTTTTTTGGTCATCGAGGGAATGGTCGTAGTGGATCTCAAAATAAAGTATTATTTTCATCTTTTCCCGATGCGAAAATGGATGCAATGCGTGCAGAACATGTGTATCTACCTTTTACAAAACTTTTCTTCTCCGATGTAAGTAAAAAACAGGGAAAAATAACTATATGAAAATAATTATAACAAAATATGATATTTGAAATTACACTAGCGAGTGCGGACAATGTACCCCGGCCTTAAGGTGTCAAACGATGTGAAAGGGAATTAAAATACAGTCTTTTCCCGAGTTACGCGAATAATGCGTTCCGGAGACATTCGCGTAAATCGGATTTTCGCGTAAGTCGAATAACATGTTTTACAGTCAAAATATACTTGATTAAAAATGTTTTTTAAATTAAATTTAGTGTATTCATGTAATTTTTTACTCATTGAATGTAATTCGTGTCGAAAATACGGTTATTTATGTCTTTTTAGTTATTTAAAACTTTGGAAAGAATTACAGTTTATTTTTCATTTGACAATTGATGGAGAAAATTGTTCTGATTTGACATCTGAACTGTCAAAAATAAAAATTCACGTATCTCGAGTGTCGCGTAACTCGGGGAAATACTGTAATACACTTTTCTCTGGTGATTTTTACTTTTACGAGCAATAGGCGAATGAGCCGGTCTGGTGGTACAGTCGCCAACTTGTACGACTTTAACAACATGCCCGCCATGGGTTCAAGTCCCGAATAGACCGTGCTCCCATACGCAGAACTGACTATCCTGCTATGGTAACAATAAGTCACTGAAAGCCAAGCTCACTTTACTAGTGGGTACTGGCAGGCCTTGACCGACAGCGGTTGTTGCGCCAAAGAAGAAGAAGAAGAAGGCGAATGAAAAGGATCGTTTTGTGCTTCAATGTGTTTCTTTCAATTCTTATTTACAATTTTTTTATGTTTAACTTCTGTTGCCTAAAACTTTTCATAAAACACATACATTTGAAGTGAAAATGTAATGCATAATACAAAAGTATTGAGTTTATATTTATCATAACATGAAGTAGTATAAAATACAGAAAAACAACATAATACCATAACTCTTAATAAATTCCAACCGGCCTTTGTCACGTATCTATATGAAATTCTTGTCATTCCACAGTGCAGTAAGGTAGAAAGAAAAGCTTCATCCTCATCTAAATTCGAAAAGCTCAGTAACAGTGCCACGTTTCCTTTTGCTCCACACACACACACACACACACACACACACACACACACACACACACACACACACACGCACACACCAGCTGCCAGCTATTTACACGCATAAACAGAAGTTTATCGAAAGTTGTTTTACAGTTTCTGCCTGGGGGGAGGAAGGGGGTCAGAAATTCAAGAAGAGAACAAGCGGCCGACTTGTTCGTCGCACTTTAACCCCGGGGTGAGCGGCACCGGTGGAATGTAATAAATTTTCTGCTGCATGCGACCTGTCCAAGGTAGCAGTCTCTTGAACCCAAAGACCCACGAACAGAGTTGATTAGATGAAGCGAGGAAAGAAAAACGAACAAAGAATAAGCATTGTCGTGGACAACGAGAGTCACAAAAAAAGTTGATTTACGATAAGATACAGGTACCATGGACCTGTCGCTTCCTATTCCTCCGCTTGCTGTTCTAGCTTTGCTTTGCTGTCATCACCCGTGGCCCACAGACACACACCTGATCTAGCCGAGTAGGCCTTTAGGACAAATGCGAACGGAATGGAAAAATTTGCAACCCTCACAAGGAGTTCCGTCGCCGGTTCCGTCTTTGCTTCCCATTCCCTTTCGCCCCCCCCCCCCTGCTCACTCAAGCGAAACCCCCAAAGCGGTTGTCAAAGTTTGCGTCCAACTTTACAACGATCTGACGATGGGACGCTATTCTTTATCGAAATTAGTATCTCTCGCCACAAGGCACGGGAGCACACCATGCCGGGTTTTGGTTTGGTCGGGCCGCACGGATTGGCACACCAGGGGGTGGTGTGTTACGTCTGTGTGTCTCGCTGTGACAGAACCCTCCCCAGCATCTCATGCTCCTCCCTTCGCGCAGCGAGCTTATTCCGCATTTTAAACACATGAAAGAACAAAAATAATAAACAACTAACCAACTCACTACCACACATACACACACACGTGAGCGTGTCCCCCGCAATGGAGGTTGTCTTTTAAATCCCTTTTCTTCGAGACACATCGAAAGAGTGGGCTTTTGGGAAGGAAGAAAAAACACACGTGCTGCTGACGCCTTCGAGGAGTAGAAACCTTTTTGGGGGACGGACGATGTTTGTCGGCTTTCGTAAAAGATTCCGGCCCGTCGTAAAACACATATCTTTCAAGAAACATTCTCGAGAGCGATAAAATTTTATGCCAAAATGGGTTTTTTGGGAGCATGGATCCGTGGCAATGTGTGAAGCGCTGGGCCTTTCGGGAGGATGTCCCTTTGAGGGATGTATCCCCAGGACGGGCAGCATTACTGGTTGGGTGTGTTGTTTTTGGTTTGGTAAGTGTTGTTGATTTTAGTTAAAATATAGTTTGAAAATTAATTCCTTCCCTGTGTTCAGTTTTCAATGTAAATCAACGCACCAGTACTGGTCCACTGATAAACAGACCATGTGCTAAACCGATCCATAGGACACCCACCCATCCATTGAAGGGTAACAAACACACACGCACACACAGACATGTGGGAATCAACATTATGTTTCAAAATTTACTATAATCAGCTTTCTAGCCGTCCGGAGGCTATCGTGAGCAAGCAAGCTTTCGACCGCTTTCCTTGTGAACCATTCAACCATACGCAGCTCCAGACCAGAAAGAAACGGTCCGCACAGACCCGTTCCCCCAAGGGAGCAAAGGACGCTGGGATCGATACAAAAGATGAACCCATAAATGTCAACTTTTATTGTGCGCCTTTCGATTAGGGTGTTCGGGTCACCGGGACCGTCCTGTCGGGGTCAGAAAACTTAGGTTTTTTTGGAGTGTTGGGAAAGAGGGCAAAACTAAAAGAAAAGAAAACTCTCTTTCTCTCTCTCTCTCTCTCTCTCTCTCTCTCTCTTTCTCTCTGTTCCATGAATTGCAATAGAGCAACTACAACGACACCAAACCCCTTCACCCTCTGTTTCATTCCGTACAATTGGCGTAATAAAATTATGGAACCAAACTTGTCCACTTGTGGCCGTGTGCCCGTGCAGCGAAAAAAGGTGCAGCTTTAAAGCAAAAAGACCCCGACGGAACAAAAGCTCCAACCCAAGGCAGGCAAGGCCTGAACCAATATTATTGTTTTCCGAAGAGGAAGAAGAAGAAAAAACTTGCTGCATTCCTGCACAAATCAAACAAAAGGGCAGGAAAGGAGACCAGAAAGAGGGAAATGATTTACTATTTCAAACAAATGGTTGATTATTGGTGCGACGACTTTGTTATTGTTTTGCGGCGCGGAAATCCTTTACGGCCATTACGGGTCCTAGCCTGCCGCTTTGTGTCGGAATGTCTGAGAACGGTTCCGCACTAACTATCTGCACAATTTGTGGGGCCAATTCTGTGTCCCATCCTCCTCCCTCGTGAAGCGGGTAGCGTGATTGTGGGCAAGAATGTTGCATTAATTATTTGTGTTATTTCAGTTGTGGAAAATAATAACACACGTGTCGAGGCGTCGTGCTGCTGTCAGTGTGATGGGCGCTCCTGCTCTCTATCTATCTCTTTCTCTATCCCTCTCTCTCTTTCGCCGTCTGTTAAAGCACGTTCGTAAAGCAGATAAGACGATTATGAGCTCGGAAAGTCCGACAGAGCACACGCGCGGGCTTGGCGAAGCTTTCTGCAAAACTTTCCCGTTCCGATCCTCCGGTGGGCCCTGCCCCCTGGGGTGGGGGTTTGAAACTCTCGCCCCATTAGGAGGATCTGGGCCTCATATAGATGGGAGATGCTTCGCTGCAAATCACGCTAGAGGGAGCCATCGGTCCAATGGTTGGGCGGTACTAATGGCACACCGTAAAGAACGGTGTCGGGTCCGGTTCCGGCGGCCACGGGTACTCGGGGACGGAAAGGTTCTGCAAGAACGTACGAAACTTCTTATGAGTATGAGTAGAGTCAAGTTTAATTTGATTCCAGCGCTTCTTGATGGCGGGTGCAAGAAGCACCTTCGTCTGTCCTGTCCTCCCCACTACGGGGATGTTGTGTAGTTGTTGGAACTTTTTTATTCCACCGTATGCCTACCTTGCCTCATTCCTTCTCCGGATGAATAGGTAGTTAGGATACACATGGTAACGGGGTCGGGTTTTTCTGTCGGGGACGCACTGAGTAGGCGAAGGGAATGTAATAACAACGGAGCACACACTTTTATGGCAGCGAATTAAAACCGTCCAACTAAGGGCCATTATTCGCGCCCCGTCTTAAAGCCGTTTGCGTGTGTCGAGCCATTGTTTTTGGGATGTCGTTGTTTGAAATATAAGCCACCAGCCATCAGATAAGCGAAAGGAATTAAGTCCGTTGATTGCCAGTTGACTCCTTTTTGGTTGATTGTAAAGAAAATAATAGGAGCTTGAAACGAGAGGTTACAAAACTGCGGTTTGTTGAACTGAGAATCGAAACCAGTGTTCATGATGTTCATTGTGTAAAGAATAAGCAACATGAAACGGGATTCTAAAAAAAGTTGACATCGTATATGAATCGCAATAACGCTTGGTAATGATCCAATATTCAAGCGCGTGTGCAATGTTTAAAGAGTTCCGTGTGCAGTTTTTGAACATTGCCACCTTCGCATAGATTATTTATGTACATACTTAGGTTAGCAGCGGTGGGTTTAGCAGCCGCTAAAAAAACCCGCTCACTGAAACGAGCCTTTGCCCCATATGGATCATAAATTTCATACTCTTCATGGTGGGATCGTGAATTACGATCGTAAAAAGGGTGTTGTTTATAGCGCACCGCCAATAGAAGCGGCAAGCGATGATTGAGTGGAAAACTTCACGACACGCGGTGAAGATGTGATGTGTGTGTGTGTTTTGCTGGAATGATATTTTAACAACTCCAATGCGAATGCGTTGAGATTATTGGCAGTATGGGGTAAGTTGTGCAATTTGCAGGATTTATGGTGTGCGTTAAACGTGTCTAGCAATTCACCGGCAATGAATCATATGATAGGGAGTATATCATATCGATGAAAATAATATTGGAATTTACAAGATTCTGTTGCAAGGTTTTAGTATAAAGCTTTATGAGACTTTGTATACTTTACGGGAATGGGACGCTTTCTTAAAACTTTCTTATTGCAAGTGATCTTTAAGTGAAAGGAATTGAACAACACGGCACCCTATTCCAACTATGGAATTCCAATAGATAAGATTCCGATCGATAAGATGCACGTCTAAACTGTTACCGTGCAACTAGACATATAGAGATAATTGAACGCCGTGAAGCGTGAAAAAATAGCCAAAATTAAATGGCTGATACCTTTCACGCCTAAATGTTTGTACCCAGCTATCATCTAGTACAGTGCGATGACAATCGATGAAATGCCAAATTTTCACGCACCCACACATGGCGTGAAAATATTCGCCGTGAAACAGATTGGTTTTGTATGGACCTGTCATCACATATCATCGAATGTCATCGATTTTGGCTTCACGCTACACGACACGATGCCATTTGGTGGGATGTCTGGATGCACGGTTACATCAAATGGCGAAGTTTTAGTGTACTGAAATTGAAAATATGAGTTAGATACAAAGAAGATCTATATAAATAACAAATATTGGTGACTTTAAATTGAAAGTTGAACTGAAAATCTTCTTAATCGTATGATTTCTCCCCAACATATCGTAATGCAGGGTTTCGAATCATACAAGGGAATAGTTCCATCACTTAGAGGAATGTTGCAAGCAAGCTGTGAAAGTTTGTAATCATATAGGGGAGTGTTGCAATCGACTAGGGGAATTTTGCAAGCAATAGTTACACCGGCACCAACAGTCTGATGACAGCTCTACAGTAAGCTTGCACAATTCTTCTAGTCGATTGCAACGCTGCCCTATATGATTGCAAACTTCCACAGCTTGCTTGCAACATTCCCCTACCGATTTGCAACATTCCTCTAAATTAGAGGTCTCCAAACTATGGCCCGCGGCCCGCAAGATCCTTCAATGCGACCCACGATGACTGGGTAAAGGTTAAATTAAATAGCTTTCTTTCTGATTAAACAATCAAAAAAATTTTTTTATTTCTGAAAGGCGAAAATCAAGATTCAATAAAAGAAAGCTGCAGAAATTTGATATATTTTGTTAGTGTTTTCTTATTAAAACGAGATTTGTACTTCCATCCATTCTATAGGTAGCGTCAAAATGGCCCTCAACAACGTTGATTGTGAAGCAATGCGGCCCGCGAACTAAAAAGTTGGAAGACTCTTGCCCCAAGTGATTGAACTATTCCCTTATATGATTAGAAACCCTGTAAATCATTTTATTTTGAATTCCTTCTCCATAGCAGCACAATTGCGCATCCAAGTACATGCTAATATTCTAAAACTTCTATCCCGTGTGACAACTTTTCCCGAACCACGAAAAGTTTAACCTAGCTGGAGGTGACCACAAAATTGGAAAACCGGGAAAGTCTCAGCCTGCTACCGTTGGCGTTGTCATAATTTGATCCGCAGGCATGGTAACCGGCTAAAGTATGGCACGTCTCTAAGACTACGCAGTCACCTTTTGTACAAGGGGATGCTCGAAAAGTTAACCGAATTCAGCACCTTCAGCACTCCGTTCGATGAGGTTAATCCTTGCGGGCGGCGAGGTTGTTGCCACACAAAAGTTGTGTTCCTTTTCAACGCCTCCGGTTACCTTCGGTGAAAAGTTTTACCACGTGGCAAAATTAACTCATCTTGGTGCGGCCGTGTTAGACAAGGCAGAACGTTTCCAACAAGTGAGAGAAAGTGTCTTCTCAGAGATATTGGTTTGAAAGTTTCTTCTATTTATAACGGGGGTTTTTTATGAAAGAAAATTGGAAGATGAAAAGTTTTATTGGCGAGTTGAAAGTGGTTCTCGGCGGTGGACCTTGGGACGCTCTTAATTACAACGATTAATAGACTGATGAAAAATGAGACAAGTCGGTCGTGTTTGCGTCTGCAAACATTCGAGATGATGAATGGTTTCCGCTAGTTGATTTATTTAATTAACAAACATATTTGATGCAATGCTTCCCTTTTTACGTTCACCGTTGGAATTGTTAATGGTGAGGCAATATTTTAATATTTTACTGCGACCTTACCGATTTAAAACGACGCAAAACGCAATAGAAACGCACTCACACTTGTATATCGTTAATTTTGAAAAGGCGCACGCTTTATGATAACAATAAACACACGGGTTTATCGCTTCATAAGTGTGGCATAAGCCGTTTAAAAGAGAATACGAGCAATTGTTATGCTTCATCTCCGTGTGAAATATGACAAAAATATATATTGTGCTAATAAAACGGGAGAGGCAGAGACTGAAAAAAGACTGCCACAAAACAACAAACCCTTTTACGACCACCGACTACACACCGACGGCGCACATTGTTCGGTCGCAATTTGTATCTCCCCGGAGTACCCGAAAACTAGGACCGGTCGGTCGGTCGTTTTATGGTTGCAGTTTTAAAACTAACGAGAGCAAAAGAGCAGATTTCAGGCGGGCGGCGACGGTTAACAGCGAGACCGACCCGGAAGCGGCCACAGGACCAGATACAAAATGGATTTGCTATGCGTGCGTGCGGGGCAAGACTCACTTTGGCTAATTTTATGGGCATCCGTCCATTTTGCTAATGAATCCACTACCGATGGCTTTGCCCTGTGTTCGTGCGTGTGTGTGTGTGTGTAGGGATATTGGAATGTAGGCTCCAGCGTGGGAATATTGCGTGCATGTTCATTAAATTGAATGCTATTTATGACAGTAAGCGGTAAGCTGGTTCCTCCGTCGGGACTGTCGACAAGCAGAAACCGATGCGAATGGATGGGTTTCGGAAACCCTATTTCGTTTCATAGGGAAAAAGGTTTTTGCTTAGCATTATTTGGCTAGAATATGTAAACTAGTTTTAAAAAGAAACTTAATGTTTCTGTTTTGAAAAGCAGTATGTTTGATCGCTTCCATAAAATAAATCGAAGCGTCTGCGGCTACACGTGACCTTCATGCAAACGACCTTAATTCTCGGAAAACATCGTCGGCTCGTGCCAATTGAGAAGATTATACTGATGATTGGGAGCAAGCCGGCTAAAAGTAAGCAACTATCATCAGTTGCAGCTTTACACACGAGTTCAGCTTATCCTACCACTTTAACGCTATCGTTCTTTCTCTCTTTCTCGCTCTCTTGCTTACGTCCCCACAATCGACCTATCTGCCTCTGCCGTGTGCTGGTGGTTGGATAAGATTTTTAAGCTCATTTTCATATTTATCAATTTATGCTCACGAACCACGCGTGCACGTGGGGAGCATGGGCGCAAAACTGGGCCGAAGATTCGTTTAAACTTAAATCCCGGCAACACAGTGCAACCGCCCACCACACAGCACATGCCAATGGAAAGCGAAGGGAACAACTACTGTCAGCGTAAGCGTAATAACGAAGCGGTCGTAACACGAGCGCCGCAAATCTCTTGCGCCAGCACAGTCGTGTCGTGCGGTGAAGGGAAAAGATTTAGATGGCAATTTGAATAAATGAAATTATGAGAAAATAACGACAAGCTTCCAGTTCGCGTTCGACTCTAGCGTCAACAGCAAGCCGCAGCGAGCGACGCTTCACGCGAACACTGTTTGTTCTGTTGTGTTCGTTTGCGATTGAGGCCGAAATTGACTTGAAATTTGAGCCTGAAATGCGACATGCTCACATTCCAATCGTACACAAGCTGGGCCAAATCTGCCCAGCGCAAGCAGAATGCGCAAAATGTCCCCGGGTAAACCCACGTGGTGGTGGTGATGATGGTGGTTTTTCGCGCGCGATGGAAACGCCTGGTACACAGGGCACGGTTGCTATGGTGAAACTTATTTCGCGCTCGATATGGAGGCGCACGGTGCTGTGCTGATGAAGTCGCAAATTCCAATCTCAATCATGCCACTCCCTTTAATGCTGAGTGACAGTTTGGAAGGAAGATGGTACAATTTATTTTAACGCTACGGCGTTCTGCAAGTGACAGCGGTTTTGGGACAGACAAAATGAATCATTCTTACTGGTTGGGTGAGTGTCCGCGGGATCGTTGATGGGAGGACGATGGGGGTCAGAAAGTGGGTGGATGTTTTAAAGCTGACGATGATACGTACCTAATGGAGGGAAAGAAGAGAAACAAAAATTGATGAAAAATACGGCCATAAATTAATTTTTTCATTAAATCTGTGTCATCCATCGCTAATTTAATTAATGGGTTGCTGTTGTATTTTATGAAATAATTCAATAATTCAGCAAATAGTTGAAGGTTTGTGCTAATCACGCCTACGCGCCTTCTCTTCAAAATCACCACGAAAATTTGCGTAAGCAAGCGTTAAATCAATCCATTCTTTTCCCCATCTCAACCAACAAATGTCTCCCCTCCCAAAACAAAAGAACAAAACACGCGTGACAACCATGCGCCTGTGCGGCACCACAGCATAAAATTGACAATTACGCGCCCGTAGAAGGATTTTGAAACGATGCTACCAATTTCACAGTATTTACGATTATTGTGCCGCCATCACCACCACCATCGCTAGGCGCAACAAAACCGGTACCATAACCTCAGCAAATTCACCGCAATAAAGTGGTACGAATCTCGTTGTTGCCGCGGGGTTTTGGCCGCACACGCACCAAGCGACACATGATCCGTGGAATAATTTCCTACGCATTCATTGTCGTTGTCGTCCACGCGGAACTGGTGCCGTAGAAAGAAAGAAAGAGACAGAGAGCGTGTGCCTTCACGTTCAAATTCGGCACTCGGCGCTAGTGTTTATACGGCCGTGCACGTAATGTCGACAGCGATCCATCTTTATTTGCATGTTTGCGCTGTAAATTTAGAGGCATAGCACACACACACACACACCACATCACTTCCTCAGCGACCTTCCCGTCCCGTTGAGATCCTACTCGGCCTCTTCTCCGGAAGATGGTGAATAAGGATCGAGATAAAACAAAACAAAATAAAAAAATTACAACCATACGGCCCGTTTCCATGGGCTATCCTCGTTCTCCAGCGCGTGCGTGTGTGTGTGTGGAAAGCAGTTTGTTGCGTGAAAACCAGCAACGCGTGGAATGCGTAATAACAAAACCAAATATGCATTATTACGATGCTGATTTTGTGTGTCGGGGAATATTTGTCGTTGTTGCTGCCGGAAAATGTAAACGATAAACCATCCAAATTCTCATGGGAGGAGAGCATTTGAATGGGTGTGTGAGCGTGTGTGTGTGTGTGTGTGTGTGTGTGTGTGTGTGTGTGTGTGTGTGTGTGTGTGTGTGTGTGTGTGTGTGGTGTGTGTGTGTGTGTGTGTGGTGTGTGTGTGTGTTGTGTGTGTGTGTGTGTGTGTGTGTGTGTGTGTGTGTGTGTGTGTGTGTGTGTTGTGTGTGTGTGTGTGTGTGTGTGTGTGTGTGTGTGTGTGTGTTGTGTGTGTGTGTGTGTGTGTGTGTGTGTGTGTGTGTGTGTGTGTGTGTGTTGTGTGTGTGTGTGTGTGTGTGTGTGTGTGGTGTGTGTGTGTGTGGTGTGTGTGTGTGTGTGTGTGTGTGTGTGTGTGTGTGTGTGTGTGTGTGTGTGTGTGTGTGTGTGTGTGTGTGTGTGTGTGTGTGTGTGTGGTGTGTGTGTGTGTGTGTGTGTGTGTGTGTGTGTGTGTGTGTGTGTGTGTGTGTGTGTGTGTGTGTGTGTGTGTGTGTGTGTGTGTGTGTGTACTGATAACAAATCCATTCTAGCTTTCAGTTTAACCTTACTTTTACGCAAACGGTGACGTCTTGGCGTCAAAAGGCAAACGCGCAACCGTTATGATCGTCATCATCGGGCCGGTTTTCCCTGTTCTGCCAGCCCTCGCACAGAAGCCCTTGCGATGATCTTTTATTAGTGGCCGCCATGAAAAATGTATCTCGCACATCGTTCCGCAGCGTGGTGTAGAACGTGTGGCACTATAAAAAAAAAACCGAGGGACCCCTCCCGCGCATCAAAAGTGTGTATCGTACCCGTGGGGATGATTGGCTCACATACACACAGAGATACACCAGGAAGGGTTGCCAGGGGTTTCACGTACATTTGGCGTTTTGTTTAGTAGATCGAACGCGCGCGCACGGGTTAGATTCGGACCGAAATTGAGATTAAATTGGGTGGTGGATTATGAAATGCTAGAGTAAATAAAAACACTGCTTTCCCAGGAAACGGAACGAACAAGCAAGTGAGTGAAATGTGCATCCACTCTTTGGGCATCATTTGAATGAGGGAATGTGTGTGTGTGTTTAGTAGAAACGGCATTGATCGCTAGGCAAACGTATGTGCAATAAGCGCTGACGGATTAAACGACGACTGCAGCTGTTCAAGTAAGGCACTTTTGAAAGGAAAACGTTTTTGTAGGTCATTTTGATGCTCATGTTTTACATTAAATTTTGTGAAATGATACATATTTGAGGAATTTGAATATAAATCAAAGATGAAGGTTTATCATTTCAAGCAAAATAAAAAAGGTTAAATTCATCAAATTGCTCTTTTTTAAATCATATCCCTCCCATCGAAAGAAACATTTAATTTCCCACCAATTTGCTTCCTTTTTGTGTCAAACTTCACATTGCGTCCCTGTGCAAAGATGGAAAAGATTTTTATTTTCCAATAAAATCACTCATCATTAATCAAAATTAAGGCATCCGTCGCTACCGGAGGGTTCCACACCGCTCAAGGCCAAAATGGCGAGAAAATTGGAATTTTCCGTTTCTTCGTTTTCGTCTGTTTTTTTTTGTTGGTTGCTGCCTGTGTACACTGCGGTAAAAAATCAAACGTACCTGCACCAACATTAAATCACCCACCACCACCACCAAGCAGAAAACGGGGAGGATGAAATTGAATGATCCTCTCAACAAGCAAAAAAAAAAAAACGCAAAATCCACCAAACTCGTAGGTGCCAATAATGAAACGCAACGATTATGAGCGCTCTTGATAATGGTGTGAAAAGATTAATGAATCACTTTACGCCATCGCCCGATAGCAGCATTCGTGCTTTGGGAGAGTGAGAGAGAGAGAGAGCGAGCGAAAGGGAGAGCTTCCCCTCTTCGGTGGGAAATGATTTCATAAACTTCCGGATATCTTTACCGGTCCCGTTTCCCTTAGTTTTTGTTTGGTTCCTTTCCGGGGTTCACCACAATCGCCCCATTGTCGGGGCAATGTTTGCAATTCCACTTTGGCTTTCGAGGGGTCGAGCGATCACACAACAGGATGGAGGGCAGAGGTTTTTGATGTTTGTTGTCTGAGCGTTCGGGCCGGGAGAAAAGGTCGGAACGAATTATGACGCCACGCGTTGATAAATAATGCACACATAAACACAACCACACAGGACATATTGGCCGTAGCGGACGAAGATTCAGGACACTCTTGGGGTTCCTGTAATATGACGCAACGCTTCAAATCATCCCTGCCTTCCCTGGCGTTACGATGGATGCGTTACGTCAGGATATTCATTCCCGTGTCCACCTAGGGAGCAACCACAACGTCCAAAGCAGAGGTGGAGAGATAAACCAAACAAAAAATGTGAGTGAGAAAAAATAGGAACAAAGTCAAAACCTCCACACGGGTCGGGAGTAAATCAAGGCTAAATTTAACAACTAACATCAACATTATTCCACGGGATGTGTTTAGCAGGACACCACCATCACCACCATCACCATCGGGACCGTAAATAAAAACGAACCGTGGTCGTGGTGTTTGGGCGCAACTGCGAAAGAAAGAAACAAAGCAAATCCAAGCAAGCCGTACCACCACCATCACCATATCAACGGTCACACTGAATAAAACATGAATTGGCTTCGGAGTGGAATGGAGTGAAGTGGTGCTGTGTTCAACATGGTAACCCGGGAGGAGTCAGAGTCGAAAAAGCCACTGGTTACCCACCAAGCAGGAACGCATCAGATCAGTGTGATCCTGTCCGTTACAACACGGTGACATTATTTTATGCTTTTAACGTACAACAACGACAAAAAAACACACATCCAGCGAAGAAACGAACCAACAAAACCAGCTCCCCCACAGAGCTTACCATGTGACAAACTGTTGCCTTCCAAACACCATTTCGGCGGAGGCATGGAACGACTCTTTCCACGCTTCACGTCGTATTGTTCCACCGGCAAAGCGCAGCGCAGCGCAGTGTTTGTACGGAAATAAAGAAAAGCGAAAAAAAAAACCACCGCACGCCTACGTTTGCGCGTGACGCATGTCAACCGACAATTGCCATTAATTAACGATGATCTTCTTCATTTGGCTCGTCCCGGAACCCATCGTACGTACGTAAGAGGAGTGGCGTTGGCGTTTTTTTTTTGTATGTTTTGAGCGAGTGCCCGTGCCTCGCCTTGTGCAAGTGGAGACGTGGCCACGGTTAAAGGAAAGCGATCGTTCCTTCCAAATGATGGAATGTTTACATCATTAGTTCTGTTTGATTGTTTGTGGTGGCGCTCTCACCACCACGCAGCTGCATACGGGCCAGACAGTTTGGGATCGAGCGTTTCGTTCTATGCGGTGAGTTTTTTTTCTCCTGTGTTGGTGGGTCATTTGTTGGTCCACTCCTCTACCCCGGATGCGTGTGTTTGTCCAGTAGGAAAATTATGTACACTTTCCCAACGCGTTTGGGTTGCGAAGTGGTAGATTTTGCTTCTCAGCGCGTCCAGTCTGCATGATTCATTTGTTTCCTCCCCGGGCAGCATACACACAAAACCTCGGGAGTCCGCCCCACGTGTGATGAGGCGATGTAAACAGAAGCTCTGTCGGGCGGGCGGACGGACGGGAAACCTTAGCAGAACGATTTGTTAGCTTAACCTTAGCCAAACCTCAAACTGAACGGTGGATAGCATGCGTTTGTTTGACTTTGTTGAACCACTTTTTTGTTGTTGTTTTGCTACTGCTGTTGCTTCCCTTATACGCGTTGAATGAACACTCAGCCCGTGGTGTGGGTTGGAGAAATTGTGGGAAAAAGTTTTGCTCTTTTCGAATTTCACTCCACACAGTGTGTGCCAAGGTTTGGTCCACCTTTTGTAGGCAGCATGACACGAATTATTTGCAACCAAGGACAACTTTTTGCTGGGATGCTGGGAGTTGTTGGGAGTTTACTTCTCATTTTGCTCTGGTGCTGTACCGCAGACTACAAAGACATCAAACAAATGATTTGTGTGTGTGTGGTGAGTGTGTCAATCTTGATGCTGGGATGGTTTGTCAGATGAGGTAAGCGATATGTTTGGCGTTGGGTTGTTTGAGTTTGATTGTTAAATAAAACTGGGATTTTGTTACGGACGTGGCTGCACCGGGTTATTACATTGCAAAAAAGAGGATATTGCTGTCTAACGAAGGGAGTGGATTTTAGGTGGTTGTTAGTATTGCTGTGGCCATTGCCGAAGTATATTGATGTACCAGGCAATATATCAACAATTGAATTTAGTTCATCATGCCGAACAGAACTCAATTCTTAAGCAATACATAGAAAAATGTCCTTCAAGATTATACATTTGAACACACGGAAAGACCTTTGTATGGTAATATTTGATGAGAGATTTCCTCAATTGGGATACATTTACTAATAATTAAACTTATAAATTTAAGCTAAAGCAAAATGAAGGTTATTTTAACCATTTCCTGTATCTCCAATTAATTTCTAATCAATAGCTGTATCGTTGCAGAGCTTAAAATGCCATTCAGCGTAGTCAAGTCACCTACCCTGTAGCTAAAAAGCGTACACAATCAATAATTCAGTTTCCGCTTTTCAGTGTCAACCGAAAGTCATCCGAAGGACAAGCGCAAATAAAATGAAACAATAAATATTAACATCCGTCTGGTTGGTCGTACTGTGTGATACCAGTGTATGATGATGATGATTGGACGTGTAATTGAGCAGCTACCTTTCCTGCTTCCCACCACTCATTCAATTGTGTATCGCTTGCGGACTCGATCGCCGATCAGCTGGGTGGAAAGCAGTATGTGAAAATAATGATGCTTCTCGAAGGCCTCGATGCAGCCTGCTGGAACTGGAGCTAGACAAAGGCTACATTATAGGTTGTGCCATGATATGTGTCATAAATTAGATGGATGATGAATGGCTCACCGGTGGGAGTGTTTCCATTCTAATGACACGCCGTATGGTAATAAAATTGTGCAGAAAACATCCGATCGAGCGGGAGGGTGTTGGCGTACTCATCATGCGCTGCTGGGAACAACAACAAAATGTGGAAAAACGGTGCCCGAGAATTGTGCCTCATATTTCACCCGGTGTTTATAATACATTTCATACCTCTAAGCATCTCGCTACACTTTATTTGACACATTTCATCACATTTTGTGCACAGAGACTAGCGGGAATGGGAAAAAAGAAAACTCTAGCGGGAGATATTTCACCAGCCCGGGCAAAACGCAAATGGTGAGCTATTTTGAGGATGCTTATAGTATCATAAATATGATTCATGTGTCACCCGGTTCAGCTGCGTCCGGTTTAGAGTTCGGGATGGGGGAAACAACTTAACGGCACTAAAGGAGCCGGTGCTGTAAACATACGCATTAGCACGTAACACGGTGATCGAAATGGAATTCCTGTTGCCTGTAATAGAGTGAAATTGGAGAGCTCTGATGTTGTTACAACGTCAAAGTAAGGGTTGATAAAACATGATTAAGAAAGCATCAGAACATGAGTTCTACTTCTAGTACTGCCTGCCATTTTGTCTTAAAGCTTACATTGAATCGCCTTACAGATTACGAGAAACTCAATCAATCCACTAATCAAATAATGCTACATTACAGGGGTAATCATTGAATGTTCATCTCTACCGCAAACAGTTGATAAGCCGCAGGGTCTGTTTTCCCAAGGGCAAACATAGCGCTGAGTACAAACAAAATCTCCCGAGATAGCAATGAATTCCATTCGGTGAACGAGCTAATCGCTTAGAATAAATAGCTACACACTCTAGCCAGTGCCACAAATCCGACCTTCGGAGAAGACGAACTGATGCGATTAGCCAGAGATTAAGACAAATGCAGCCCTGCCCAGCGTCTCTTTCAAACCACGCAATGGTGGTAATGACAGCTGTCAACAGCGATTGTTGATACACAAACACATTTGATACCCGTAACCGGGAAATTTCGGCCCACTAATGGACCGTTGCCGTGCGACGAAGCGACGCATACTACTACACCACTGAAAAGCGGAACAGAACTTTCCTTCGCCCATCGATTGAGCTCGTTGCCCATTTCCATTCGTTTTAAATGTGGCCACTACCCAGTTCCGGGACTGTGCACCTTTGCCAAAAAGGGAACACACACACACACCGTACCGGCGGGAAGCGTAAACCGTGAGCCCATCTCGGACAACGAACTCTTGTTCGGACGACCCTGAAGTGGAAAGGAAAAGCATTGGAGTAGAGATGTTGGATCAACAGAAGGAAGCTGAAAAAGAGGGAGAAGAATTACAGCGTAGCGTACAGAAAAATCAATATGTCGCTTGGAGACACAAATTCCGGTGCTCGTCTCGGGCAGAGGCTTGGTTGCAATGTTTGCGTATCGTAAAACACAGAAAAGGAAACAGACAGAGGCGCGCTCAAGCTCAAGGAATGAAATTTCAAGTTCAAACATCTGCTTATTTTGTGTGTTTTTATTGTTTTTTTTCGTATGCTTTTCAGGGTAGGAAGGAAAATGTTGACGCAGTATGTGTATTAATTATTTGCACGCTTGGTTTTGGTCGCACCCAGGGACGTGGACGGCATGAACGGCATGGCTACAGCAGCAGTGCTGAGGAGTGGACAACATGTGGCACTATTTTTATTTTTAGATGTTCATGTGTCACTTTTGCTCGCACAGAACCACAGCTCGTCAGCTCGGCCAACGATTTCCAACCGTGTGGGAGTGATGAACATGAATGCTGTGTCGAACAAATGATGAAAATTGTTTTAACATGTTTTGAGTTTTGATTGACATAGTCAGTGGACATGAAAGGAAAGCATTTTTTTAAAATATGTTATACTTGTTTTCATGAACTTTGAAGCATTGTTTCTTGTCTAAATTGTTGTATTTTCAGATATTCTATAAAAGATCTTCTAAACTCACAGCATCATCACAAACCAACCATTTTCTCAGTTAAAGATCCTCTGCTCTGAAAACCACGCCACAACGCATTTAGCATTCACGAAACGTTTAGCATACAATTAGCGCGCGAGCCGAGTCGGTTGAATGACTTCAGCTTTCCAGCCTTGACAGAGCGCTGAATTATTGCCAAGGCGTCATCACATAATGACCTACACACGAAGCCACGTGAGACAGCGCGTTGTACTAGACTGGTTGCAAGCGCAATTAATTCTAGCTCGTTGTAATCACCACAAGCATCACCCTTTCGAGCCACAAGTTCCTCAAGCCACAGCAGAGTCACGAGTGAACAATGAATGCCTTAGACAAGCGGATGATCGAACGCCTTCGGAATGTTAGCATTGTTCGTACAAAGAAGATAATAGAGTTGTACAAAGAAACGATTTCGATGGTGTACAGCGCTGTCTTACAGAGCGAGTTTAAGTTATTATTAAACATAAATAATCCACACTACTTCGCGCGAGCGATTTGCACAAGATTATTAAATTGACTACAAACATTAGGATACTTCAACTACGACAGCGGACCACGCGCCCGGCCCCGTTTTCCAAGTGCTATAAAGCATTCCCAGGCAAACAAGAAACCACCACCCTGGTGGTCCTGGTTTCCTCCCTTTGATCACTCTCACCTCAGCATCATCACTCGACAAATATAAACATTTAAACACCTGCATAATGCACTTAAGCAACCAGCCAACCATCCAAACAGCATCGCTCGAGCCACAGCGCAAACACTTCTCACGTTTACTGAAACCCGGGTGGGACGTACCGAAACTCTGCTGCTCTCCCACAGTGCTGTGGTTGTGCTTTTTGCCCCGAAAAGTAAAGTTTCCCCTCGCCCCAGCCACACGGACACGGACGACTGCTAGTGTGCTAGGTACGTGGTTTCGTTCTGCTGCTGCTGCTGCTGCTGCTGCTGCTGCTGCTAGTGCTCATAAAAAGGTGCATCAAATATGCATGCAGCTACACACCCGATGGGGTGAGGGGACACAGTTTCTGGTGAGGAATCTTGCGCCGGTTTTCTTGCGACACTCTCGGAAGCAGGTGTTTGCTGGTGTACCATGCAGAGCAGATTTTCCACCGAGCAGGGCTTTTTTGGTGGACTGTTTAGAGTTTTGGTCAATGCAAGATAGACAAACGACAACAAAAAACGCTAGGCTAATGAAAGCGCTAGACAAAAAGGGGCATTTAGTTAGATGAAAATGGTTCCAGGTAGCTTTTATCTAAATGCTTCACATGGTGAGTCAGGAAAGAATACGAAAAATAAAGACACATGTTCGTGTATGTTTTTAGAACTGTTTCAGGTTCAAAATGAGCCATTTAAATATTTTAAAGTACAATTGATAGTAACAATATTCCTTCCGATAGGGTGATGTAAATATCAGAATTATAAACCTGTATAATTGGCACAATTTTCTAACTTATGTATTTCGTCTTACAGGTGTTGCAAAAGCGTTTTACGAATCATTAAAAAACAAATACTTATTTAACAGTTTCCCACGATTTTCCAATCGGTACAAATTTATCTACTGTCGCACTGGGGAGTAAACAATCCCCCCTCTCCCAAACCGTATGCAATGTCGATCTAATTTTACTCTCGCTGCATCATCATTCCCATCTGCTTCCCGCTTATGAGGGATCAACTTTTCAACCCACATACACTCTCTCTCCCACTGGGGCTGTTTACGCTTATGCAGTAGCTCCGCCAGAGCTAATCGAATTAGAAACACGTGGCAAGTTTATAATCCAGTTTTATATGCAACCTGGATGGTGGGGAACGTGTTAGGCAAAACGAGAGAGAGAGAGAGAGAAAAGGGCGCTTTTTTCATACCGATCGGTATGAAATTATGACGCCCGAGTCCGGCAAGATGGGAGGGTTAGTTTTTTGCCACCCGCTCCGTTGGGGTGGATGAGGCAGTAAACGTGAGGTAAAACATAACCGTAGTTCATGGTGTTAATTTCGAGGTTACCCACGCCGCATAAGAGCACCCGCCCACCGAGCGAACCGTTTGATGATTACTCATTTAAGCCCATAATCCACTAATTGGTATATTAAACAAATAAATTAAAATGGCTACCCATAGGGAAGGTGCTTTTGTTTGGCTGGACAAGAAAATATGAAATAGTAATTCGCTAGCGGGTTGCAGATGAAGCAAAGCGAACCGTGGGGGTATAATGGGGGGAGAATAATTAATTTAATTAAAGTCAGACGTATGCAAGTTGTTATAAAAAGCTAAATAAACTAAAAATACTTATAACATACAAAGGATATTCTACAAAATTGCTTCATTCTGGTTGCAAGCATTGACAAGCGTTCGATTGAAATATATTGGAACACAACAAGCGTTCGTTACACCCCCGGGCAATTCAAACCATTCGATCATTCGATCGCGGCGAGATGACGTAAACCCATTATTGCAATGCACCATTTTCATTGAGTGATTCATTGCTGCCAGCCCTTCTGCTAATCTTGTTGGCAATAAACTTTTCCGTTCATTCGGCCCTGTTCCGTTCATTCGCTGCGCGGTTGTGGTTTTTGGGGTTTTCTAAACTTTCCTGGCTAATCACTTTTTGACAGTTTGGTTGAGGCCTTACTGTTCGTACAATTCGCGCGTGAAACCTGGGCCAAAACTTGTTCCGGGCACAGAGCGCACACGGGCCTGGGGTGGGGATCGTCGAAACGTTGGTAGTGGTGGTGGTAAGGCCACCCAAACAACGGCTTCGATGACTCCCCAACCGATGATGGATACAAACAACACCCAAACAAACACCGCACAAACCATTTTCGCGCACTCCCAAAATTGCGGCCAACGTTTTTTTTCTTCTGTGCGCTCGCTCTCTGTCCGTCTCTCTTTGAAGACCGTCTCGATTTCAAAGGTGGTAGAATAGGGGATGATGATGATGATGATGATGATGATGACGGAGGTGGTGGTGGTGGTGGGAATGCTTTTACGTCGATCGCCGATTCAGATTTAATGGCGTGCGGGAGGGGTGCCTCCGGATGGAGAATCCGGTTGGGCGGGCGGCGGGCCTTACGGAAGGTTACCGGAGCTGCGAGCGCATCAGGCCGTAAATGGAATACATGGCGTGGTGGGGCAAAGCAAGAGACAACGGCAACGCGCAAAAAAAAAACATAAAACGCCGTCTCCATCACCGACACTCAATACACACACACAAACACAGAGTGCGAGCCAAGAAACGAGCGATTCATTCGGATGGAACCTCGCGGCTAAATGTAGCAGTAATGCACAAATCTCGTATAAACCCTTCGTTATCATTTCGTCGTTGGCGAGGCAAATAAGTCTTAACAAAGTATTCAAAATACAAAATTAAATAATTGTAAAAATTATATGTAATACAACTCTGCGAACAATGTGTGAGCGTTATTAGCTTGGATTTTTAAATGTGTTTTCAGTTGCAGATTTTTTGCAAGCTTGTGTTTTGTGGCATACATATTTTTACTTTGTTTCCTTATTTTTTTAAAACATAACTGTCACATTGAACGCTTATATCATGATCTTTTTAGTATCATTAAAATTAAAAAGAACTTTGTATTTTCTACTCTTAAGCAATACGGTCTTTTTGGACCGTTACTCCTGAATAAATAAAAAAAATTAAAAAGAAATGTACCACTGAACGTTTTTACGATTGAAAGGATTGGAAATAACTTATGTCTCTTATGAAGGACTTATAAGACTCAACCGACTTATTTAAAAATTTCTATGCCAAAAATCTCAACCCAAATCATGTGAGCCTTTCATGCTCGATCAGGTTAGTACATTTCTGTTTATAAATGTTCTATTGAAATACAATAGAAGTATATGTCGATAAATTTGTCAACAGTTTATTTTTTTTCAAAAATATTAAATAAAAACCATTTCAAACGATGTTTTACAACACTTGGAAAACGCAAAATAGGACAATATTAAGTTGTTTCATTGTCGAAATCAACGAAATCTATGACGACAAAGAAACTCTCAATTAGGTGTGAAAATTTTGGAAAATAATAGTAGTTTGAATTACAAAATAAGAAATAAAGCTTTTGCTTAGGACAGCTATCATTTCATAAGTAACATTACACTTGACAGACATAAAGCAATTCTAATCAGACAAACAGCTTTTCCACCAAATTCATCCATTAGTTCCAGCCTCTGCCTTGTCCAGCTTAAACAAATATTTTTTTAAATTACTACAACAAATAAGAGGCAATAAGACACTCAAAGGATCCAAAATCTCTAAAAATAATGCAAACTATAATAATATGATGCATGAACAATGTCACATCAACATGAACAATCAACATTGACGTAGCAAAGAAGCTGATACACCCCCAAGGGTTAGTAGCTCCTAACCATCAACATCTCGCCTCAGCAATGATTACGGCTCGAGCATGATCAAACGACCGATCGACATTCAATACGGTGTGCGTAGTGGTGGTGTTGGTGCCCCCACGCACAGCGCACTGAATCGTATCGGTGTTGGTGTACCCTTCGGAGCCCGTTTGTTGATAACCTCGAGTGCTTTTTCGTACTGCCGTACTGCCGCGGGCCATCGCAAGACAATTATGGGACCGACGGCGGCAACTTCTACGACATTCTCGATTTACCGACCCCGAACGAGCGATAGGATGGAATGCGATTTATTACAAAATTGTGTTTTTTCCCTCTCTCTCTCTATCTATGCTTTGCAGATATCAGCGTGAAGAGAGAACAGTCGCGCACAGTACTGGTGAGCAGGTGTAGTGCGCTAGATAAGCGCGATGACGTGTGGGGTAGCATATCGTAGCCGACGACAGGATGTTTGTCTAGGTGTATTTTCACACTGCCAAAAAGGATGCAAATCAAACTCACATTAAGGGCAAAGCCCGACGAGCAAAACAGACACGTGCACCAGGGAAGCGCAGACAAATGGAAAGTGAGAACACTAAAAAACAGACCAACATCTGCACGCCAGAGATTATGCGGAACTTTCCACTGTAGGTGATGGCGAAACTCATTTGACTTGGTGTAGGATAGTAGTTGATTATTTAAAATAAAAGTTTGAAAACTTCTTACTCAAACGGATTCAATTTAAAAGTATGCGTGTTATGATAGAAATAATTCTTTTGGTAACTGTAGCGTGTTTAGTATGACTAAGAACCTAGAAGAACAGCTTTCGTGAGTAGCTTAAATAGAATCCATTTAAAAACGACGTCTGCTTACCTTAATATTCAAGATTATTTATATATTTTTTCAGCTATACACACACACACTCCAAAACGCCAACCACTGATGCAGCTGTGACAGAAACGAAAACGAAACAGAACAAAAATGGTAACAATTGCGACTCCCTTGTATTCCTCGTGATTGCTACAAAAGAAGTGTGCGTCCGATTGTGTTCACTGCAGCTTCATCGCGCGTATTCCACTTGTTTGTAATTTCTTTCATTGTCGCACAATACGGCATCAGCAACAAATACAGCCTGCACAGTTGGGCCAACTTTCATTCCCGTTCGCAACTTGCGACTTGGCTTCTGCTAGCTTATTTATGTACACCGGTGTCGCGAACTCACACAATCACAACAACATCAATTCCCATTGTGCTGGAACACACAATTCAATGCCAATAAATGCCCACAATCATGCACACGCACTTCATTGCTCACACATACACATTCGCCTTTCACACATACACATACACACACACACATACACACACACACACACACACACACACACACACACACACACACACACACACACACACACTAGTGCAGAGTACACAACGTCTAATAAATCATAAAGCCGTGACCGGTGGCGGGGGTGCAAAGTTTCGAAAGTTTCGCCCCACCAAAACGTGCCGCACGATCACAAATGTCGAAGGAATTCAGTGTGTGTCCTCGCAGGCACAATGCACGCGTGCTATTATTTTCCTCCACAGTTACCGGAAGCGTGAAGCTTCCTTCCGGTGCACGCGGTTTCCTTCGCTCGCCCGTTCGTGCGGGTTTATGAGAAAACAATCAAGGACGGCTTGAGTGGTTACGGTGGCCTCGACAGACCGTTGTGTCACATCTGGCTTTCGAATCCTTCCATAAAAGGCACTGACTGTACTGTACTGACTGGACTGACTGCACACAGAAAGAATTCCCTTTTTTACTTTACAAAACGACAAAAAAGCATCTGGACTCTGTCACGCTTCTTTTGCTCTGTCACGCAGGAAACACTTGTTTGCAGGTTGTAATTAAATGCAAAGCTAACTAGATGGCTCACCGAAACACACACCTTTGCCACTGATGGGTTAGCGACGTCGAGGCGGTCTACGCTAAAACACACACCGAAAAGCGAAACGCTTCGCTACGTAAAGCACACACCTTCACAGACACGGCCGTACGGGACGACGCGCAGAGATGCACTAAGTGTAACCACTAGCGACGCAATTTCGGTCGGTCGGTCCGGTTTTGTGTGCGTTCGTGCTCGGTTGCCTCGATTGGCAGCATACACACTGCAGTTGTAATGTACACGGAGCGTTTTTAAAATACGGGTTGAAGGGTGTTTTGACGTATAAGAAAATATATTGAAAAATTATTTAGAAGAACTAAATGATATAATTATGAAGTATAATTATGCTTTAACAGTTTCTTAAGTAGTTTTAAAAAAATATGGTATTAAATGAATGAGAAAAAAATGTTTTACATAAAATTTACACTTCTCTACCAAAAATCCTTTAAATATTAATTAAACAGTGAATAGGATTGGAAAAGAATATAAAATTCTTTTTGAAATACTTAGTTCCTTCCTTAGAACTTATTAAACTCTTAAAACTTTTTCAGAATTTTCCATTTTTTTTCATTTTAAGATTACGTTGTTATTTCTAGTTTTTATAGATCATCCTAGAAGTTGTATAGTAAATTTTATTTAAAAATACGGCAAAATTATAATAGTTAACGTTTCCAATCCGAATCATCTATTGCAGTCGGTATTCAGCCAATCGGTCTCGTACGCGAATGCTTTCCCGACGGTGTTCCGATTGCCGAACCGGTTCTCTCGCTCATGGCATTGCGCTCGTGCGGGTGCGTGAGAAGCAATACCGCACGGCAGCAAACCGGAGAGAGCCACGTTTGGCGGGGAAATCGCTACAGCACGCTCTCGTGACCGGAGACCGAAACGCTAACGATGGGCCCACCACTTTAAGTAGCTTCATATCGTTCAGAAGCCCTCTCGTAACGCATCTTGAGATGATTGATTGGTGAACCGGACAGAGTCGATTTTTCATCCCCTATTCCCCATTTCGCCCGTCACGTCCTATGCGTCCCCTTCCGTAGGTTTAAATGCTTTGCATCCTGGCCGGGGCGCTCGCGATCTTCATTCCCCCACACGAATGGATGAAGCGTTCTAGCCAGCGATAGTCCAAAAATTCACTCTAATGATGTAAATGAAGTATCAAAGTTTTGGCGTAAGCCACCACACCATCGACCCGGCCTACCTCATGGGATAAACTCGACGCGTACGGTTGTGTATGCTGCCGGCGAAGAAGTGTAAGGGTGGAAGGAAAACTTCCTCCACCCCCTTCGAACCAAGGACATGGGGGTTTTCCGACGCTTTATTCACGTCACTCTCAACCACATCTTCGCACTTTCTCCACCCAGAGTGCTTTCCCATCCAGTAGGAGAATGTGCTGTGTGTGTGCTAAAGCCAAAGTTTCCCTCCCACAGGGTAAATGTAAGTAAATGTGCTTTGGATGATCGGTTTTCGATATGCCTTGCATCGATACACGAAAAGGAGAATGTGATAACGCTGGGAAAAAGTTTAGCGTGCCAGCGATAGTTTCTCGGAATGATATTTATTCAATTCGAGTCCATTAATGACGAATGGGGACGAGTTATCATTAATAAAAGTTTGCTCTCCACATTAGGGTGGTGTGCACTGTGCTGGATGTTTGTCTTGCTGCTGGGTTCTCGGTTTTCCGTGGAATGATGGGTTTGGGAAGGATTAGGAGGAATCTTGAGCAGGAAGGCAAATGCTGTCGGGTCGGAAGGTTACGATATTTGCTTTTGCGTTTTGTTAGATCTTTTCGCCATTAGAAGTTTCGTACACATGTTTGCGGCAGGCTATTTGTTGGCCACAAAGAGAGATAAAAGCATTGACGACTTGCTAGCAAGTATTCGCGCGACGGGAAGAATTTGAAGTGGATAATAATTGGGTTACAACTAAAAGGAATTTCTTGGTGTAACTTTTACAAGAACTAAGATCATAAATATTTGGGATCGTGGATGTTATAGTGAGTTGTAAGAAAACGATCGGTTGTGATGCAGATTGCATACATTTAGGAGTATTTTCTTGTACATAGGGGACCTAATGCTGGTTTAGTATTTTAAATTTAAATGTCTAAGGCCACCAACCACCGTTTTAATTGTTTGGATAACGTTTCAGGTCGATTTATTCAGAATAAAAATAAATTCTAAACTGACTTTACTAAACACTCAAATTGACTCGCAAAGTAAAATCATTATTTCACCCGATTTTATTCGCACCATCTGCGGAACCTTTGAACTTTTCGCCTTTCATGCTTTTAAAACTTCAAAATTATTTCATCACTTCCCGAGCTCGGGTTGAAATGAAATCAAAGACAAACATAAACATATCATCGCCCATGTGCCACCACCCCCGGGATCCCTTTTGGAAGCATCCTGCGGGTATTAAAAGGATCGTTTCTTCCCCCACGGGACGATAACGGCAATTGAAAGTGGAGCATACTCATTACAGCATCCGCTGAGAGCGACGAAAACGCACGAAAGCACACAAGCAGCAGGCACAGTCAGGCAGCCAGACAGAAGGCCGGAAACTTACGCACGAAGCAGAAGACGACGGTACTGGTTGGGAGCCTTTCCTCCCTTACTCATCCACCGTTCTACCGCTGTGCTTCTGTACGTTTCACTGCGAACCTTTTGCTGATTCCTTTGGTGTGCCGTTCATTGCTCTTACCGTTATGGTTTGGTGTTACGCGCAAGACGCAAGCCAATGTCTTTTTCAATCCCACTCCTGGGTAGGGCGGGCGTGTTGCCAGTCAACTACCGCTGCGTGAATCGCTGATCGTTCCGGTACCGTGCCCTGTGTTACCGATTTGTCGGAAAATTCGTGCCTAATTATTTTAATTTTCTCAGATCATTATGCTAATGCCGTCTTGCTGGTGCGTTGCAAGCTTCTTCGGAGGGATGGCGGTTCGGGAGGGATTTTTTGTTCGTTGCATAAATGTCTTTGTGTGTATGAAGCTTTTCCTGTCATTGTCAGCACTTGATTTTCTGGCTCCCCCTTCCTTCCAGCGACCTTTCCTTTCGCATACTTCGATTAGCTTTTGGGTGAACTTTGAAAAGTGTAGGCAAAATTAAGTTCAGCTTTTGTTTGCCACTTCCGGTGGAATAAAGGAGGCGGAAAAAGACTTTAGGATCGTTCTGATAAATACTTCCAAATTCAAAAATTGTTTCCAAAATGAGTTTTAGAAAAAAGGAAAAGAGTTATTTGTTTCTTGATAGATTATGAATTTAATCAGTTGAGAAAATATGACTAATTTATCTAATGAAATTAAACGAATTCCGTTTTCAAGCTGATTGAAATGAAAAGCTGCAGTTGTATACTATCAAATGAAGCATATCTTTTCCCCGATATAACCTTGTGATAGTACAACCTGCTATGCTCTCAATGGCAATGACTCGCAAGCACAGGTGCAGCAACTGCATGGTGCAAACTACCCGGACGTGCACCATGCTGTAGAACAATCATCATTTCGCCGAACCTGTGTGTCATCTTGCGCGACCAAACCCCGCCATATGGATGTCGAATGTTTCCCCGGAACACCAACAACGCTCCCAGGGCAGACCTTGGCTCGTTCGCCGATGATTACTGCAATTTCACTGTCCCCAAAAAAAACCCTCCCCACACCCCCAGCAGACAGTTCCAATGGGCAGGATGTTTCAACCCGTTTTGCACGAAATCACTGCGACGCGACAATTGGCTCTTGTCGATCGTCTTCCGGTGGAACTGGCACGAAAGAAACCCTCCCAACTTAAATGAGCTGTTCGTACGGTCGAAGCTGTTCCGCTGGAGAAAGGGCGACAAAAAAGGCACGCGTTCCAAACACCGTCCAACGATACACCGCTATCATAAGCCAGCAAGTCGTGCCAGAGGATGGTTGTGGTTTAGCGAAGGATCTTCAGTCGCCCCTGCACGGAGTTTCCGCCCACCCGCCATCGCCATCGAAACACGGACCGGCGGCAGCTAGTTATGTGCGTTGTCACCTTTTGCCGATCGAAATTTAAACGGGATTGCCTACCCCCCCTTTTCGACTGTGTTTGAGTTTCACGATGGGAAAATCGGCCCCGGTTTCATGTCCGGGCACAACGGTGGTGGTTGGGTTTTTGCAACAAGAAGGGATATTCCGGCCAAACATGGTCGAAGACAGCACACCGCACCGCGTGGTTCAGAGCGTGATTGTTCGTCTGCCGTTTGTGTGTAGGTGTTGGAGAATGGAAAAAGGTTGCTCTGGTTTTATGTCCAATGGTGGCTGTTACCGTGCTGCTGCTAAGCATTGATCGTTGACTTTCTACCAAACGATAGCGAGGCAGTGATTTGACCATACGGTGGACGTTCGGTCTATAATGCGGGAACTAGTGAAACTTGTTCCTCGTGTGAGGGAAATACTTAACATACCCTTTCTGCTGTGATTTTATGTATTGATGTTTAACTGTCTGCAGTCGCTTAATTTTCACCGTTTTGCGAAGAACGTGGGCAAAATGATTGCTGATTAAAATTATGTGTATAGACAGCGGATAGCATTACAATGTTTCAAACTCTCAATTCATGATAATGAATAACGTTACCAGTTTTTCATAGATTAAATGAAACATTAACTGGTCTTGGTTGTGGTTGTCGTGATTAAATTAATTTAAAATAGATATTGAATAAAGATACACTTTTTAGACGCAACAATCGCAGTCGGTCTAGGCTTGCTCATACCATAAATGGGATTGGTTATCAGTGATCTGCTGGTTTACCCATAGCAGGATAGTTAGTCGCATGACAAGGTTTGAACTCATGACGGGCATGTTGTTATTGTGTACGAGTTGATTTAATATTTTAAATTTAAATGTCTAAAGCCACCAACCACCATTTTAATTATTTGGATAACGCTTCAGGTCGATTTATTCAGTATAAAAAGAAATTCTAAACTGACTTTACTAAACACTTAAATTGACTCGCAAAGTAAAATCATTATTTCACCCGATTTTATTCGCACCACGTAGGTGATGAATGTAGGGGATCCTGGGGCAAAATGGTTAGGTGGGGCGAAATGGTCACCTGCATTATTGGCAAATTAACACGTTTATAATGACTTCTTATGATTGAAAAACATCAAATACAATGTTTCAAGGCAAACATGAACGTTTCACAACCTAAGATTTCAAAATAAGTGTATAAACTAGCAAATAAAAAGTTTGCTCAAAAAGATTTAATTTTCACCGTCATAAAAACAAGCTTTTGTATATTTTTTGTACAGATAATTAGAGCAAAAAAGAATGTGTATCCAGGCACATGATATTTATCTAAAAAAGTAACCGTTTTAATCTAATATACTGTTAAAATATTAAAGTTTGTAAAATGCTTCACTTGGGGCAAAATAGACGTGTCAGCTTGGGGCAAAATGGTGTTTATGTTTTGACAGGAGCAATACGATGAGGCTGTGGTATAAGCTAAGGTCTCTACAATGTACGAGCTTTACATAAATAAAACTGTAAATAAATGAATTACTGAGAACACGTAAACTATTGAAATATTCCAGCATTTTACTGAATTATTGAACAGAACGATTTAATGCTAAACTTAAATCTGTACTCTCACAATTCTACCGCAATGCAAGAGCTTGGACCAAAGCCTAAAGTCCAATATTGTGGCCCATTTTGCCTCTTTGTTTTTGATGTGATTTGACATTTCGTGTAAGATCATTTTCCGTCCGATCCATTTCGACCATGTCCGTCAAAATAACAGTGTTAAGGGGTTTAAACAACAAGATACAGACCAAAATCCTTAACAGATCCTTTTTGCCCCGCTTTCCCCTACCTCTGGACGGTTAAGATATTGATATTGTTTGACATAAGTTTCCTGTCCATGGTTTGAAGGATTTTTAAGTTCATTAGTTAACCTTAAACATCTACGTATGGTCTGCTCTACAAGAGAGTAATATGTTCTTGAGGTTTTTGGAAAATAATCATCTCAGAGTAAATACATTAGACTCCAAGGTCATTTTATAAGCTCATATAATATATTCCTTTTCTTCTTCTTCTTTTTCTTCTTCTTCTTATTCTTCTTCTTCTTTTTCTTTTTCTTCTTCTTCTTCTTCTTCTTTTTCTTCTTCTTCTTCTTCTTCTTCTTCTTCTTCTTCTTCTTCTTCTTCTTCTTCTTCTTCTCCTTCTTTTCAGTCTTCTTTTCATTCTTATTCTTCTTCTCATTGGATTATACAAGCTTTCGAGACATATATAATACCACGCAACCGGATAGGCAGTCCTTGTACGGGAGAACGGTCCTACTAGGCTTAAACCTAGGACGTTTTAAGTAGTAGTGGCCCCGTGGTATCATCAACTCACCCGATTTAATAACATGTAGATGATTTGATGATATCACGGGACCTCCACTACACTTTCATTTTATACACAATATTTTCAGTAATTAAACTCTCTTCAGTTTGATGAACGTATGGCTGAAATGTAGTGATCTGACTCGTCATAATTATCTTTACATAAATAATTCAATTGAAATCTGATTCCCCTTTTTCTGCATACATGTTTCTTCTGCCAATCATTACTTTGAATTGGATTAATCATTGCTACTACCCTTATTATAGAATGAGCATAAACACAAGCTTGCCAAAACCCGAATCGATCGCTTAACCTTTCAATGCGACCCAAATTGTTTGACAGTCAATCTAAATCTGTCCTAACACGGCTAAACACGACAGAGATGCGGGCAAGAGAAGGGCGAAATCAACACAAACTGCACCATCTACTAGTACCGCAACCACTGCCGCTACCGGGCGGCGGCCCAGCATACCGCTAATGAGTCTGCAGCCGACGACCGCCATACGACATACACACATCTCGTGGTTGCGTTGCGGTGTGGCAATTTTCAAATTGTTTCATATTCAAATGACGTTCATTCCATTAACATTCGTTAGGTGGTTGACGTTAGTGTAGCTGCGTGTGGTGGTGGTGGTGATGGGGCAAACTTCTGGCTACCAAATTTGATGCAGCTACCCGCTCTGCTACTTTCCCGCTGTTTGACAAACTCGATTTGCTTTGGCGCAATTCACGCATTCATACGCAAATGTGCAGCGCGTACATTCGGTGCAACCACCAGTCAGCACCACGGCGTGGGCAATTGCAAATGGAAAGATCGAAGCTCACCGGTTCAAAATCAATATCAAAATCCCGCGCAAATGCGACAAGCATCGCAAACAGCTAACGGGCATCTCCGTGCAAACCGGGCGCAATGGGTTCCGCCTGGAAAAGCTAAAACTCGCTAACAAATACCACGACAGGATCGGCCGAAACCGATGGGGTCCCTGTGATCGGTTTGACGGGGTTCAAAACCAAAAAAAGTTTGGCCACGTTCCAGAAGCTGCTGCATTTCCACCTACTTCCTTTACCAGCAGCGCAGCACCGGCCGAGGTGCGATGAATGCGCATGAAAGTGGAGATTTCCGGTCGGTGGGCCGGAACAGGTCATCGCGCAACCAGCGCCCGATACAAGGGATACGGGAAACAATTTTAATTAAAATTGCCAAATTAAACATTAAAATCGAGAACATAATTAACTTATGCCAGCGTGCCACGAGGCGCATCCCGGAGATTGACAGATTCGTTCGGTAAATTCTTGGGAGGGTAGGTTGTTTGTTGTTGTTTTCTCTTCCTTTTGCCACACAATGCAGCTCTCCCAGGTGGGGCTATTATCCCGACGACCTAAGCTCACCTTCACTGAACGGCTCCCGGGAGGCAAATAGGTAATGTATTAAGCGGCACTCACTAGTCCAGTACCTGATATGGACGTACCTGGATGACGATGTACTTTTACGAGGGGGTATTAAAATTTTATGAAACTTTAATCTTCATAAAAGCATAGTATCGCTCGGGTGGTAATGGGGGAAAGGGAATTTCTACCTGTATTGCAAGGAGCCGCAAGAAGGCGCACGAATCTAATGTAATGAGGTCAAGTTCAACATCAGCGTGGAGAGTTTTTGAAGCGAGGAAAATTGCACGAGACACGTGTCAGGGGTAGTTTGTGTTAAACTTTCAACAAGATAAAAGTGAAAACTTTCGACGAGGTGTTTTGTGTGCTTTTGCTTAAACGGTGGTAAAGCTATCAGCCACAGCACACAACACGATGCAATTGATTATTTAAACTATGTTAGAAAGCTTACTACACGGAGGATGAGAAACAGGCTTTTTTTTCTAAAATATTGGAGAAAATTCAGATAAAATTATGGTTAAGAGCATTTTTAAGTCTCTCATTTGTGCACATTTTGTACAAACTATTTCGAACGAAAAGTAGTACGATCTACTGTAAAAAAAAACAAAGGTTTACAAAGCACAATCCTCCCTAGCTGTTTCATTTTAATTCATTTAACAGATCATACAACAACGAAACACAGCATAACACCCCAGAAAAGTGTTTTCCTTCACCTTTCTACGCCACAACGTTTCATTTACTAACAGCTGGTTGAACAACACCGAAGCGGCTCGAACAAACATTGAATTGTACGACTGTTTTCACCATGTTAAACTACTGCATTGCCACGTTTTCACCTTTCCAATCATTCCAGTTCCGAGCTGTTTCCTAACCACATGCGGGAGTGTATGGTTTTTTGCTGCTGAATGAAAACTCTATCTCACGCGAGTGAAAGTACGTGCAAACAACAACGTACGAGATAGCATAACCAGCACTTGGGAGCACTTGGGAATAACTTTGATCATGTGGTATTCGGTATGGCCCACCAGGAGCGCATGAGGTGGGAAAGTTCAAAAGGTCAGCGAAGGAAAGGTACGTGGAAAAAAATGTGCCAAATTGCATAATGGTTGATGAAATTGTGTATTTATTCTGCAGTAACAGACGAACAAGAAGTTTATTCATCAAAATGAAATATTAATACACAAAACACTTCACTAAACCATCCATCCATCTATCAAAGCTTTCCCATCATTATCTGTTATGTTATACGATAAATAAATCGTTTTCTTTCATCATTCATTCTGTTAGGATCGATTTGCTCGACCACTTCCTTCCTCTCGGTCGATTAGCATCAAAGGAAAAACTTCCAAACTATCGTTACCAATTCGACAGATGCATTTATCTATCACTTCGGTGCAGAATCAATTTTTTCCTTTCAAAGAAAAAATGATTGAAATTTCCCAATCATCTTTTGGTATTTGCACCGTTTCGCTTTACGCCAACGACCACAGCCACATGAATACGGGCTGTGGTTGTGGTTTGAGTTTATTTCTGAAGCATTTTTCATGCTTTCCGATGCGCCTTTTTCGGTAGTCCTTTTGGTACTGCAGACTGTAGTTCCTTTTTAGTTTTTTTTTGTATAGAAACTCCACCGGGAAAATGCATGCTGAAGATAAATTTTTGAAAGCCAAACTCGTAAAATATTTGCTCGAAACAAGATTCGGGCAGATTATCGGTTCATCGATCAGAATAGAGAGAGAAAAGTTGTTAAACAGTAAAGTGAAGAAGGAAGCATTTTCTAGGCACTTCTCTTGCTTTTCAAGTGAATTTTAAACACTTTCTGAGAAAAGCGAATGGTAACAATTGATTTCCTATTCTTAGAAACAAAATATATCGCTCAAAGCGCCAATTTTAGACGAAATGAAACAACAAGTGCCAACGTCTATTGTATGCAAATGTGGCCTAAAAGCAATAGCGCGACACAGTGATCTCCTATTCTGAACAATAGACCGAACATAGACTTCCCAGATTCAATATACCTTCTCCTAGCTATTTCGGGATGCTGCACTATTGCTACACTTCAAGCGCATTTAAAATGTATTTTCGACAGCCATACCGCTTCCTTACTTCGATGCATTTTCAACCAACCCCGAAATAAATGATAACCGAAGCGAACCGAGTGCATGGCAGGGCAGCGGCACAGGGGACCAACATGAAAATGCACTCATTTCACGGGTCGCTGAATTATTGGCTGAATTATTTATCGAAAGTGCATTAAAACATAATCTCCCGCTCGGCAACGGAGGGGGGGTTTGGCGAGTAAAAACAGATCTGTTCCACTCTTCCCCGCGGTGGCTTCGACAGTTTCAACAAAAGCTTTCAAAAAGCTTCCCAGCTAAAGCAAGACAGCGAGAAACCTTCCCCATGGTCCGCTTTGCCGCGGGAAGGTTCGTAGAAGTGGGTTTTTCGGGGAGCTTAATCCACACTTGGAACGATCGCATTTCAAAATTTAGCACATAATAAGTACAGCGTAGCTGTTTTGTTTCACAACATACCCGATAAAGCAATTGGAATGGGATGATGAAGGGAACGTGAACGAAACATTAATTCGAGCGTAAAAACTGACCACGTAACGGGACAAAACCCAACCATCACATAGTGGAAAGAAAAAAAACACTGGAAAAAGGTGCAAGGTTTCTACATGGGTCACACGCAAAAAGGCAACAAGAACACACGCGCGCGTGTGTGCGAGTGCGTGGTTTTCCGGTTGTCATTGCAGGTTCGATACGCCTAATTGAGTTAGCCGAGCGGCTACCGGTCGGTCAGTTGGTCAGCATCAGTCCCGGAAGCTAAATGTGATAAATAATTTAATGTATTAATTGATTTTTTACCCTCCCGCAATATCTGCTACCGTTACGCATTAATGATGCCTAAGAGGTAGACGAACAACACAACAACAAAAATAAACAACAAAAAAACTATACTTTTGAGGGTTGTAGTGGCTGCTTAACGAATTGCGTTATTTAAATTAATTTGGCTCGTTTTACGAGCGGCCGAGTTTTATGTTAATCAATTTCGATTGCAATGAAATTGGAAGTAAATTTTGCTCGATGGCAACGATAACGATAAAAATGAGTGTTGAGCAGGTTATGATGAAAAGTGTCGTAAAAATGACACGTTTAAACAGCATAAAACGCTTTATTTGGTTTCAGATACAGAAAAGTGTATTGATGTAGCATACGAGCAGGATAGAATAAGTCTTAATTATTTGTTTTAAAGTGCTGAAATGCTGATTCTTTAGTTAAAGCTCTCTATATCATCTTGAAAAATAATTTCTGGTGTTAATTATCGATTCAAAAATGAATGTTAAAAAAGGAATTATACCCTTGAAATCGTTTTTAGGCGAAGAAGTAAATCGCAAATCAAAAGTATGCTTTACACAACAAAATCACCCTCAGCTTCAATTTTGATTTCCTTACCCCAAACACTTCCCCATTAAATGCTTCCCTCCTTGAACACGTTATCAGTGTCGTCTCCTTGAAGCGATAGCTTCAACCGACATTTTCGTGCTACTTAAGGCACAACGGTTTGGAAGTCACGCCCGAGGTATACTCGGGGAAAAATGAAAACGAAAGCAAAAAACATATAACAACAAGTACTCAGTTTGCGGCCGTCCCATTCAACGACCCATCCTTACGAGGGCGGGACCACACTTTTGTCCATTTAGCGCCTGACAAATTCATAATTATCTCATAATTGATGGGAACAATCTCGGGAACGTGTTTTGCGGGCCCCTTACCCAAAGGCTACAAGGGAACAGGGGAATTTGGGCGTTGGGGAAGTTTTTCTCTCAATCACGATACATGATGCTTTTCGGCGTCGTTCCACTCTTTCGTACTCTTTTTTAGGCTTTGAGGGACTTGAAAATGGATAGCGGCACATAGGTAAGAAACTTGCTTCAAAAGAACGTCATTGTGTGTACGTTAATCTGTACGTGATTGTTTTATCAGATTTACTGAATATCCCTGCTCTCTTAACACACTTACTTGGCTCATATGTCGCGCTTCGAAAAAGGGAACTTCCCTTCACAACTTCTTGTTCTTGGAAGAACTTCGCGCCCCAATCTTACGCACTCCAGCTAAACATGTGTATTATCGTCATTACAACTTCTTTTTCAGTTTGTTTTTGAAATAAAAGTCTCCTGCCACTGAGAGGAGAAAAAGCAACCCCAGAGTCAAATGACACGACCACGAAAAGCTCGCATCCGTTTCATTCCACTGCGTAACTTCTTTCTTTATACACGGGGGGTTTTTTTGGCACATAAACAGGATAAAGTATTGCGATGTAACGTAACGGGTAATAAGGTTTTATGCCAACGACGGCAATGCCTCTGGCTCGGACTTGCGGGCTGGTTTGGGGGATTGTGGTGCGGGGAGTCTTATTTTCGCATTGCTATTAATTCTAGAGCAAGAGAGCGCTTCGCTGCCGTTGTGTTAATGAAATTGCTTTCAATAAAAACAAACAACCGAGTGCGAACGGAAGCTTTGAAAAGAACTGAAAGTGTGGGAGAGTGTGGATTGCTTCTCGCTGTAACATAATTATTGCTCCTTTACATGCAGTATAGCTGTGTTCGTGATACGAGTGTAAAGCTTAATGGAAGGAAGTTGCTTTACGTACCTTTTTTTGTGCCATTTTTAATGCGAGAAAGGCGTGCATGTTTCATGGTCAAGGCAAAGCGTGAGGATGTGTTGATTTTTTCATGTTTGGAATATTTGAAGCGCTTTAAGCTTAAGGTTGAGAGTACACAAATTATCTCCTGTATTGCGAAGAAATTACAACATTTGGGATCATTCAGGAAGGTTTGAATCAGTTAATGGGTACCTTTCCCTTTTAAGATCGTAGGCTGAAAATTTAGCCTGTCAGCTATTGTGCATTGTGTAGCAGTTTTCGAGCAGCTATCAAAGTGGGTTTAATATACAGGTTGGTTTATCCCAAGGTGTATGTACGTAGAAGGTTGATTTTAAACGCTTCTGTTGGACGACATTTTGGGAGACATCTGTTGAGATCATAGCAACCTCGCTAGCATGAACGTAGTTTAGTAGGCTTTAGTGAATTTATAGAATAAAATCAGTCGGTTATTTCCACTCCTTGAAACAAGAAGTTCCAATAGGTTATGGGCCCAGGTGCTTAGCGTTCGATCAGAAAATTCTTTTAATCAGAACAAATTGAGATTTTTCAAGATGGAGAGACTAGGAATTGCCAAACTATATGGAAGCAATTACGGAACGTGGAAAACCAAGGTCGAGTTTCTGCTGATGCGTCTGGAAGCCATGCCTAGAAACGACGAGTTCCAGAGCCTGGTGGGTGCTCTTCTGTACGTCGCGGTGAATACCAGACCGGATATCGCCATTAGCGCTTCGATCCTAGGACGCAAGGTGAGTCTCCCAACGGAAGCAGACTGGACCGAAGCAAAAAGAACGCTACGTTATCTTCAGTCAACTGCGGAGTGGAGTTTGCGAATAGGTTCACCAGGATCACTAGAAGTGTACGTTGATGCTGATTGGGCTGGTGATAAGACGGACCGAAAGTCGAATACCGGTTTCGTGTTTCATCTCGGAGGACCAATCAGTTGGGCAGCTCGAAAACAACCATACGTTACACTTTCGTCAACCGAAGCGGAATACGTGGCACTCTCCGAAGCCAGCCGCGAGTTGATGTAGTTAATGAAACTATTAAAGGACATTGATGAACCAGTTCCGACTCCGATAATAGTGCATGAAGACAATCAGAGTTGCATAGCAATGCTGAAATCTGTCAGTGATAGTAACAGGACGAAGCACATCGACACCAGATACAATTATGTTAAGGAGCTAGTGAAAAATGGTGTGATAGATATTCGCTATTGTCCCAGCGAACAAATGGTAGCGGATGTTTTAACAAAACCGTTAGCTCGCGTTAAGATGGAGCAGATGCGCCTACGACTTGGTTTAAAGCCAGCCGAGATTGAGGAGGAGTGTTGAGATCATAGCAACCTCGCTAGCATGAACGTAGTTTAGTAGGCTTTAGTGAATTTATAGAATAAAATCAGTCGGTTATTTCCACTCCTTGAAACAAGAAGTTTTAATAACTTCTGTCAATCCCTGCATACACATTTCCACAGTGTATGTTGACCAGGTGATTTTTTATAACCAAATTTTAAAGTATCCTTTTGAAAAGAACGGGTGAAAACTTTTACTCAAACAGAACTTTTGGTAACTTGATGAATACACAAAACACTCTTAAAATCTTCATTCTATTCACTAAAAGTTCCTCAAACGCGTGAAATACTGCTAATTGTGAGCTATATCAAATCAAAACGATTTAACATCCATTTTTGTTTCGATACAACATCTTCGATGAAGAGGCGAATGTCTGCTACCACCTAATCTCTTCAATGCACCTTTGGATCCAAAGTCTACCTAATACAGAAGTCGAGTCATCCAGAACATTTGATCAAAAGGCGTGGGAAAGTTTTGACAGCTGGATAAAAAAGCTTCAATAGTTTCATCGCAGCATGCATTGAGGTTTTAGTTGTTGTGTATGCAGTATGGTCTGAATGCATTTTCGGTAATTTTTACGACGTTTGTTCATAATCTTGTTCTTGAAAAAGTCTACAAATATCAAAAAAGATTGAATTATAGTGTAATTATCAATTACAACAAGATTAGTGCTCGAAATTACGACGAAATCATGTGCAGTTCAAGAGGACCAAAGCTAGGAGGCTAGATTTCTGATTGTTTTTTGTTGTTAAGTGATAAATTACTTAAAAAAAATTACTCCATGCCACGTTCTTGAGAAAGGAATGTATAGTTACACGAAGTTTTGCGCACAAAATGCACAATTAGCCCTGAAAAGTGTTTGGTTGTTTGGAATCGTTTGTGAACGCTTTTTCATCCTACCGTCAAAAACAAGCTTTCAAAATGGTGAACCAAAATCGAGCTATGCATCGACCTCTGTATTATATAGACTTTGTTTGGATCAATGAAAATACGTTTTGACATGTTTTAGGTATTCGAATCTAATTCTAGTGTTGAGGCCGTAATAATCTAGCCTTAAAATCGCAGTTTTGTTTTGTGATTCGTGGGTTTATACGGAATGTTGATATTATTTCAGCAGTCAACTGTCAAACTACATATAAAAAGCTGGCTAGTATCGTGAAAGTCCTCAATATTCATGTCATAAATAAATCCCAAAGATCAACTTCCATGATCACATCAAAATCAGATGATTCCATTATAAAAATTGTCCCTAACTATTCCCTCTTCTTTTCCCCATCATCCTTACAACGAGTGTCATCTGTTGCAACAAACCGAGTATCGAGTTACAACATTGCAATCATAATTGAATCGTTCCTCATACAACCCAAATCGGAATGCCCTCTAAAGCCATCACAAATTGCACCATTTCCAAACAACTTCAACGGAAAGGAAAAACGACAAAAAACAGACCTACGTTTTCGTTCACAAACGTAAAGACGCTCAGTATCCTGACGCCCCAAAATCGCGCTCCGTACATGGTATTGCAATTTCGCACCAGTCCCGCGGAAAAGCTCGCGGGAAAGCAATATCATTGCGACTTGCTCGCAGCACTTTCGGAGCACTGGATCGCTTACGGAACGAACGGTGGGCAAATGGGAAAATGGCGCGAAAACCTCCGGGGCAAGGCAAACAGCTTTCCGTCTTTATTCGGTGTAACGAAATCAACGTATCGCGTATCACAACAAGCTATCGCCCGAATTGGCTGCACAGTGCTGGCAGGAAAGCAGTTGCTTTAGGGCAACCTATCACAAGCAAAAGGGTGCCTGTGATGGCACATGACATGTGTGCCAGGTTGAAGTGTGAGGTATGGCGGAACGTTACGTTGCATTATTTTTGGGCGACATTCTGGGAGTGCTTGGTTGAATGGCGTGTGTATGTGTGTGTGTGTGTGTGGGTGTGTGTGTGGTTCAGATGTGTTGGGTCGTTCGCGGTACGAGATTGAAGCACTTGCTCAGGGCGTTCTGTCATGATCCATCGCGTTTTTTTTTTCCACGGGAAGACGGAAGGATACTGACGCTCTGTATGGAAGGAGTTGACGCTAGTAAGTGACCCAGAACTGCTGCCTGGCTTTGTGTGACATTTCGGTGACTTTAACATATGTAAGTGACGTTGAAATTGAAAAGGAGTTTTAAATCAAGTAAACTATCTACTTTGTATACGTTTAGCATTAGAAGCAATTCCGTCAATTCAGCAAAACCTTGCTCAGAGCCATTAAATCTCTGCATTTTTGCTGAACTCACTGTACTCGAAGCGTATGGCGTGCTTGCTACCCCTCCATAAATACCTAAATCGCGTCTAGTCGTCTGTCCGGTGCTCTCCCCAAAGAAGCTCCGAGTGCTTTGCTCACTCAAATATTTCCCCTCGGGGCGTTGGGTAAAAATCTTTTCTTACGATGATTAAATTATCATACAGATGAGCCATCGCGTATCGCGCGTCCCGGAGATAATCATCCGTAATCCAAGTAACCGGGCCGCGAAATCCGTCCAGAGTGTACGGCGAGCAGTGCAAGCGATGAGTAGCGACGGTAACCAATGTCTGAAGACACAGCACGCTACTTCTTCTTGGCAACTGCTGTTTCTGCTGCTAAGCGTTGCAAGAAGCCAGCTCAGCAGGAAACATCCCCCATTCCTCGGCTGCCGAGACTGGGGGTTTGAAATATTGGTGAAGTTGTGCAAGCTGGTGGCGATGGCCTTTGTGCCACCCGGCCGGAGGATTCCGCTCGGGGAAGTAAAGCCCTTCCCGGGGTAGGTTGAGGCTGTGTTGCGAGCGAAAAAAGAAACGGGAAAGCAGCAAGCGCACCATGCGCCAGTTTACGGTTCCTTTAATTTTGTTTTAATTTGCCCCTGGCTTAGCGCCAACGCGCTCTGTCCGGGGAGCATCGCGCTTACCACATCGCCATTTACCGCTGGGAAAACCGTACACAAAGGATTTTCCCTACAGGCGGCAACAAAGTGGTGGAAAAAAAAACAAAAGCAAAATAATGCCGAAAGTCTCCTGTAAGCTTTCAAGAAGCTTTCATGGTTCCTTTCAAAATGGGGAAATACCGGGGTGAAAAGGTAGGAATAATTTTAATTTTCTCACCGTAGCACCGACAACAAATGCGGATGCGTACGCAACCGGTGAGCTTACGTTTTATTGAATTAATCAAAAAACTTCGGGCCTTCCAAGGGGCTGGCGTAGGCGAACGATTTCAAGTAGGGCGCATTGAGCAACGTCGTTAATCATTTAACGCGAGAGAGAGAGTGCGAGAGAGAGAGATAGAGAGAGAGAGAGAGATAGAAAGAGAGAGAAAGTGAGGAAGAAAACGTCCACGCGTCATTTGATGCAAGATGGTTTACTGAATTACGTTGGATTACTGATCAGATTAACGCTGTTTTGAGTGAATTTAGCGCACGGACTGACAGCCGTTGTCCGCGCTGGTAGGCTGTAATGATGTTAATGAAGAAAAGCATTCCAGATTCTAGTAATTAGAGCTAATTTAAGGCAAACAAAGTTTAATTTTTAGACCAGAAAAAAGCCAGTCCAATCCCATTTTCCTACATCCAGATCCGTTTGATTCGTATTCATTCACCTGATTCGACCTGACGATTTATTTCCTAAATGAATAAAATCCATTCTGCCCATGTCCATTTTTTCCCATTCCTCGCTCTCTACTCTCAAAGCGAAGCGAATTCTTTGTCCCGTCATTTTGAAAGTGGAACGAATTTGTTTGCCCTTTTGCCTTCTCCGCTACCCACAGATAAGCATAGCACGGCTATGCCCAGTGACAGGAGCAAACGATAAAAAAACACATTCCTTCCGCTTTTGTTGTTCATCTTTCCTCCAGCGCCTGGTCATTGCTTCATTATTTTCAATCGATTTCATTCGAACAATCACGCGCTGCCCAAGAACTGGGACAGCGTTTTGGGCACCATCCTTATCTGCTCGCATCCGATCATTTGCCGAGGATCACACAGCATGGCATCGCAAAATCACCCATACACAAGCACGAAACCCGTACTCGGAACGTATAAAATCCAATCCAATTTACGGTCCATTTCCCTGACGCAAGAAAGAAGAATGAGCATCCCGGCCCCGACCCCTGGACTAGAAGTGGAACCCCTCGTGGGACCCGTGCGGACACACCGTGGGCAAGCAAATCTGTTCACGATCCACACGGTGGGCCATTAAACCCGAGCCTGAAACCTGCCACAGGAAGCGGAAAGTAGGAAAAAAGCTTACCTTGATACTGCTGTTTGAAGGATTGTGATGATGTTTTTTGGTGTGTTTTTTTCGGTTCCTTGATCTGTGTGTGTTTGTGTGCCGGGCGCGTTTAATCCCAATCTCTTGAATCATCTTCATTCACCTGCACTTGGCACTCACACACACAGACACACGCCCGGAGAAGCGTTTTCAAGTGGAACCGGACGATGGGATGAATTCTTCCAAGCGTAACATCCCTCGAGAAGATCCCACAACTACAAACCGCTTCCGTTCCGTCGGTTTGTAAATATTTCAAACACACAGACAAAAAAGCGAATCCTTTTAAAATGGAGAAGAAAAAACGCTCAACGATGACAGATTTACCCTTTTTCCGTTGGTCGGCGCCTGAATCTCTGCAATTGAGATGCGTGTGACGTTTGTGTAGGCCACTTTTAGTCTTCCTTTCCTTTTTCGGGTGAATTTAATTCCTTGCGTTGTGCGCTTTTTCTTATCACAAGTCAAGTAAAAACCCCGAAACGGATTCCTTTGCAAAAGATGCGACAAATCGCAAAGGACGTGATAAAGTTGCCGGTATCATACCGTAGCATTTATCACACCGTGCACTGTGTGTCGACCCTCAAAAAGGTTTGTTAGTCAGTTTGCTGTTTCACGCAACCGCCACCGGCGACGGGTTGCGGCTCATAACTTTTCACTTTTCCTTTCATTTCGCTGTGAAGGTGGTGGTCGGGAAGTTGTACTTTTGTTTGGTCACATTTCACCGACCGACCCGTTAAGTTGACGTGAAGTTTTATGGTGACTTCTATCCTTCCCCCCATAAAGGAAGAAAAGCGGCGGACAGTTGATTTTGGGACAAATTTTCATCCTCATCGCAGGCGGCAGCGGCAGCAGCGGAACATCCCCTCGTTTATTGTCAACTGATTTTTTCCCGCCGGTTGTTGAAACCTTTTGCACACCAGCTGACAGCATGGGCCAAATAGCTTATCATTATCGGACGGCCTTTGTCGGTTGACCTTTGCCGGGGCGTCCGCGAGCAGGCCTACTACAGTCCGCAGGATCCGTAATGGGATCCATTTTTCATGATGGGTCAAGCGTTTCCTGTGTGAGTGGCTGTGTGATGCAAGAGTGCCACACACTTGCCCACCTTGGTGCTCTGTCGAGGGACAAACAGACAAACACAATTATCTGTTCGTTTCCACTTGAAAAAGTTGAGAGGTAGTGCGACCAGTGTGTGAGAAAGGCTGCTAGAAAAGCTGCCCTTGGTTCGTCGTTTCGGTTGTTGACCAATTTATCAAGCCAATGGACGGTTCCAGTGTCCTCGACCAGCTTGAAGTCCCACAGTGGCTTCCGGCATTGCCTTTCAGAGGTGATGAAACAATTTAGCAAACTCCCTCCCACCAAGACGTCGCCCATCGCGCACAAGTGTTGGCAGGAGCGTTTGTACAGGATTAAGTCCAGCGTAATACAGCTTTCATCACACCGCACCGTGACTAAACGAACGAGCAGAAAATGAATGGCAATCTATTCTTGTGGCATTTTTCTCATTTGCAGCAAAGCATAACACTGCAGAGGCAAAGGGACTGTCCTTTCAAGCTGGAGAAGCAAAATAGGAAACGGAGTTTTGTGATTTGGTTATGTAGTTTTGCGCACAAGAAAGCTCACCGAACGGCAAAGCCAAAAGAGCGTAGAGCTCGGAATTGGATTCATTAGTGATGCGTTGCATTACACAAACATTGATACAAGCTGGGAAAGCGTAGAGTGTTGGTTGTCTTTTCCTTTCTTATGAAATCCTTCACCCGGTAGGGGCTGCGTTCGAGCGGGTGTGTGTGTGTGTGTGTGCTGTGTGCCTTTCTAATGAAGCAACCCTAGATAGATGAGCTACGGAATAATTCATCATCTAGCAATGGCGTAATCAGCACAAATGCGCAAATTAATGCTACTGTCACACTGTGTGACGGAGGGTACATTTTAATCACCGAGGGAACAGGTGGGAATGAGTTTTGATAAACGAGTTAGGCGTTGATGTTTCGAGAAGCTTTGGTTGAAATTGTGGATTAGATCGACTTCAGTGTATTAGCAGCAGTGTTATGTTGGAGGAAATGAACATCTTCATACAACAAAGATGCGTAAAAATGTATTTTGTAATTAATTTTTGTGTCTCTAGTTGTATAAATCCAATGAAGAACTCTGTAAAAATTGCATCTTTTCTGCTTAAAACATGACACTAATCTGAACATTCATCCATATTATCCATCGACATTGCACCACCTGCAGCTGTATCTCTAATTACACCATCGACAGCCTTGTACCTCCGAGCTGCTGAGCTGAAGCTAGGTGCACCATTCGATCATGCTTAAAGCCTGTTCTGTCGTCCATCCTAAAGCCTTTCAGACCCCGAGGTCAGCCAGTGGCAACCACCCCACTAGGGGATAACTTTAAATCAACTGGTATTTTACTTTACATATGTCGAACCGTTTGTTAACAAGCGGCAAATATCCTCGCTCCAAATATTCAATCCCTGCAGGCCCTTCGCACCACAGGCTGAGGTCAAGCTAGGCTTGAAAGGATTTTCATTTCCTGCACGTGAAAGGCAAATGTGTGTGTGTGTGTGTGTGTGTGTGTGTGTGTGTGTGTGTCCACTTTTTCCTGATTGCATTTGCTTTGGGGTGTGTGTATGTATGTTGTTACTCATCGGTATTTTTTGGTGTTCTTGGGCCGGTTCCTCAATGGCCAATGGATAACGGCCAGCTCATGCACTCGTCCTCCTCCTACCGGAATTTCCAATGCAGGCTAGATTATCGTGCGAATGAAAATCGTAAAATGAAGGGACGCCCAAAAAAGGGCCTCCTTTTGCAGCTCTCCCTTGCAATGGGGTACACCAGCACACCAGCATCATTACACCATCGTAGCACATTGGAAATTCCCTTTTTTTTTTTTGGTTGGAGCTACAGAAGTCCGGGCAGAAACCCGGAATTATCTGGCAGCGTGCAGAGGGCTTTAACTTTCCTCCGGGGCCTCTGGATGTTGGAATATAGTTGAAGAGGAATTATCCTGACAACAAAGTGGGCTACAGCAAAGCGGTAGATGGTTGAACATGGCTGGTCCCCACGACGAAGGTCCGAAACCGAAGTAAGGACGACCCAAACACTAGAGAATTGGATGTCATTTTCTTTGCCTTCCTTTATTTTCTTCATTTGCCTCTCCTCTCTCTCTCTCTCTTCCTTCATTCTCCCTCACTAATCTGATACGGTAAATTATGCTCTAACCGAAAACGACAGAATCGATTTTCCTCGATCAACGGTTATCGAGCTTTTTGCTCACTCCTCTCGGTATTCAGCGATTGGAATGGAACGGGCACCGGTTTTTTGCATTTTACTTTATTTTGCCTGGAATGCTTTATTCTATCGGTTCCTTCGCTTGAGAAGTTTACAGCGTTCTACTGCATTTCCCATCCCTTAGCTACCGCTGCTGATGAGGAACTAAATCTTTGCGTCGATTTTTGTCCATCAGAAAATCCGATAGGGACTCCAATCGAAGAAAAAAAAAGGCTGGACCCTCTTCTGCTCTGATCTTCATCGCTACCAAACGAACACAGCAAATTCCATCCATACTACCCTTTCCCATGGATTGATGGGTTGTTCTTTTTCATTCTGTTTTCTTCTTAAATTCCTATGCATTCATGAAAACAGAAACTGTCCCAGAATCAGGACCTTTTGGTAATGGTTGTTTTTTTGTTCACTCTCCTCCACCTTCAACTTGGCGTTATTTTTAACATTATTTTTTTCGTTCGTTCGCTTCCATTAGCCTTGACGTTCCCTTCGTAACTAAGGCGGCGCTCTGGGGCCAATCGAACGAGACAAACAAACTCGACTCTGTTCAATAGGTGCTCTGTCAGCTGTTCGATGTCTTATAGACCTCTCATGATGCATTGCAATACACCTTTCTTTTCATCTCGAAAAAGAAGCATTTTCATAGTTTTAATGAATATCCATCTCCAGATGGAAGATTCAATATATAATTTATCAATAATAACATAAAATTATTCAAATTCAATATTGAAAAATGTAAACACACGTCCATACCAAAACACATACAGTGCATAAACATGCATTGTGTACACGTTATTGTTTTATACGTTTTAAACCTGTATATTTGATGTTATAATTGATTGTGAAAAAACCTCTCGCGAGCATTGCAAATATTATTGATAGCTATTTTAAATACTTTGCACGCAATTTTAAGAAGAAAAAGAGACAAACTGCGTAAACAAGCTTGAAAATATCCCGAATTGAATTCTATCTACTGTAGCTGTGAAGCGTTTGACAGCCAAGGTATATTATTATAAGAGTCGAACAATCGTACGGTATTACACTGTTTTTCTGCTTAGTTTTCAATTATTTGTGGGCTGTTAAAAAAAAACTCTCGTGATTGTTGAATAATGCCGTTCACAATATAAACTGACCCGGAAAACCGTGTATGGAGGGTCAGTACGGTCAGACAATCTGGAACAAACAAAACAAACCGTGTCTCAAATAGGTCGATTTGTCTGTGAAGTACGATACCGCTCTTTCTGAGCATAATTAGACTTTCGAAAAGCTACACATGTGTGCTATATTTAATATTTTTTTACACATTTTGATACTTGTATGTGGCTTTGTTAATTTTTTTGTAATATTCAACAAATTATTTGTTGAATTATACCTGATTCACACGAATGATGGAATGATACTCTTGAGGCTGGATGTATAAACCAGGCAAATTTTTCCTAAACCACCTGAAAATGTGTTTTGAATAGCATCATGGCAGTTCAATAAGACAAGGAACAGATGAATGAGCGCATATGAAACACTAAAGTCTTGTTTGCATGCCTTGCTCGCTAGCTGACAGAGCGCCGCCTAATACAACCGTCACAGTAGCTGCTGCAACTGATGGACGATCTATTTCCTTTACCCTCTACCTCTGCATCCATCTCCAGCCCTTCCAGTCAGCTAAATGAACTGATTTTAATCTTGATATTTGCTTCCATTACTACTGCTCACTTTTATCACTCCGACACTTCCCCTGCAGTACACGGCATTGCATTTTTTTCCTCTCTTCTGTTCACTACCAAACGGACATTTGTTCATTTGAAACTCTCGCCCACCTTAAAATAGCAACTCACCAAACTGGAAGCCGAAAGCCCGATAGAGTACAAGGAAAAGGAAAAGTGAAGTTTAAAAAAAAAAAACGGACGGTACCACTTCAATAGCATGTCGAAAATATTCCAACAAATCCCTCCAGAATTCCCTTTTACCGGACAGGGTACAGGGTACGGAACTAGATAGCGCTAGGCTTCAAGCGTTCTCCTGTGAATGTGTTTTTTTCTCTCTACAGCTTCCCAGTTATTCTTTTTGTGTCCACTTTCACGCTAAAGGATTTAATGGAAAACCCTCGTTTCGCGCTTTCGAGTAATTTATTTTGCACCAAGTATTTTTAGCACTTCTTTTCGGTGTGTGTGTGTGTTTCATTTTTTCTCCCTCCAGTCTCTAGAGTTTAAAAACACGGAAAGGGATTTTCTCACCATCTACTTCATTGGCCCAATTAAAATGGAAACGAGCAATGGATTGAAGAGATTTTGAAGATGTTTTTTTTTTTTGAAAATTTGTGTTTTATTTCAGCAAAGCAAAAGAAGAGCAGTGGTGGTAACAGTATGTTGGTAAAAAAACGTAGAAAAACGCTCAAATGATCGTTTATGTATTGTTTTGGTTTGTGTTTTTACTTAAAGTACTGAAAGATATAAACAGTTAAATAAACTTGACATCAAACAATTAGAGAGTAAAATAAAATCCAAAATAAATATATTCAACTTTACTCATCCATTTAAAGTGTGAGAAACAAACAAATCGAGCAAGAACATGAAAAGAAACCTTTTTCATGCAAAGGAAATTCATATAGGGAAATATCCCATTAATACAAGGAAATAATGTAAAATTCAAACCAAACAAAAGAAGTTGCTTAGTTTAAATCAGTATAATAAACATCCAAAATTGATGTAAAGTTGAATAAAAAAAAACATCTAATATGAAGAACATCTTATATTTTCTATACACCTTTAAATCTTTTCTATGTATTTTCCTCCAAAAAATCCAATATTAGTCCATATAATCAATACATAGACAGGCAAAAGTGCACTTTTCCTCGCTAAAATCATCCTCCTCTATGCAACGTTTTCGCGTGGTCTCTTCAAATTTAGTACCGCTTTACGTTAGCTCACTTCTTCGTGCATTATTGAGCATTGAACTTTCCCACGTGCACGTGCTGGGGAAAATGAAACACGCGCTCCAACGCGTTCCAGAAATAAAACATTCCAAACGGAAAAATCATGCCCACTCTCAGCTCTCCCCTCACTCAGTGATGCAGCAGTTTCACACTTCCGGTCGAGCATCCCATCTGGGATGAAGTGATAAATTATTAACTGGAAGTGTTATTACGTGAGTACGCGGAAAAAAAATCGGAGCCAAACGAAACGAAACACGTATAGAAAACGGATGTATTTATCAGTATGTAAGCTGGGAATAAGACACTGACACGGGTAGAGGAAGAGGAAAGAAAACAACACGCCGGAGTGAAAGTACGATTCATTCATTTCCCTCCGGAGATGTAACGGAATGGAGAAAAAAAAAACCATCACAATCGCAACCGGAGTATCGCATGTTCAAATCAAAATTACAACGATAGGACTGTTCAAGTGTGCACGGTCTTCCGGACGGTGCTAAGTATTCCCCCCTTCATAGGGTTAGAGGTTTCGGGCGCCACACGTCTTTTGGCCAATTATCAAGCCACTTGTAAACGATCGTGTGCCCATGGTTGAGGGCAGCAACAAGAAACGATCCTTTTTTTTCTCTCTGCCACACTTTACGAGCTTCTCGTTGTGAGCATCTCGTATTGCATCTCTGTGGGATTGCATCTCGTAGACAAAAGCCGGGGTGGCTTTACTACCCGGTAGTCGACCGAAAAGGAAAAGAGAAAATAACACTAAAGTGCTATCAAACCCCGGGTGCGCCGCTAGCTGCACCGCAAAGCACCGAAAGTGTATGAAAGTGTGTGGCTTTTGAAAGATGAAAGCAGTGACAGGGAAAGCGGAAGCGCCGGATTCCTACATCATCATCAGCATCAGCAGCAGCAGCAACAGCAAAACGGGGGAACATACAACGCATAAAAGAACAACAGAAAAGAAGAAAAACAACGACCAAACAACATCGCCGTCTGTGTGGTACTGCTGCCAGATTTCGATCATGGCTTGCTACGACGTTGTCTTATCCCGCGAGTGCTGCTTGGATTTGGGGATGGTTCCCCCCCCCTTCGTATCAAGCTGTTTTTGTTTGCTCCGGGTTTCCCCTTTTTAGTGCACCGGGTGTGACTGAGCTGGGGATTTGTACCAAAAACCGCCGAGAGAGATAGTGAGTACGAAGCTTTTGTGCAACTATTTTTCCTTTTTTCGGGTGTTCTTTTTTTGTATAATGTCGGCCGTAGTTCTCCCCCGAGTGCTGTTTGCTCATTCGGTATTACGTGTGTGTGTCTGCTTTTTTTTGTTGTTCTTCAACTCTTCAACACTCATCCAGCCGTTGCACGTGTGTATGTGTGTTTGTGTTTTTTTTTTCAGCACGTACTAATTGCCATTTATCACACTCATTCTCAACTGACGCTTTGCACTGGCTAGAAAAGATGGATGGTTGGTTAAGCTGGTACGGGGGGAAAAATCCAGAATTGGTTCTGTTCTGACCCATTCCCGGTGTGTTTTATCTAGCTTTACATTGAAGGGGAAATCGAAATCCATATTGCATCGAAATAGATAGCGTGGCGCTTGTCCACAGAGAGGCGCAGGCAATGCAATCCATTCGCTTCTGACGTGTTTTCTCTAATGTACGTGCTTGAAGCGAGCAAAAATGAGCCGTAACCAATAGAAGCGTTAAGAGTGCGGGCACGCGAGAGGATTATCGATCGACTGTTCAGAAAGCCAGATCGAACCGTAGCGAGGAGGTTGCTTTCATTCGACTAAAGGAGTCATTAACAACGTGTCTAGAAATATATGCAACGAAAGTGCCATGTAGCACAACTGAAAAGCACGAAAGTATTATATCCCACAACTATTTCCACCACCAAGAATAGCAAGAGCTCACCGTTTCTTTAAACATAAAACTCCAAAGAAAGTGTCTTCACAAACCATACTCCTCCGAAAGTGGTGAATATTTTCGAAACATAAGAAAACTGTCAATCGAATACCTCGTTGAACCGAACGATGCGGTCGCCCGTGCCGCGCGTGCTGGCGTGGTGGAAAACCCATCTAAAAGTGCCCCGGGCAAAGCGGATCAGCACAAAAGGGTACAGAGAGAGAAAGAGAGAGAGAGAGAGAGAGCGTTACGGTTCTGGCACGGGGAATAATATTCCGTGTAAATATTATGAATAATAAATGGATTGTTTGGTTACCTGTTTGACTAAAGCGACCGAGACCTGACCGGCGAGGCGAAAAAATGGGAAAAAACTGCTACACCACCGCGCCGGCCGGATACGGTTGAAGAAGGTTTTGCGGTCGCACACGCTGTGCACAAGACCGGAAATGAAGCTTGAAGTACTGGCGCTATTTAGGGTTCTGTTCTGTCTTCTGTACGCCACAACCCCTGCGGCGTGGATGTTTTGTTTTTTTTTTTTCATCATGTAGTATAGATCATGGCAGACGGTGTCGGTGGATACTTTTCCTAATTGTGCTGCGCCCACTCCAGAGGACCCCTCGGGGTGGACACTGCGAAACGATTACAGGGATGAAGGCGTAACCGAAGAAACCGCTGAAGATGGTTTTGTGGTATGAAATTGAAATTTTAGCTACCATCTACATGTATTTTAAAGGAACGACTCAATAGGGGGAGTAAATGAACGGCGATCCATGAAATGCCTTGCGCCATTTTTGAATCCCGGAGAGATGGTTTTGGGGGTGTGCATTTATTTCTTTTTTCGCTCTCACTAGTATCTTCACAGAACTGGGATGGCAAGCAATGGGGGGAGGGGGGGGGGGGTAATTTGTTGCTTGTTTTAGACCAGTGGTTCTCAAACCCGGTTTAAAACAGTGCCCATGTGTTCAGTGTGTTTTAAATATTATTGATATTTTGAGTGTTTATTTAGACTTTACAGTCGTTGCCACAAAGTTGTGGCTCTAACTCACCTATTTTGTCTATAACGCACACATTTTTGAGAGGGTGGCATAATGTTTGCCTCTAAGGAATCAATTTTTGTCCATAAGACATCAATATTTTGACTGTAAGTTAATCGCTTTATTTACGAAATTTAACGTAATAACGGCTAAAACTGTGTGCCCCAAAATTAAGCATTGAATTAATAAGTAAAGTAATTAATAATCTACTACTGAACTACGACTAATTTAATATAATTTGAAATGATGTAAAATATAACATTTGTTATGCCATTTTTTATGTTTTTATGTAGTGAAAAAACTTGGCATGTATCAGGTGTAAACAATGGCTTAAGAATTTATAAAATTTCATTATTAAAAAAAAACAATCAAATTACTCGGTTTTTATGTTGAAGGTGATGTAAAACTACTATTGCCATAAATCTGGTCAAATACATTGTGAAATTATTTTAATTTCTACAAAAGTTGAAAATTGATAACTTACAGACCAAAATAGGTGCGTTAGAGACACACAATGATGTGCACAGTCAAAAATTGATGTCATGGAACCAACATTTGGTGGCAACGACCATCTTGAAAGGTTATTTTCAAACGGTTGATCGTAAAAAGATTTTTAATTACTGAAATGAAGTTAAATTATTAGTGATTCTTCTCTATTTTTTGATTAAAATATTGCCTCATTGAAACATCTGTTGAATCCCAAATTCTCGCATTCGTCTTCTGCAAGTAGAAGTTTTAGATTATAGGAAGGAAGGTAGATTCAGAAATTACTACATGTATGTGTCTTACAAAAACGAGAAACAATGAAACAAAGTTATCAAAAAACTCCTTAATAATTATTCACAAAACGGTAACATACCAATGCAAATATTAGAAAAGGGGTTATAAAACATTAGGCGTCTCCATCAAGTCACGTGTTCGTTTTACACAATGAGTGAGTATTACATACATACACCACTGCTTCGATAACGATACGCATAATACGTAATTGATCTGAACTTAAGACCAAACACAATCAATTTAATCACATTTATTATTTGCACTGTAATCCTACGTACGTCTGTAACATGCGCATGGAATTTTTATTCTGGTGCATAAAACAATGGAATGGATTCAAACAGGAATGGCATATACACTCGCCATATACAGATATAGAAGATATACTCTGGACGTTGCTTCCAGTTCCAATTTCACATCCTTTGACGCGTCGTGCAATATTAACCATTTTTACATAACAAGGGGTTTCCTCTGTTTGATTGTGGAATCAAAAACGTCTCGTGACGGGATTTCCCCATTACCCCTGAAAGCCCTTAAAATAGAACCTTTCCTTGCCAGACGCTCCAGCGCTTCATAATTGAAGGCGCTCGCCGAGCACCAAAAATAGAGACCACTCTTGTGTGTGCTGTTTTCATTGCAAAACGTGCCACATTCGTACCTAGGTGCTAATTGATACGTCACACATTATCAAAGCGTGTTGCGTGCACACACATATGCTCACTCATTTATTTGATATCTCACTCACTTATTACAACCACACCGTCACAGTCTTTACCGGTTCCAGGAGTGTCCAAATCTGCCGGTCTGCAGGGCGTTACTCAATTAGCGATATTAACATTTCGTGATGCACCCGACACGGTTGTCACGTGTATTTTGGCACCGCGACGCCACCGATTGGCGAGCCTGGTCAACATTGAAAAAGGTTTGCCGGTTCTGGCCAGTACGATCGATCAGTTCGGGTGCGTCGCTTCGTGAAGCAAGATCGTAAAGATCGACAAGTTGATTAGATTTTAGAACAAACGAACGTCTTATTTTTCTAGTGATTCGTGAAGTGTAAGTGGCAAGTGAAGAATGGCTCATTTCCTCGATATTCCGTACGCAGACGGTTCAATGAGACGTAAAAGCTCGATAGCATCGAGTTTGCTGGCGAGACACTACATTAATGTAAGTGCTGCTTGTCGTTTCTTGACAGCGGAATTTATTCAGAATCGTTAGTCCTATGCTCACGTGACATGTGACAGCTACGCATTGCCCATGGCTACATTTTTGCTAACTTCTGAGCGACAAAATTACCATGATGAAAGAACAATTGCAGGGATAATGTACGACAACAAATGAAGTTTACGTTACTTAGTCATTGTTATTCTTTTTATTCTCTCTCACAATTTGCTAGAACGCCAGCCGAAGTATCAATAGCTCATGCGCCCAAATCAATGAGTCGAGTAAGACTAACGATACGAACCACAAGGTGTTTGTGCAGCTGAACGAGCTGACGGGCAGCGAAGAAAATCAGGAATGGAAGCAGACGGCCCGCTGGATAAAGTACGAGGAGAACTTGGAGGAGGGAGCCGATCGGTGGGGCCGGCCACACGTTGCCGCCCTGTCGTTTCACTCACTGCTGAATATACGCCACTGTCTCGAGACGGGAGTCGTCCTGATGAACCTAGAAGCAAATGACTTGTCCATAGTTGCGCATCGTGTGGTGGAGCAGGTTCGTTAGGAGTACGTAGCGTGCTCGTTTTTGGAGGTATCAACAGCAAATACTTCCTTCTTTTAGATGGTCGCTCGTGAGTTGATCCATGAGGATGATAAGCCGGTCATCGTGCGGGCACTGCTGCTGCGCCATCGGCATGTCAACGAGAATACGCACGGTGGAATCTTCTACGACTCGAGGCGAAGGTTAAGCAGCTTCACGAGCATTCTGGTGAGTGTGATACTTTCATATTTTTTGGACATTGTGCTATCCAATGTGTACTTCAAAATTTCGAGCTTATTACAATCTTCATATTTCTTCACCAACGCTTAGAGTATGAAGAATGACAGCAGAAAACCACGCATCATACCGGTAGTCGAGATCAATGGCCAGGGTGGCCAAAGTGAGATGAGGCTCAACATCAACGACGAATCCTACACCTCCTCCCAGGAAGACATCAAGATGTGCACGATTCTGAAGCGCATTCCCGAGGGGGCCGAAGCGACGACCGTCCTCGTCGGTGCGGTCGACTTTCTCGAGCAGCCAACGATCGCCTTCGTACGGCTGGCGGAAGGTATCCCGATGCCGAGCATTACGGAGGTACCGATCCCCGTGCGCTTTCTGTTCCTTCTGCTCGGGCCTCAAAAAACCGACCTGGACTACCATGAGGTTGGCCGCTCGATTGCAACACTCATGTCGAACGAGCATTTCCACGACATCGCCTATAAGGCGGACGATCGGGAAGAGCTCCTGTCCGCGATCGATGAGTTCCTGGAAGACTCGATCGTGCTGCCACCGAGCAAATGGGAGCGTCAGGCACTGTTGCCGTTCGAGGAGCTCAAGGCCAAAAGTGACATGATCCGAGTGAGTAAGCAGCCACGGCTGGTCACGAGCGAAGAGGAGAAGAAGCTCCTGACGGTTGGTGGTGGTGGTGGTGATGGTGGGAGTGATGGGAAGAAACCGCCCAATAACCCGTTGGAGAAGACCAACCGTCTGTGGGGTGGAGTGATCAACGACATCAAGCGTCGCTATCCGATGTACAAGAGCGACATTATGGATGGACTCAACACGGAGACGCTGGCGGCGACCATCTTCATGTACTTTGCGGCCCTCTCAACGGCCATCACCTTCGGAGGGTTGTGTTCGGATAAAACCGATAATCTGATCGGCATCTCAGAATCTTTGCTGTCAGATGCGATATTCGGTATGGTGTTTCATCTGCTTGCCGGACAGCCTCTGCTCATTATTGGAACGACCGGTCCACTTGTCCTGTTCGATGAGGCACTGAATCAGTTCTGTATCTCGAACGACTTCAACTTCCTTACGGTGCGCGTGTATGTTGGATGTTGGCTGGTGGTGATCGCTTTGCTCGTGTCCGCGTTCGAGGGTAGTGTGTACGTGCGAATGTTCACTCGCTTTACGCAGGAAATCTTTTCCGCCCTAATCACGCTACTGTTCATCTTTGAAACCACCATAAAGCTTGTATCTGTATATGTTCGACATCCACTGCTGTCTGAGTATGTGTACAAGAACATTACTGTTGCGCCCCTTCTACCGATGCCTTGTCTGGAGGTGAGCAATGGCACTACTTCGATTGGATTGCTAGAAAATAACCTAACAATGGTCGTGAATGGAACGCTGGGACTCGTCTCAAACATTGATCACCTGCTCATTCCGGAAGATGCCAGGGGGCCCAGAAACCAACCAAACACGGCGCTTTTCTGCACCATCCTCATGTTTGGTACATTCTCGCTGGCCTACTACCTGAAGCTGTTCCGTAACTCACACTTCCTGGGGCGTACTGCGCGACGTGCGCTCGGTGATTTTGGAGTGCCGATCTCGATCGCCATATTCGTACTAGTTGACTACATGACGCCACAGGTGTACACGGAGAAGCTAAGCGTACCCGAGGGTCTCTCACCGAGCGATCAAACACGCCGTGGATGGCTTATTCCGATGGGTGGCGTTCCCAGCTGGTTGCCATTCTTGGCAAGTATTCCCGCACTATTGATGTACATTCTGATCTTCATGGAGACACACATTGCGGAGCTGATCGTCGATAAGCCTGAGCGAGGACTGAAGAAAGGTTCCGGTTTGCACATGGACGTTGTGTTGCTGTGTGTCATTAACACCGTTTGTGGGTTCTTCGGTATGCCGTGGCATAGTGCTGCTACGGTCCGATCGGTATCACACGTGTCAGCCGTTACTATCATGTCTAGGTAGGAAGATTATAACTGAAGTTGAGTGTAGAAGCAGAGATTAATCGGAGAACCTTTTCCACAGGACTCATGCACCAGGAGATAAGCCACACATCGCGGACGTGAAGGAGCAACGAGTATCGGGCTTTGTGGTATCGGTCTTGGTGGGGCTTTCAGTAGTGATGGCTCCGATCTTGCGCCTGATCCCGATGTCTGTGCTGTTTGGTGTTTTTCTCTATTTGGGCATTGCTTCCATGAGCGGAGTGCAGTTGTTCGAGCGGTAAGCATTACAAATGACAGGGAAAACTGTTCAGTGAGCATTTGACCAATGATCTTGCTGGCTTTTCCCAAACAGATTGCGGTTGTTCCTGATGCCAGTCAAACATCATCCACAAGTGCCATTTGTGCGACGTGTTCGAACGTGGAAGATGCATCTGTTCACCTTCATACAGATACTAGCGTTAGCCGTTATGTTAGCCGTCAAATCATCACCATTTGCAATGGCATTCCCATCCTTTCTGATATTTATGGTGCCGATTCGGATACAGATGGAGAAGTTTTTCTCATCCCTTGAGTTGCGTGCGGTAAGCATTTTAATTTGCCCATTTTTATGCAATTGCATCACACCTGACACCTGACCACATTGATTTATTCTAGCTGGACAGCAGTCAACCGAACGAAGGAGTAGAAGATGAACCCGATTTTTACGAGCAAGCTCCCATTCCTGCCTAAATAATATCGGTTTATACTCAAAAATATGAAATTACTCAACAGATTAATTATTCTTTGTTTAACAATTATATTTCTTACCTTTTACTATGATTAATAAAGCTTTTAAAAGATGCATTCATTGTACCTTTTCCTATCCAAACACGCTATATTTTTTAAAAAAAATCCGTTCCCGAAGGGATGCCAGAAATCAAATATCAAATGTCTAGCGCGATGAACCGTTGCACACTGGACTCTTATCAATCCACCGTTTTTATGATTCTCCCTTCAAAATACAATAAAAAATATATTGTTTTCAGGATACAATATCAATTATTCATATTACTCTGCATTGAAAGTAAACAATAAAAACGAAATTGCAACAATTATCGAAATAATAACGGTCATTATTTGACATGGAATTCAAATTCATCTCTCAAGCCCGTTTCAATCCGTCAACACAGCCTTGTCAACATACGCGGCTGCGCTCTCTTTCACACCGACATTGCAGAGCTGGGGGCATGTAACTTCGACACAACAGTCGCTGGCAAAAAAATAACAATAATTCGTCGAAGTCGCACTATCGCCCGGGTTTTAGATGTTTTATCGTTCGTATAAGTGTCCCAGTGAATTGTTTTAGGATAAATTGTGCTCGAAGGTTTGTTCCTCCGTTACATAAGTCAACATTCAACCGATCGGGTACTTACGATTGCTGCTGGTGCTACGACGCCGCCGAGTGTTGTGTGCAAAATCTTCCTCCCATTTCCATACGGTCGTCGATGGAGTGTGTTTGTGTCTCTTCTATTGGTAGCCGATGGGTTTTATTTACATTTTCCATTAGCACAGTACTCGAGGTCATCTGCGAAGGTTTTGCATCATGACGGAGTTAGATTCTAGCTTTACTATCGTAGTTTTCTCCCCAGTGTCGTCCCCGATCGATGTAATATCGTGACGGATATCGAACGGTGCTACGCATATCGTTGTACTTTCCCTCTGTGGGAGGGGAAAGAAGAAGGTGCCAATGTTGGCTAGAAGTGATGGGTCATCGTGTTTTTCGCCCACCGGCCCCTTTATCGGCGTTCTGCGTTCATCGGCACGACTCGGTGCGACTCTCGTGATATTCCGGGGAAGAGGCTACGTCACGCCAAAGTAAACATTCCGCCGTTTCACTGAATTCGGGGGACCGCCAGCAGCAGCCAACGTCACGATGACGCCAGTCGTAAAAGGTGGATGGAGAACGATAACAGCGAAACCAACCCCCGGCACGTCGCAGTTCACTCCCGGAGCATTCTTCCCCGGCCTCACAACGCGCACACACACACGCACGGTTGCTCCCGGAGCTGGAACCTTTGTTGTTTGAGGCTGTCACTCGCATATCATATGGGACATAAATTAGTGCCTCTCCTCATCCCGAAATCCTGCTCCAAGAGTACGTGCAACACACAAACAGCGTGTGCGAGACCAGTGGAAAACAACAATACGAAAAACAGTGCAGTGACACACTAAATGAGTGTAATTTGCCCGTCAAAGTTTACATTGATATCTCGTCCCTTCCTCCATTCCTCCATTGGGCCGGCTGGGTTGGTTGTGTGGTGTGGTATTGCTGATTGCGGGGCGAGAAAGATCAACTGAGCTGAGCTGTGCAAATAGTCGCGCGAACAGCACAAAAAACGGCTTGTTTCGTGGTGGGCCTGGTGCAGGGCATAATAAACGACCGCGAAATGCCTCCAATGCCAACCGGTATCTCTGGAAGCAGTGTTGCCCCGAGGTCAAGCACCTCAGAAAAGTGTAAACACCGGGAAATTATTGTGACGGTGGTGGTACGTTTTTGGATGTGTTTTCGTTTAGGATTCCGTAATTACTTACTTTTACTCGGCCTGTAGCACAGGCAGACATCGGTTCGGTGGGAAAATTCGCGATGAAAATTAAAGCACGAACATGGTGATTTGGTGATAATGTGAAATGCTGCGCAGCGGTGAAAATTTTGGTGAACATATGGTTACTTTGATAACACCACGGAACAGTTTGATTGTTGGTTTGAATGACAGGGGCACTAATATGTTCTTCGGGATTGGAATTGTCTCGTTGTTTAACATAAATTGTATAAACAGTGCCCACCGGGCAAGCGGTATTGCCATTCTATAACAATATTTATTTTCAAAATCCAATGAAACGCATCATGTATTTGTCACTAACAAAATCATCTGTTTGGATCAATTACAGGGGGAAAACAGGACCCGAATAATAAGCTAACAATACGCAGGAATTTAAACCACATACACACACACACGCACCGGAAATGACGAATGTTCGTAGAAAATCCACGCTAACCCGCTCGCTATAGGACGGTATCAAAACAGGTCGCTAATAATAGACGATCGGAAGTAAAGTTCTTAGGAGATAGCCAGAGTTGGTAGCGGAAGGGCGACCAGAAGGGGACAGTGGACATTTGTTAACCGATCGTCGCTACCGTCCCCCCAAAAGACCACGATATACCACGTGTTGTGGTGCACGTGGTGCGTAAACCGAGCAGGGCGAAAACATGTTAAACAAAGCACAAAAGCTAGTGCTCGGAATAGTGTTACTGGTGCTGGTCGATATTATATGGGTTTCGTCGAGCGAACTAACCAAGGTCGGTAATAGCAAAACAACGCCACCATCTCACCCCCGTTTTAATTAGTCGTGGGGTTTCTTGCCCCGTTTGGATTGTTCTGGCGCCCTGAGAACGCCCATAGGCGTGTGGCAATAATTTAATGTCGATTCCTCGTTTTTTTCCTCCTACTTTTGCATCATCGTTTCCAGTTTCTGTACGAAAATGAAAACTACGACAAACCATTCTTCTGCACGTACTTCAAGGCGTCTATGTTCACCATATACCTGATAGTGCTCGGCTTGATAGCACCGTGGAAGGAGAGCTGCAACCGCAATGGGAATTACTCGGTAAGAATTAGGCTAATGTGTATTTCCACACTCCCTTGACGGGGCCCATAAAGTCACTGCATCGTGAATAGAAATTAACGGCTCGTTTTGTCCACCCACCGCAGCTGATGGACACGATCGAGGAGGACGAAGGATACTACGCTAATGGAACGTCCAGTTTGGTGAGTTAGACCGCCTCCCGCTTACATCGTTCGTTCGCCTCACACAATGGACGTTTGTTTTATTGCTTTCTTTTCCCCTCCCTATGCAGAGTGACTCCTCATTCGTCCCCATCAAAACAGACGCCCAGGTGTCCGGCACGGAAAGCGATGACTCCAGCATACGCAGCGTACGGTTCAGCAAGGTGGCGGAGGTACGCGAAATGTCTCCGCACGAAGCGTCCGAAGCGCTGATGTCGCGGCTCTCGTACGCAGCCAGTCTGCGAGTTCATCGACAAAAATCACACCACAAAACGGCTCGAACGGCTTTACTTTTCTGTGTGCTGGTAAGATGGTGATGCCACCACCCCAAAACGGTTGTGTGGGATTGGCTGTGTGGACCTGCAATAAGGCATATGATTACGTTAATTGCCGTTTTCCTTCTTCCCATTTTCTCCTTTTCTTTCAGTGGTTTATTGCCAACTACATGTTCCAGCTGGCACTAGAGCCGAGTGAAACGGCAATGGTAACGCTGCTCAGTTCTAGCTCGAGCTTTTTCACCCTCATTCTTGCCGCCATGTTCCCTTCGTCCTGTGGCGATAAGTTTACCTTCTCGAAGTGTTTCGCCGTGATGTTGAGCATTTCCGGTGCGGTAAGTGTAGCTGTAACAGAAAAGGCCAAACGCTATGGCTCGAGCTTATATGTGACTCATGATTCATTACGCAGGTAATGGTTTCGATGTCGGAAATCGATCAGCCGAAAATGTCACGCGGCATCGTGCTCGCCCTGCTGAGTGCATTCTTCTACGCGTCCTATCTGGTGCTAGTCAAGCGTAAAAGCGACACGGAAGAAAAGATCAGCATTCCCCTGTTCTTTGGCTTTGTGGGGCTGTGGAATTTGCTGCTGCTGTGGCCGCTTCTTTTTGTGCTAAACTTTTCCCAGCTCGAAGTGTTCGAGCTACCCTCTCGGCGACAGTTTATTGTTCTGTTTCTGAACGGGCTCATCGGCACGGTACTGTCCGAAGCACTGTGGCTATGGTAGGTGCAATGGGAATGGCCTTTGATTGGGTCACTTTAACGTGTGAATTATTGATTATTATTGTTTCTTTCTTTTGCCTTTCCGCACACAGGGGCTGCTTTCTAACGTCATCCCTTATCGGCACGGTAGCCATATCGCTACAGATACCGCTGGCAATGCTGTTCGACATGGTGCTGCACGGTAAAACCTACCCGCTACTGTTCTATCTCGGCTCACTGCCCATGTTCCTTTCGCTGGTGCTGGTGGCCTTTCTGGTGAAGTTTGATGACTGTGATCCGCTGCTAAAATTCGGCAAGCTTATGTACCGGCGGCTGTGGAACTGCCGGAAAGCGAACGTTGTACGAATACCGGATCTAGAGGAGCAGCACGAGTCCCTCATCGACGGTAGTCATGAAAACTAGAGCGGGAATGAACTGTACGTGGCGTCTGTTTTGCTCTCGGTTTAGTTACACACAAACACATCACGGTAGTTCTATCCGGTGATCAGCGGTTTTGTATCGTTTCTCGGATCACTATCCTTTGGTCGGGGATCAGCACAGTGATGCGCAACAGAAGTCGTCATCTGCTTTTGGTCATTTTATTGGATGTTCATAACTTTAACTGGCAGAGTGCAATTCGTTTAGGAATAACGCGTTCAACAGCGATCCTTTTTTTTAGTCTAATTTTGACGATTCCTGAGCAATTTCTCGTGATTTTGTGTTAGTAGAAATTTTTGGAGATTAATTTACATCACCAAAGTGTTCTTGCTGATACGAGGTGTATTTTCGGACCGTGCTTTCATTCGTGATGCGGTTTGAGCGGGCAAAGTGCTGCTTGATAATAGTATTTAGATTGCTCTCCTGCTAGAGCTACCTGAAAGAGATTGTAATAATTCATTACTTTACACTTTGACTCGTTATAGATCAACGTAAAAAGTGCGCAGAAAAGTGCGACAGTTTCCTGTGCTAAAGTTCAAAATCAGTATTTCTACCCCGTGTTTTCGGTAGTATTATTATCATTCTTTTGTTTACAGATCTTTAAAGTCATACAATCAGGAATGTATTTTTTTGCTAAGAAACTATTGATTGACCCAATTGCTGTACGGATCATACTTACTCAGTAGAAATTATGTCTCGAATAATGATGATACATATAGTTTCACATTTGCAGAAAGTGAGAGCAAACAATGGTTCGAAAAGTGCTGCATGCGGCACATTATCACATTATCGCAATTAGGCATCGCAAAGCAATAGGAAAAAGCAAGAACAAATAATTATGCCTGCCCCTTGATCTATCTAAAATCGTTGCCAAGCAAATAAGGTTAACCTATTTTGGAGCTGTGCGACGAAGTATTACTTTAAATGTATCATCACCAATCATCACCGAACGGTAGGAGCTAACGCACACGGATGGGAAGAAAGCACACACAGAGCAACCGCAACTAGGAAAGTGTCTTGCCTTTTTGTTTTGCTCGTTAGCGCAATAGGGAATTGTTCGTTTAGCGTATGTTGAACAAACCGTCAGTAGCGCACAACAACAACAACAACAACAATGCACATTTGAAACACACTAGCATTGTATGAATTGTATGTCGGCGGCCACACCATCGTTTGATGCGAGTGTTGCCATCCAATTTTGCCGGGAATAGGAAATGCAAGCGAACCCAGTGCCCAGTGGCCCAGTAGTAGTGGTATTAGCAGTAGCGCAGTAGTAATAGTAATAGTACTAGTAGCTATTCTATATTGTGTAATTTGAGTTTTTCATTGTGATATAAACGTAGCGTATACATGAGGAAATTAAGTATTCGATGCGGATGCGCATTCCCCGCACACAACTACTCCCAGTGGAGAGGATGTAGCAAAAACGGTGCATTAAAATAGGGCGAGAAAACCTAAAAGACTAAACACATTGTTCACTGTAGAAGAAGCGCCTGTGTAAGCTGTGGGATGGATGAGATTTGATTTCCTCTGCGGATGAATACGGTGTATGTTAGTATTATTAGTTTTGAACGTTTTGATCTGTTGCGGCCCTATTCACCTTCTCGCATCCCGAAAAAAAAGGATGGTCCTCTGTGTGTGTAGAAGAGTACTTTTGATCACATTTAGTTTAAGAGTTTCCCCATCCACATGCGCGTATAAGACAAGATCGTGTACTGCAACGGCGTCTCAAAATTATTAGCTTGCAAAGCATATTCGAAACACCAGCGCCAAATAGCGGAGATAGAGAGAAAGATAGTACAGAAGCGTTACATATATTTTTGTACAATATTTTTGCGCCCAAAATTAGTGCAACACGACGACGAAGGCGACGCGCCTTCGATTGCAAAAACTGTGTCCACAGTGTCACCCCGATTGTTCCGGACCACCTAACACAACCCCGATCGAGGCTAACGTATTCACTTATTAAACTAAAGCACACTAGCTTCACCAGCATCACCAGTACCCTAACACCCTCTTTCCACCCTTTTCATGTTGTCTACTACTAACTAAACTGTGTTCTAAAAAAAAAACTACAACAAACAAACACTCAAACGTACTAAAAGACTCCGTAGCAAAAGTTGACAGTTTCTGTCGTTTGGAGTTTACTCTTTTTTGCATAAACACACCACCATAGCGAATTGTTGTAGAGAGCAAGAGAGCAGACGGGAGAGATGCAATAGATACAATAGAAAAGGAAAATACTTACCACAAACTTTCTACACAGTATGTATGAGTGTGTGTACATATTATATTGATGCGATAAAATACACATTTCGCAAAACAAACAAATCCAAAAAAAAGAAAAATTAAAGACAAACAGTTTGAAATGAAGAAAGTGGGAAAGCGGACGAAATAAAAGAGGTGTTAAAAGTAAAATGCATTCCTTGTGGTAGGATAGGTTTTTTGTACAATTTATATGTGATACATACAATGCCCATTTATTGAGTAGGATTTACAACGTACCACGACGGTTCTTGTGGGAAGGTGCAGTGAAGGATAAAAGGCGCACATACAAAAAAAAACAAAAGAAACAAAACAGACAGGTAGAGTGAATTAAAAGTCAAAACAGTTCGAAAATGAACCTGAAAGAGACAGTTAAAAAAGCAAGAAAGGAGAACAAATAAGTAGTATATGCAGAAGAGGATAAAATAATAAAAAACACACACACATACACAAAATAGTAGACTAAACAACAAAACCATGAAAATTGGAATTAGCAAGAAAACAAAAACCAACTCACACACACACACACACACACACACACACACACACACACACACACACACAACTTTACACCAGCAGCCATACAAGTATGAGGATTTATAGGGTAAGAGCGGACGGTGATCATGCACGCACGTGATAGTGCCGTTGAAAGTGTTTATTGATGATCATATATATATATATATATATATATATATATATATATATATATATATATATATATATATATATATATATATATATATATATATATATATATATATATATATATATATATATTATATCTTGCATATTGTATTTGTGTGTGTGTGCTGGATGCGAACGATGAATTGAGAGTGCGTGTTGTACTATACCTCTCCAAATAAAATAAAAACACTCACACTTACACACATCACTCTAAGTAGGGGGTTTTCTGATCTTAAATAGAACGTTAATGATCGAGGACAGTAACAGGACAGGAACCATACATAAACAATACTTAACGTCACGCAACACACATGAAGTGGAATGGTTCGTTAGAGGAGAAGAGAACAACATTACAAGACAAGATTGAAAGTAGACGAAGCAGTAAGCAAAAGGAAGTGTTTATTGAAACAATAATAGTGAAATAATGAAGAGGAGCAACAAAAACAAAACACACACACACACACACACACACACACACACACACACACACACACACACACACACACACACACACACACACACAAAAACACACTCTCACAGTTCATCAAACCAAGAATACCTTACAAATTGCAGTAAAACACAGATAAAAATGAACATGAAATTGCATTGAACAATATTTTTGCGCACATGATGACAACGCGATCATCACTATTTTGGTGTCGACGTCGTCGATCTTAAATCACTTCGATCAAAGCACGCGTGCCGCCTCGGACGGATGATCGTTGATCATTAGTGCGATAGAGAAAGAAAAAAAAACGCTTCTTGCTCAAATATTAGCATTAAGCGAGCGCGCCATGTGGCGCCCCAACATACATTTGGCCAACGGATGTGTAATTAAACTTGGGTGCAGTACTCTTCCACTACGAGCCCACAAGTTGTGAGGCCAGTTGTCAACAGCTCGAACCAACAGTGGGTGAGTAAGCGAGAAAAAAAGAGAGCAAAAATTGGCCATCATCAATCAACGTCAACCGGTGTCGCGGTTGCAACGGTGGCCTTTTCCCCCGGAATTGGTTCCGCGCGGGAATGGCAGATAAAGCTCGGTAAGTAGCAAGTCGGACGAGTGGCACACGCAATGGGGGGAAAATGTCATTACATTTCGATTCTGATGCTCGGTATTCTCTTCATTCGCAGGGAAATGGACGAGCCTAGTGAGAAGAAGATTGGTAGGCGCTGACCTTCCACTTTACACAACACACATCGAAGCGTCCGTGGATCGATGAAGGAAGAAGGAGGGACACCATCAACCACCGCCGCCCCATTGCCATCACGCGATCCGCCACACGGAATTATTCATCAATCCAGAGAGAGAGAGGGGGGTGTTCATCTTCTGCAGCATCGTGCGTGCACGGTTTTGGCTCACGTTTACCCCGTAACAGGTATGTAAGCCTTTTCTTTAATCGCCAGCGATGTTCACTACCGAGACGAATCGATTTGGTTGCGGCGATCCCCGCCGTTGAAGGCGAAGGTGATGAAAAGGCGTTGAAAATGGTCAGTTTGAACTGGTGCATTAGTGTCGGATTGTTTGGTTGTTGTTTTGTTTTGTTCATTCAGTTCTTTATTTGAATGTTCTTGGATATGTTTTTTTTGTCGTTGTTTGGTTGTGTGTTTTGCTTACCGCTAATGTTAACTCTTCTATACCAATATTATGTTTGTGTTTCTTTTTTTTTGCCCTTTTACTGAATTGCCTATTTCGTTCATCTATTTTGCTTGTTAATTTTACTCCCAACCATGTTTTAGCCTTGCCTCTTTTTTCAAATGAAACAATTTAACACTGTACGAGTGTGTGTGAGAGTAGCTTAAATCCGTTTCCGACATCTTCACCCACCGCACATGACGGCTTAGAGAACAATGATTCATCCGTCTCCTAAGGGGGGGCTCGTTCCCATTTTCCGACCCATTATATCATGTGTGTGCTTGCGGCGTTATACGACAATCTCGTATGTGTGTGTGTGTGTGTGCGGCACCCGCTGCTTGAGATGAATGTGGTTCACGTGAACATGCGCGCTTACACTCGATCGTGACCTCATGCCGGCATCAGTCTTAATTTGTATAACTTTTTGTGTATCGTGTGTGTGTGCGTGCTGCCTGCTAGCCTACCCAAGCCCTTCCGTCATGTCTTGGGGGTATCATTAGCGCCATCGCGATGATGATAATCAATTAAATGTAGCCGCAAATCCCGTCTCTCTGACCGTCTCAGTGCATCTGCATTCTGCCAAAACCACCCTGCCGTTGAGAAGGACAGAGCAGCCGTTGTGAGCGGCTCTTTATGAGCCTAATGATGCTTGGGTGAAATATGACCCGTTTAGCAGTTTTATTGCAATCATCCACCGAAACGTCTTGAACTTGAAGCTGCCGCACCGAAGAAGCTTTAGTGTGGGGTGTTTTATTTTTAATACACAATTGATCAATCGAAAGCAAAAATACGATCGCTCATCAGACGCGTTTCACCATCACACATCCCAGCCCGTTTGCCACCGGATAATTATAACTCACCCACCATAATCACCCACCCCGCGGGAGCTTTTAAAAGTGTGTTTATGCTTCCATCTCGCTCTCGTTCACGACTTCCGGCACCACGGTGGCGGTGGGAACAGCAGCGATTAAGATTTAATTAATTTGCCACCTCACCTCACATCCTGCTTCTTCGGGTGGTGGTGTTGTTGGTGTGTGGTGGAGGGTCTGCCAAACGCCAAACAATGAGCTTTTGGGAATCGAAACCTTGCTGACGGTGTTGCGTGTGATGATTTATTTCATATCAGCGGGAGATATTGCGGCTACCACGGGTGACCTTGAAGGATTTGTATTATTGAATACGTAAATCTGCTACCCCGTTACACTTGTCTTATCTTAATGGTTCGTCGCTCATCTGATCTGAGTTGGGAAAGAAGCGCAACAAAACACAGCTGGGAGGAATAGATCGCGACTGTTTCCAGCGCTAGTAGTGACACCCATCACGGTGTATGCACCCCTGTTTTGGTTGAGCGATTTGTAAACGAAGTTACAACAAGGGAGTGTGATTAATTATCTTTACATATTGTTCGGTGTGCGTTCAGGTGCGTGTGGTGACCGTGTCCGTGCTGACGCAGATTGTCATATGTACGCAACATCGCAAGTTTTGCTCTATCATATGCTAAACAAGTAAGGGTGTTATACTGACAAGCTTAGAGCAACTTAATTCATATTTATTTGTAATTAATATTTTAAAATTATGGACTTGTGTGCATACAGTTTTTGGTGTTTTTAGAACATCTCTTTGTCAATTAACAAAAGAAACGGAGCTCAAAACTAGATAACCCCCCGCTTTGCTAAGCAATAATAAGGAACCTCTTCACACATTATGTCTCTACGAATGCTTGACACTTTGTCATGCAGAAACGATTAGAATCCCAGAATCATCCCTCACGCTTCAGTTGAAGTTTGAACAACGTGAAGAGGGAACGCTCCTACGAGGAGGTGCACGTTCGCGATCATCTTAAGGATCACTTTACCGTGTCTTAGAAGCCGCCACATACAGATCGTATGATCGTTCCCGGAACTAGGAAGCGTTTGTGAGTGGGTAATTGCTGGAACCGAACGCGGGTGAATGATGTTGCCCTGGCCGGTATCGTATCGGAGCACATTAGTTCGTCTGTTTGGCGTGTGGCGAAGGTCGTGTCTCATCTTTTGTTCCGATGTATTTGAAACTGTTTCGTTACAGTTACAGTTAACAGATGGCAAGATAAATGAAACGAAATCAATAATAATGGTGTGATCTGTATAGGAATGGTTACATTTTAAAAGTAGAGTTCGTTTGTGTGTCTCTTATTATAAGTAATACTGAACCACAAACCACCAATACAATTCACATCATACTTATGACAAGCACCGTTTAGAAAAAGGAAAATCGTTGTACGGCGGGACACTTTGCTGGTTCCAAATTGATGATCCTACCGGGGAAGATGTTTTACGGAACGTTCTCACTATTTCTAGGGGATTTCCAACCCCTTCTGCATTCCATTCTAGCTGGGCAGCGTAATGTGTCAAGCTGTTTATGCAACTCCGTCTAGCTAATGCGCTCCTCCGGCGGGCTAGCTTGCCGGATGATATCATCTTATCGCGCACGTGCAGTGCCACACTCTTCCGATGGGTGCCGATGGGGGTTGTATTTTCCCATAAAAATCTGCATCTTTTTTTTTTCATGTTCATCAAAACACAACATACCTACATGGTCTGGTCATTGCTACGTACGAGTGTTTACTCTTCAGGCCCAAGGTCTGCTGTGCGAGCGCCTGCAAGAAAACTATATTGGCAAATCATAATTAACCTTAAAATCGTTTGATGGGCCGGCGGCCTGGTAATGCAATTTTTACACTTTGCCTAGTTCGAAGATGCCCCCCCCCACCGCACACTCTTATCCGATCGTCGACAGGGTGTAAGGGCTTTGAGACGGGCGACTTGAACCATTAGCGAAACAAAAGGCCCATCATCTTCGGGCCGTGCGCGGGCTGGTGGAGGACTCCGCCACCGCTTGGGGTGCGATCAATTCTGCCGTCAAATGCCGAAATGTTGTGTTCTCCATCCAAACTTTAACCGTCCGTGTGACATTAAATTAATGTTGTGTGTTTTTTTTTGTATTGTCGGTTGCTCCCTTCTTTGGGAGTCTCATCCTGCTGAGCCGGCCCATCATCATTCATATGTACGCGCGGTGTGTACACACGTTCACACTGGTGGCACTGGGTGCTCTCTTCGCGACCATTGTGATTGCTGATGGATGGCAACTTCCATTTGCTGTGCGGCATGACTCGCGGTTTGGCTTTTGCTTTTGGCTCCGGCCAAAGTTTGGTTGTGCAATGTACCTATTGCTAAAGTACAGGTACTTCCATTCTTCGGAAAGCAGCAAACGAAAAATAAATGATCCATTTAAAGGATCGACACCACACCCCTCCCGACAAAGCCCGCACTGGAGCAACTCCGTTTTTGGAAGCAGCAGCTAATCGCGTAACATTGCCTCCCCCCCCCCCCCCCAGCCTTGGCTGGCCCAGGAACGGTTCGGTTCGTGTGCCATTTTTGCCAATGAATCAATGCAAGTACAAATTAAATGCTCTCCGCTCTGCGCTACGCTAGGGCACGATAAGCAGCGCGTGCGTCCCGATTATGATTAAATCATTTGCCAACGAGGCACCCGAAAGCTTTTGCTTGCCTTCGTTCAGATGGAGGTGTTTAATTACAGTCCGATCAAGCCGGGGATCGATGATGCATTGAAGCGGGGATCGCGATCGAGAATCGCGTGATCGTGCACGGAATTCGGGGCGTACATACATTTTAGATGCGAAATTAAACGTCCAAACACGCTCAGAGAAGCGTATAATTAGAGCAATTAGAACGGCTGTGTAAGCACAGCTATTGGACAGCTGAGAAGTCGCCAGACGCTTTGTACAGAAAATTGATTCGGTGCTTACACACGGGTGAGTGATTATTGATCGCAATCATTTATTCTTTCCAAATGAAGCAAAATTTAGAAAAACCCATTTTACGGGTGTCGATCACCGTTTTCGTACTAAAAGATCGTATGCGAGAGGATGTCGATAAAAAGAACCATAGCACACAGCTGGCAAACTTTAGCAAAATCAATCAGAAATCATACTTCCTTGATCTCATGGGATGCAGTTTTTTTTTTGGTACATGCATAATGTACATTCACTTTTTTTTTAGTCTCTCAGTTCGTTCCGTGACCGCAGAGTCCCGGAGATGATCAGTTTCAAATCGTTCGCTCCGATCGATTTCCTGCCTCCGGAGAGATAATTGATTTATTTAGTTGTGTGTGTGTGACGGGGTAAACCCCCCAAAAAAGGCGGCAGGAACATATGTCTACCACCCTGCCGCCCCGTACTCGCCTCTTAATTGACTGCGTAAATAATCCATAACGATCGCGCGAGATCCGCGAATAGCAAAGTCATCCATCGATCCGGCCGGTCAGTACAATCGGGTGCAGAACTTGAGCGTGGGTCAGGATTTGAAGATGGACAAACTTACCCGTTTTTTTTTTTGCTGCTGCTTGCTGGTTTGAGGGAAATAATTATGTTCTCTTATTTCGGTGCCCGTCGTTCGATCGTTCAATTGCGCGCTTTATCAATAAGGAAGGAGTGGAGGAGCCTTTCAGGCTCGAAGCATCCAACGGCCGGCGATGATGAGCCCCGAGTCACCCATTGGAAGAGCCGGATTCGTTGTAGCGATACACACGGGTGTGGAGAGCGAGAGAGAGAGAGGGCAATGATGACGATCTGCCAGCTGAATGGGCTAGGGGGCTGCTGTGGGGGGAGTACACTAAAAGTGAACGCAGGTAGTTCGCCCTGATCTCGCCGTGCGTCTTCGAAGGAGGCTCTTTGTTGCAGTTTGTGAGTGAATGGGAAACGGGGAAGTGTGGAGGGGTAATGGTGTGGACTTGATCTGCAGCGCAACCCAAGGGGGTACAAGTGGCGTGTGCTTCAGGCACTACCGAGCAGGTGGTGGTAGTCATCGGGCGATGAGTTCAACCCGGCTACCCTTTTTTGACTATAAAAGCCGGTACCGACGCCAACTAGCGGCATAGTGTACTTGGATAGTTCATCCGAGTAACAGCAGCAGCAGCATCCAACCGGTTGTCTTTAGTACAGTAGTGTACTTTATAGTGTTGCGTGTGAGAGTGTGTTCAATCCCCGTATCCGAGGATGTTGAAGGTGCGTCTGGGTATCCTGCGTCGATTACGTGGAACTAAACTTAAATATACTGTGGAAGTTTTTTTTAAAGGAACAATCTATAGCAGTTTCGTGCATTGCTCGTGTATGCAAGTCTTTAGTACAATGACTGGAAAGTGATTTAGTTCAGTTCTGTACTGATGTCTTCTACGAATTGATCGTGGATTGTGTGTACTAGTTCGAAGTTACTCGATAAAGTTTTTAGTACAACTGTCGTTTTGGCTTATTTCAGCCAAGTTTTGGTGTAATCCTCAATTTGTTTGGATATTGTTTAATATACAAATCAATTAATGATTGGTTGTATTGTCATAGATTTTTAAAGATACAAATTCATAAAAGTACCGTACTACTGCCATGAAGTATTTAGTACAACTCTCGTTTCTGAGAAGTGTTCTAGTTGAGTTCTATCTCTCTCCTCTGGTAGTGGTTGATTGTAGAAGATGGCTTACATAGAACATATAACTACTAATGTTGATGTTTTAGTACAACTCTCAACTTCACTTGTCTCAACAAAGTCTTCACAGAATCTCAAAATTAATCGTAGTTTTCTGATTAAGGAATAACTTAGTACAAGTAACGTGCTACTAGCACATAACATGTTAGTATCATTTTTGGATTTAATCAACTGAGTTCCGTTCTGTCTTAGTAATGTTTTTATGCAATCCTTCAATTTATTGTGAAAGTTAGTTAAATACTAATTTAAACTAGTTGCGTAACACTCTTGGAACGATTTTAGTACTACTCTCGTTTTTACTTGCCTGTATCATTTGTGCCTCTTATTCTGTCTTTATGTGATGCTCAAATGCGTTGTGGAAATTAGTTACATTATACTTTACGCTAACCTGTTACCTTACCTGTTTCAATTCTAGGTTAGTTCAGTCTTAATGCATTGCTCGATGATTTGATTAAAGGAGAATTGTTATTAGTTCCATTGCACTCGTTCTGAAGTTTTTAGTACAACTCTCGTTTTCATTTGCTAACGTTGTCTTCAGTAGAGTATTTCTGTAATGCTCAAACTGATTGCCAACATCAAAGTGGCAATTGCAGGGCGTTGTTTTGTTGCGTCCTTATTATCCCATGCCGTGCTGCAATGCCAAATCAACCCGCTAATCACTATCCCTCGATGGCCATAGAAAACGATCGTTCTGAGCTGCCTGGTTGCGGTGGTTCTCTGCGCGGCTGACCTGGAAACGGCCGAAACTTCCTGGGGAGGCGGCGGTGGTGGTGGCTGGAGCAGCGGCGGAGGTGGTGGCGGCTGGAGCAGTGGCGGCGGCGGCGGTTATGGCGGTGGCAAGAAGGTGATCATCATCTCATCCGGCGGCGGTGGACACGGAGGCAGCGGAGGCTGGAGCAGTGGCGGACGCAGCCTCGGCGGTGGTGGCGGATGGTCTAGCGGCGGCAGCGGACTTGGCAAGGGCTGGTCCAGCGGCGGTGGCTCATACGGAGGCGGTGGCTCTTACGGAGGCGGTGGCTACTCGAAGGGTTGGCCCGTCAGCAAGGGCTGGTCCAGCGGAGGCTCCTCATTCGGTGGCGGATACGGTGGTGGCAGCAGCTTTGGCGGTGGCCACTCGGGAGGTGGCTGGAGCTCGGGCGGCAGCAGCCTCGGTGGATGGCCGTCGGGTGGTGGCGTGAGCAAGGGATGGCCGTCGTCGGGCGGTGGATACGGTGGCAGCCAGGGATGGTCCTCGGGCGGTAGCGGTGGATACGGCGGCGGTAGCCATGGAGGATGGTCGTCCGGTGGCAGTGGACTCGGCGGTGGATACGGAGGCGGCGGTGGTGGCTGGAGCTCGGGCCGCAGCCTGGGCGGTTCGGGCGGCTGGTCGTCGGGCGGACTGTCGGGCAAGGGTTGGCCGTCGAGCGGTGGTAGCAAGGGCTGGCCGTCGGGCGGTTATGGCGGTGGTAGCAGCGGATGGTCCAGCGGTGGCAGCGGCTGGAGCGGTTCCAGCGGCTAGTAAGCCAAGCGAAACAACGCACGAGAAGAAGAGAAAGAGAATGTCTCCACACTAACGGAAGCACCTCAACTGCCCCAAACACATCACACTGTTATATCACAGTTCTTTGTTGATACGATGGAAATAAACAGCAACCGAAATTCGCTTTTGTACATAAACCGAATCACTCTGAGTTACAGAAAACCTTTTTTCAATTTATTTAATTTAACTACGTACTTTGGATGATATCCTGCCCCCCGGGCGGCGATACCAACTAGGCACGTATCGAGAAACCGAATCGTGTGAAAATGTTAATGAGTCACCACCGGGGGCGCGGGCACATTCTCTCGATCACATCCGACGACCGGCAACCGAAAGTCCGGCAGCATCGGCGATCCCGTTCACTTGCGCACCCAAGATGCCGGCTCGTCGTAGATTTGATCTTTGCGCGAAGGACGGCTGCTGCAACCGATCGTCCGGGGGTAACATCGATAGCGCATTATGCTATTATTTTTGCCTTTTTAATGAATGCCACGATAATGATCTCGATGCGCGGCGCTGACAAATTGAGCACTCGCTCGCGCCCGCTCGGCTGGGCCATGAAGGGCACGTCTTCGGTCCGCTCCGTTGCGTTTTGTGCTGCGTTTTGCTTCATCCGAGGAATTGAACTGCTAAGGATGGTAATTGAATGATCGAGTGGGAGGGGGAGGTTCGTGGACATGCACTATCGTGCAGACGCCATCGACAAGGGTGGAGCCACCGTACGACACGGGTGCGCAATTGTTTGATCTGTATCTTGAGCCGTTGAATAAATAATTGGCGGGAGCCTTCCGAAGCGGGGTTTGTTTTTGTGCCATTTTCAAATATTGCGCTCGTTGTGGTGCTTTTTGTGATAGTACAATGGTCGGTTGGGAGGAAAAGAGGTGAGCGGTACGTAAGTGCATGTAAGCGAGTCATGGTTAGTGAGCATTGTCTTGCGTCTGACACGTGCTTGATGATCTTTTCCTAAACAACAACAACAGCTGTATCTGTCAGAGTTGAGCGATACGATCAACCTGGGTGTACTAAATTGCACCGGGATGGAATTTTAAGTAGTTTGTTCTAAAATGGTATATTCATCGCATTGTCATTGTTTCTTCTTGGTAAAAAGCTTAATTTTTTTTTTGAAAATTTTGAGAAATTTGTAAAAAATATTAAGTAAATTTAATTTATTTATTTCTACTGCAGTCACTTAGTACGTTCTAAAATGTTTAGTAAATGTTTCCTCCATTGAAACGCAATCTTTGGCAGGAATGAGTTGAAAATAATCAAATGAATATACATCTTGAAAAATTTCAAAGGAGACAGTTAAAAATGTAAACTCATCCACATACATGAATTTGCATCGGCATTCGCTCAAAAGTGTTTGAATGTACTTTTTTTAAACAAGTTTTTCAATTGATATTTTTGTTGTGACCTGCAACAAAATTGAATTTTTTTATTTGAATTTTTTGTATGCAAAACAAGGATAAAAGGTGGTTCACCTCTTCGTTAAATAATATTTAATAAATCTTGCTCGACAAAACCTGACCAGGCGTTATGAACTCGACAGCTTAGGAGCTTTTTGGACAATTGTTTCTGCCATCTCCTTAATACTTCCATGCTTTCTTGTAAGAAAAGTGTCAATTCAATATTTGAAGCAGTCTTTTTTGTATAATCTCTCTTCTTCTTTGGCTCAACAACCGATGCCGGTCAAGGCCTGCCAACACACTTGTGGGGTTGGCTTTCAGTGACTTATTGATTTCCCCCCATAGCAGGATAGTCAGTCCTACGTATGGCGGCACGGTCTATTTCGGGCTTGAACTCATGACGGGCATGTTGTTAAGTCGTACGAGTTGACGACTGTCCCATGAGACCGGCTTGTATAATATTGACTGTATTTACTTGCCAAACCATAATTTCCATCTCGTACGGATCAAGCCAAGCCATAGTCGCTTGAACTTATTAGCCTGCTGTCAATCGACAGTCAGCCATCACATATATTCGGAGATAGAGCAGCCTTAGGTTGCAATGATTGTTAATCAAAATAAGAATACCAATAAGTATGTGTGCACCAAATTACTTCTATAACTAAAATTGAGTCATCCTCGTTGGACTTGCTTCCTTTCTAACTCATCCCTACATATTGATACTTTTAACCATTCTAATTACGACTAGTTCTTCCGCGAGCATCTTCCTGTACCAAATCGATGCTACTTACATATGCAGCTAATCAGTAATTTTACGAGTGACGATGAGTGACGCGTTACATCCCACCCGTGTTTACACCAAGCGCGCTGTAAACGGAGCTAATTTGCATCTCATTACACATTCTTGTTCGCCTTCGATTCGCTCGACTCGCCAGCAAAAGCAAACGTTCTACCACCGTAATTTCATACCGTTTGTCGTATCATTCAGTGCTTTGGAAAAGAAAAACAAGTCATTTTTCATGCAGCCAAACATTTTTGATGGAATCACACCATGTGATGATAAATTGATGGTAAAGAATGGCGTATAGTGCACAGCTGGGAGGCACAAAAAACAAACCTCACCAATGGGGCAGCATCGAAGGGCCGCAGCTGTGAAGATGAGACGACAAAGAACGGTTCCATTCGCGCATCGTTTCACCTCACATCGGCTTCATCCGTAGGAGGTCAGGGTAAGCAATGTGTGCCCCGGCTGTGAGAATGGCCATTTATAAAAACATTCAACGAAATGGGAAGGCAACGGGTTTGCAAAAAAAGAAGAAAAAACACCACAACCGACCGGTTTTTCTTCACCCCCCCCCAAGCAGGAAAACAGCACACACATACCGAAGCATACCGTCCGTAGTATTCTTAATTAAACTTTATTTTGCACTCGCTCTCGGTTCACTTATTTCTTGCCGTAAAATCCGCCGCCCTTGATGAAGCCACCGCCAACGACGAACCCACCGCCCCCGAAACCACCGCCTCCGAATCCACCGTGGCCCGGGAATCCACCGCCGAACCCGCGATGTCCAAAGCCACCGCCGTAGCCGCCGAACTTTTTGAACCCAAAGCCACCTCCGAAGCCACCGCCATGGCCAAAGCCACCTCCGAAGCCACCGCCATGTCCAAAGCCACCACCACCGTACCCGAAGTGGGCCGCTTCCGCACCCTCCAGGTCGCTATCATCACCTGCACGCTCTGCCACGATCACTACGGGGCTGCCCTCCTGTACCGGCACTATCGATTGGACACCGTTCGAAGCGTCCTCCTGGTACGCTGGGGCAGCACTCGTGAGGCAGAGCAACACGCCACAGAAGCTTAGTAGCAAAAGTATCTAGAATGGAGAGCAATGAGGCGTAAATTAGCCTAGAATCGCGGCTAAGATGATCGAACCCGATCGTACACACTTACCTTGGCCATATTCTTTAAGATCAACACCTCAGCACGTTCCGAATCAAACTAATCGCTGCCGTACTGACCTTCGGTGCGTTTATATATCCTTTTGGACTTCCCACTTTGTTCCCGTCCCGTGAGGGCAATTCTTCGGGGCAATGTGCCCCCCCCCCCGGGTACCCGAAAAGTAATACCAGGTAGCTTCGTTTTTGATTGAAAAGAGCTAAGGGTTAAGTGTGAAATGAAGTGAACGAAGTCGACGGACACAAGTTTACACACAAACACACACACTTATGCCCGGCCGGCAAAAGAACGACCAAAACGATGGCCCTCTTAACGTGCATGATTGGAAAATCATCCTCTTTTGATCAATTTAGGCACGGTTTTGATGGGTCAGGATCGTATCCACCCAGATGGGGGCGATCGTTTTGGGCGATCGCCAGTTGTCTCAGCAATTGAGAAGGTTTTACGAGAGGATTTTCTTGTGTAGATAAATACTTACCATCAATTATTTAATTTCAAATATAAAAAACAAGCTAGAACCCTTAATTTACGTAAGTATAAATTTAAAAAATCTTCCGCAACTCTGGTTTGCGTGATTAGAGCACAATAATGCTGCCTCAAACGTGATCATTATTTCGCCATCAATCTCGATTTATCAACCATTAAGGATGGTATGTTTCTCGTACCAATTCCTCTACGCTGCCCATCCAGCTAAGAAAGATAATTCCACCCCACCCGTGCAAGCAAAGGGAATTAAAAAGAACTCATTAAATTTGCGGCATCGCAAAAAGTAAACGGAAAACTCGAAACAGCTTCCAACCCCGCATGCCGACTGGTCGGGGGCCCATTCGACATGGTGAGAGGTTCGGGGAAGAAGCGACCGTACCAACATTCTAACGCGAGTGTGTTGTTGCTTTTTGCTGGACGTTTCGAAAGGAGTGAAAAAAAGGGAAAATAATGACCAGTGGGGGGGGGGGGGGAAACAAACATGTAAAAATCAAACACAACTAACGATTTTGATACGAAATCTCCACACGACACCAGAAGTCATTTCGATCGCTGCCTAATTCCAGCTCCCCCCCCCCCCCGCCCAGCCCTTAGCTTGGTGACTGTGGCTTCTTTGTCGAGTGTCTCTCGAGCGAGTGATTCAATTCCATCTCCATGATTTGCCACCGTTTCGTCTTCCTTTTTCTTGTGCCATCAGAGCATGGAGGGGTTACAATAAAAAGATCATTATCAAACCGTTTTTTCCTCCCCTCAGTTGCGATCGGGAGGCAGTGAAGCGATCGGCAACATCCGTGAGCAAATTCGAATTAAAGAACGTAGAGTTAGGTCATTAAGAAACCTCAAACTCTCCCTATCACACACACACACACACACCCATAAACGCACTCAAACAGCACAGATCGTTTGATCGTGTACAGGGCAGAACCCTTTGAGCCTTCATTAGACGCCCACTTGTTTCACATATTGCGCAATTGAGGAATATTTATTCCAAAGCAGAAGACTCATAACTCTCCCGGAGATTCTGTTCTGTTTTCGCTTTTGCAGTTGTATCCTCTGTCTGCTCTTTACAATTCGGGGAAAACCCCCAGCGTCAAATGTAAACCCGATTGCCACCACCCGACACCCGACAGCCGGCAATACGAAGCGCAAACAAACCAATCGACCTGTGCAGCTCCGGTTCGTAAAGCGGTCCATTCATTGTGTCGCTCATCCCTTCTTCCGGTTTGAACCGGCTAACCGTCGATTCCACCCATACGTGGGATGCGTAGTGTGTGCGTGTCTGCCGGTGTGAGAGCAAACTTAATTGCTGCACACCATAAAAGCTCAGCATAGTAAACAACAGCAGCAGCAAGCGGCGACGTAAAAACCGCACGCTGCGCTACAAACGACTTCAACGCAGCGAAACAAGCGACGAACCTTCACCAACCAAACCGGACAGAAGCTTTCCGAGCTGGATGGTGCTGGCGTGTTCTGTTCAGCTATGCCGGTTCCACACACGCTGTTTGTTTTGATACCGCTGTGCTTGATATGTGTGTGGCGTGCTTTTTGGCTTTGTTTTGGAATGAATCATCGACGAATCAGCTGATATCGCACGGTCGGGGTCGCAGTTTACTATCCAGTTGCGTAACGAGACAATATCTTGCGGGCTGTAAACTCCTACGCATTGTTTATCCAGGACCATTATCGAAAGAAAAGACAAATCAGGCGATTCACATCATTGCTAAAAATAATCTTATTTACACTATTATGAAATCATGCTTCGCTAAAATTTCAACAGTGTTTAACGTTAATGTTGATGATGCTACACAGCTGTAATGCTTGCCATTGCTTTCGTGCAATTATAGTTTCTTTCTAGAATGTGTTCCTCTCTTCCCGTGAGTCGATGAACTGCTGTCCACACTCCGAGACCGATTGGCATTTATTGGCCGTCCAGTCAAGCTTATCCTCTTCATGTTCTGGACGTGTTCGTGTCGATATTTTGCTCACTCATCCAATGACAGCGCTCGGTCATGCTGAAGAGCGCAAAGTCGGTCACTTTATGTAAATATGCATATTTTTTTCTACACTTTAATTAGCGATGGCTAATTTGTTGTGATTTACAGCTGTCTTTTTGTTGTGTTTTAAATGATTCCTCGTAAATTATACAACTGATTGATCCTCAAAACAACGCTTGATCATCGGGCTTCAAACTCTTTCGCTGATGTTTTACTGCTAAACCGTTATTTACTCAATTTACATGTGTTTTGTTCCTGATTGATTGTGCCCAGCGGCAAATGTTTGATTTCTTCTACAAATTTCCTCATTACAATCTTCACACCGGTTCTCTTCACATCCTTTCCCTCAATTTCTTTACGTGGCTAATACGCCCTCCTGTTGGCACTCATTTATCTTCGACACACACACACGTTCCTTTTCCTACACTTCCTTCCTTCTGCTCTCACACATTCTCCCTTGCTATCACCCTCACAAGACTCGATCAACAGAAGATCTTCTTTCTTCACGCGACCCCGCCCGTAAACGAACAGTTTGTAAACATCCACCGCCGCCCTTCTCCGTCCCCGATTCCGCCCGTCTAGCCATTTGGAAAACCAGAAATTCAACCCGTCGTGTTTCGCACCCCACAGATTTTGGGGATTTTTGGCGATTACTGTTTCTTTCTGTTGGCTGTTTTGGTCGGCGTATAAATACTACAACGCCCCGTTCGGTTAGACACAGTTAAAGTTGGACTCTCGTCAAAGATACAAGCTACTTGTGCAGATTCGCTTCCTTTCGATCAGTGAAATACATACATCATCGCTCAAAATGTTTAAGGTGTGTACTGCCGTGGGTGCTGCTGGTGTCGTGTGAACAGACTTGTTCAATATTTGTGTTCAGTGTGATTTAAATGTGGCGTGTGATGTGTGGAGACCACAAATAGAGCCGCCTTGTGACAATGGTTACTAAATTACACATTCCTATTTCTCATTGATCTCGATCACTCACAGTTCGTTGCCGTGTTGAGCTGCCTCGTGGCGATCAGCTTGGCCATGCCAGCTGTGGAGGTCTCGCAACCGATTGCATCCCAAGAGTCCCAGGACAGTCCGGCCGTGCTGGTGGTGGCGGCGGAGGACGATCTGGCCGGTGCTGAGACGGCCCATCACGGATATGGCGGATACGGTGGATACGGAGGCGGCTATGGCGGTGGCTTCGGAGGCTATCCTTATGGAGGATACGGAGGCGGCTTCGGCGGTGGCTACGGAGGAGGCTTCGGCGGATTCGGTGGAGGCTATGGAGGATACGGAGGATACGGCCATGGTCACCACCATCACCATCACGGATAAGGGATGAGATCTACGACTTCTGCCGCCTCAGCTCACAACCCATCTGTTGTCGTCCTACCTCACTGTGATCAGCATTCAACCGACCATTTCGAGGAACACTTGCATTTATATTGTTGGGTTTGACTGGTTGTACCAAGTCTCATGCAACCTCGCCATGACCATCGATCGCCTGCAATGTTATTTATTGCCAGAATACCATTTTACCGTATGAATAAACGTTCACAAATTAAGCATAACGATTAGTTGTTTTTATTTCAATTTCACTTGAATTGTAAAGATCTTCTAAAGTGTATGAGAAATTTGGAAGTTTCATTTCATCTTAGGAAAAGCTAGCGAAATTGACATGGGTTTGATTGGTCTAATGTAAACGAAACTACGGAAAATAGCGGTAAGATGAAGCATAAAAAACATGAAACTATATAAGAATGGCTCTGGTCTAATGATAAACTGGACAGATACAAGATAGAATTACCATTATGTTACCTTGTTCAAGTTGAAAAAAAGGTCCCACAAAGCCAGCTTCTAAAAAAATAAAGGTTTCGGTAAACTTACAAAACTCATGCTTTTTGTTAACAAAAAAAGAAGAAGAATGTAATAGATTATGGTTAACAAAAACAACTCTGTATACATAAATCATCGAGCTAGCAGTAAAGTAAAAGTCAAGCAGTAACGTAAATTTAATCGCAGATCGTTTGACTCGCATAAGTTTGACGCGCATTGACGATAGTTGTATACGATTACGAAATTATTCAAGTCCCATGCTGATCGTTTGACCAATGAAGGTATTGCCATAAAAATATTGAGTATTATATACTCGAAGAAGTTAATATGAGGTTTCAGTTAGGACCTGCACAATTCACAAATCTATAAATATTTGTTCTCATTTACCTTGTTAACTACATGCTGTTACGTATTACATTTTTTATAATTTATATTACATTTTTACTATTAATATTAATGTGTCCTATAAAAAGAAATCCTTCACTCATATTAAAATAATGTATATTTGTATAAAAAGCATATGTTATACATATATTCCATTCAAAAATTTACTGCGTGCTCATCATTATAAATCCTACACTATACAAACTTACAATGACGATAGAATGTTCCTCACCCGTTAATAAGTTATTAATATGGCATATTTGAACATATTTAACAAAATATGTCTTTTTTCAATAATATGGTTCTATATTTATTTAAATTGAGAGCATCTGTGTATCAAGTGCCAAGATTTTACTTTATCGAATGCTATCAAAAGAAAACAAATCAATCAATACAAGAACACATCACTTCTAAGTAACGAATCAGTTACTGATCGTGTATTCTTTAGCGGTAGTTTTTCTAAATAAAACAAATATTAAAGTTGCTTACTCTGTCTCAAATCTACCAACTCTCTTTTGCACAAAGTACTGTACCCACGGCCTGGAAATCCTCTGTGATGTTTCCGGTGTACAAAAAAGGGGATAAAAGCTCTGCTGAGAACTACCGCGGTATAACCACCTTGCCTTCTTGTGCCAAGGTGTTTGAGATCGTCATACAAAACTCGCTAATGCATCACTGTCGTTCTTATATTTCTACACGCCAGCATGGTTTCTTTCCTCGACGCAGTGTTACCACAAACCTGGTGGAATTCATCTCGACCTGCCACGCAGCCATTACTTCCGGAGCTCTGATGGATGCAGTATACAGTGATCTTAAGGCTGTGTTTGATCGTGTGAACCATCGCTTGCTGTTGGCTAAGCTCGCCCGGATCGGTCTCTCTACTCCGCTGGTGAATTGGTTCAGGTCCTATATCTCTGAACGTAGCTACTACGTACAAATCGATGGTGTCTCCTCCAACGTTTTCGAGAGTTCATCTGGCATCCCTCAGGGCAGCAACTTGGGACCACTGCTGTTCTCGCTTTTTGTAAACGACGTCACACTGGCCATTACGGAAGCAGATTGTTTGCTTTATGCGGATGATGTTAGGCTGTTTCGTATCGTACGGAACACTTCCGACTCTCTTTCTCTGCAAAGATCGATTGATGTCTTCTCTGACTGGTGTATCAATAACGACCTGCTAATTTCTGTTGATAAGTGTACGTCTATGTCTTTCTTTAGAATAGCTAGTCCGATAAGGTATATATATAGCATATCAGTGACACAACTACCGCGGTGCAATATGGTCAGGGATTTAGGAGTCACCCTGGATCGCAAACTAGATTTCCGACAACATTACTGTGATATTTTAGACAAAGCTAACAAAATGCTAGGATTTATTCGTCGACATTCGAGAGAACTCAATGACCCACACTGCCTGTTAACTCTGTATAAGTCCTATGTTCGTTCCATCCTTGAGTTTAGTTCTACAGTTTGGTTCTACAGTGTCCGTTCTCTAGTGTTTGGTCCAATAGAATAGAAGCTGTCCAAAAGAGAGTTACTCGTATTGTCCTACACTTCACTCCGTGGCGTAATGTAACCCCTCGTCCATCGTATCATACTCGTTGTTTGTTGTTTGGTCTGGACACACTTGCTAGGAGACGTGATAATGCCCAATGTACGTTTTTGTCCAAACTTATTGTCGGTGAGATAGATTCGCCAGAACTACTGGCTAGAGTCAACATAAATGTCCCTCCTAGAGTGTTCCGTAACTACAGACTAATAAGAACTGACCTTACAAGACGTGCATACAGCGAGAACGACCCAATGACTGCGATGGCCCGTAAATTTAATCAGCGTTACATGTTATTTGACTGGCACCTACCTACAAGATTCTGTTGATCCGTCTTGTCATTGTACGCTGCGTTAGTTATTTAAGTTCTAGTTTTAATTCAGTGATAAGGCCGCTTGTTTGGCCAATCACTTAATACAATAAACAATACAACAACAACACAATACAAGCAAACAAAAATAAATAAACCGTAACGTTATGCTTAATTTGTGAACGTTTATTCATACGGTAAAATGGTATTCTGGCAATAAATAACATTGCAGGCGATCGATGGTCATGGCGAGGTTGCATGAGACTTGGTACAACCAGTCAAACCCAACAATATAAATGCAAGTGTTCCTCGAAATGGTCGGTTGAATGCTGATCACAGTGAGGTAGGACGACAACAGATGGGTTGTGAGCTGAGGCGGCAGAAGTCGTAGATCTCATCCCTTATCCGTGATGGTGATGATGGTGGCCATGTCCGTATCCTCCGTATCCTCCATAGCCTCCACCGAATCCGCCGAAGCCTCCTCCGTAGCCACCGCCGAAGCCGCCTCCGTATCCTCCATAAGGATAGCCTCCGAAGCCACCGCCATAGCCGCCTCCGTATCCACCGTATCCGCCATATCCGTGATGGGCCGTCTCAGCACCGGCCAGATCGTCCTCCGCCGCCACCACCAGCACGGCCGGACTGTCCTGGGACTCTTGGGATGCAATCGGTTGCGAGACCTCCACAGCTGGCATGGCCAAGCTGATCGCCACGAGGCAGCTCAACACGGCAACGAACTGTGAGTGATCGAGATCAATGAGAAATAGGAATGTGTAATTTAGTAACCATTGTCACAAGGCGGCTCTATTTGTGGTCTCCACACATCACACGCCACATTTAAATCACACTGAACACAAATATTGAACAAGTCTGTTCACACGACACCAGCAGCACGCAACAATACACACCTTAAACATTTTGAGCGATGATGTATGTATTTCACTGATCGAAAGGAAGCGAATCTGCACAAGTAGCTTGTATCTTTGACGAGAGTCGAACTTTAACTGTGTCTAACCGAACGGGGCGTTGTAGTATTTATACGCCGACCAAAACAGCCAACAGAAAGAAACAGTAATCGCCAAAAATCCCCAAAATCTGTGGGGTGCGAAACACGACGGGTTGAATTTCTGGTTTTCCAAATGGCTAGACGGGCGGAATCGGGGACGAAGAAGGGCGGCGGTGGATGTTTACAAACTGTTCGTTTACGGGCGGGGTCGCGTGAAGAAAGAAGATCTTCTGTTGATCGAGTCTTGTGAGGGTGATAGCAAGGGAGAATGTGTGAGAGCAGAACGAAGGAAGTGTAGGAAACGATGTGAGCGCCAACAGGAGGGCATGTAAGACGCACAAAGGAACTGAGAGGAAGGATGAGAAGACATGCGAAGATTCACACGTGGAAACCAGGAAGAGGAATCAAACGAGTGTCGTTGGGTCGCTAAAGATTAATTGGAAACAAAGCGTTGCAGACATGTAAATTGAATTAAAAGCGGTGTAAAACATTGGAAAGTATGTACATAGCTTCAGGTTCATGTTTTAGGTTTTTGTAGAATCTATGAGTTCGTTAATTAAAGAGAAGATATTTTTTGCCATAGAAAAAATCGTCCATAAATCACGACAAATCAGCAAAAAATATTGCAGGGTAAGGTAACACAGCTCTACCGACAAAAATGTGACCGACATTGCGCTCTACAGCATGATATGGGCTCTGTCATTGGATGAGTGGGCAAAATATCAACAAAAGCGTCCAGAACATGAAGCTGATGAGCTTACTTGCTCAGTGAACAAACAAAAAACTTAGAGCCTGTGCCTCAGTTTAATAACAAGAAAGCAACACTTTCTAGAAAGTTATCGTCTGTACAGTTTTATAGCATCATTAACTGTTGGAAATAGTGCAGTGTCCCTTTAAACGAAACATAATTTCGAAATGTTGCAAAACCGACTATTTTAAGCAGTGATCTGATTCGTCTGATTTGTCCTTTCTTTGCATATTGTCCCAAATAAACAGTGCGTAGGAGTTTACAGCCCGCAAGATATCGCTTCGTTACGCAATTAGACAAACTTAGCCGATACGATATCAGCTGTTTATTCGATCGTCGATGATTCATCTCACAACACACCAAAAGCGCAGGCCCCAGACGCCAAGCAAAACGCCATCAAAACAAACAAAACGCGCGTGTGCGGAACCGGCTTTTACAAATCTGCATAGCTGAGCGGAACGGAACCGGTGGAGGTTAACGTGCCGGCGAGGTTCGTCGTTTGTTTCGCTGCCGTTGAAGTCGTTTGATTCAGGCATGTGTTTTCCGTTGTTTACGACGAAGTTTTCGTGATTAAAGTTCATTTTATTCGCCTTCGGAACATGGGATGATTAAGGAAGCTGAAAACGATACGGAAATGGAATCGTTTGATTTCATTTTACTCTTCATTTTTAAATTAAAGGTTGAAAATAACTCTCTGAAACCCATACAATTTTACGTTATACCAATAATTTGTACTGTATTTAAACTATTTATTAACACGATAATACTCCTCCTAAAGAGGGCAGATACTTTCTTAATTATTGCTTCATGTCAATCATGAGTAGTATATGCGTAATATATGTGGTCATTCACACAACAAATGCTTGCAGCAATCTCTTTCGACAACGGCAGAATCGCGCCAATGCAAACTGTGCTACGGCGTGGTGAGTGTGTGGTGAATATAGGTGCGCCTGAAGGTATGCTATGCTTTCGATGTTAGCAAAGTTTTATGCAATCGCTTCCAAAACAGCGCCTGCTCGTTCACCGACTTGGTGGGCCATTTGATGTACGTTTTCGTCTTGAGCAGATAGCTAAGCGTTTTCGGACACTTGCGCCTGGGGATGTCTTCCAGCAGCACGAGAATGAGCTCATCGCGGCGTGTTTCAAGCAAGCTGAGCAGAAGGAAAAGGTTAAAAATTATCAAATTAAACTAATCAAACAACACACAGTCCCTTTCTTACCGATGCTGAGCGAGATGCATCTCGAACTGACACCAGTGGCTGAGCAGAAAGCTTTCCGAGACGATGAGCATCAGACAGCGTGACCGATCCATACAGGATATTATGTTCTCCAATATGCCATACCCAACCTGAAAGGAAGAAAGCAAGAAAATGTTAGTATTCTCACGGATGTCTGCTTAAACAAGTACTACAAACCTCAAAGTCACGCTCATGCAGGCACAGATTGATCTGGCTAACTCCCTCCATGTTCGGCAGCAGATGATCCAACACCCAGGATCGATCCGCATTGCTATAGCTTACAAACACATCGTAATGGAAGTCGGCCTCCTTCAGCAACCCGCTCTTGTCCAGGTACAGCTTCTCGTCGTTGAAGAAGCTAAGCACGGCCGAGTTTTTCATGATCTTGAAGAAGTACTTTATGTGGAACCAGTAGTAAAACAGCCCAACCCCGGTAAGGATCAGGAAGCTGACCGCCACACTGACCAGTATGTACACCAGCGTGTGATTTTTTGCGTGCGCTGGCTCATCCTCGCCCTCCCCCGGAATTTCCGAATTGATCAGCTCATCCTCCGGTATCATGCAGTCCTGCAGCTCCAGCGGATCGAGCTTCTGATTGCTGGTAAAGTTCATGCACAGATACTCCGACTCCTCGTAGTCGAACAGCTGCACGTGCTGCAGCGAGAGCTTGTTGGAGATCGTACCCGACCCGCGTCTGCCCACGATTAGCGGCTCGGCCGAGATCGTGTACGCTCCCGCCACATCCGTGCGGTTGTGTAGAATGTTGCGCAAAAACTTTACATAATTGCACGAACACTGGATCGTATTGCCACCAAGGCCCATGGCCGAAAGGCGCGAGAAATCGTACAGCATGTCCGTCGTTAGAATGACGATGCTATTGTTTCGCAAATTTACACTCCGCAGTGCGGTGGTAGTGGTGAGAATCTGCTGATTCCAGGCCGAGATGTAATTGTAGCTCAAGTCCAGCTGCTCCAGGTTCGTCAGATTGGCGAAACTTTCCCGATGCAGCATGCGCAGTATGTTCCCGCGCAGATTCAGCACGCGCAGCCGCTGCAACGGCACCAGCCAGTTCAGCTGCTGCACCATCGAGTCCTTGAAGTACAGCACCTCCAGACTGTCGGCCAGCAGCGTGAAGCTGGCCGAGTGCAGCGACTGCGCTACCCCCACGTTGTACGAAATGTCGAGCATTGCGATCTTTTTGCTCACGAACAGATAGTCGACGATCGCGGGCAGCCCAATGTTGCAGTAGCTGACGTACTTGACGCGCCGCTGCACCGAGCGCAGCGCAATGAACGCCTGATACTCAAGCCGCGTGTTCGACAGATCGAGAAACACCAGGCTGATGAGCGGGAAAAAGATATCCTGATGCAGGTCGACGCCCGCGATCAGCTTCATGAACGGGTTCTCGATCCGCTCCTCGCCCGTGCGCCGCGTGTCCATGTTGGACAGGTCGAGATGGAGCAGGCCGCGCAGCGGGTAGAATATCTCCGCCGGCAGTGTTGTGATGCGATTGTGCGACAGGAACAGATACTCGAGGTTTACATTGCGGAAGAACGCTTCGGGCAGTGTGCGCAAGCTACAGTTGCGCATATCCAGCACCCGCAGCTTGGTCAGCAGTGGCAAACGGTTGTGTTCGGCTGCAATTGGAAAAGCAAATACGGGAGTGTTGCTGGGGGTTTGGAGGCGATTGTTGTAACTACCGCACCACACACTTACCTGTGTCGTTGGAGAATTCGGTGAAGAAATTGCCACTCAGCGAGAGGAGGCGCACATTTTGGAACATTTTCAGCGTTGGCGAGGGCACAAGCGTTAGTTCGTTCCTTGCGATCGATAGATGAAGCACTTCCTGTTAGAGGAGGAGGATCGAAACGTGCTAATTAGATTGGGAGGAATTCTGCAAACTGATCAACAGAATGTGATAAACCCATCAGTACACAGAACGCATTCACACGCATCCATACCCACATACACCGATACAGTTAAAACCACAAGCGCATCGTCTCATGTGTTGCAAAACAGCTTTGATCATTTAGGAATGTGGCACTTAGAACGGTCCTTATATTTTTACCTTTTGTCACAATTGGAACACTCTCTTTGGACGCCCTATAGATAGTGGCCTTAGGGAAAATTTTTAAAAATATTTGCCCAAAGATATTTCTTGAAAACTAAATACTTTTGCCCCTAAAGATCGATGTCTCTAATTGATCGTATTCCAAGTTGTTCATGGCCAAGGTATATACCAAAATGAACTATTAATCCAGGTAAATTTCGCTGTGGCTGTTATTTTTATCTATAATCTTCAATATCATTTTATCTATGTGATTTGGAACAAACTGACAGATAAATCGTTAGCACTCGCTAATCGTTAATCACTCGTTTCACTGGACTATGGGACTCAACCGTTGCAACTAGACGTTACTAACAAGGAGAATGTCTAGAATATTGCGAATGAGCTCTCAACGAATCTTATAAATACAGTGGAACCCCTCATAACGAGTTTAATCCAATGACTGCAACTCGTGAAAAACTCGTTATGCAGAAGGCTGTTTTTCATACAATTTGTATGAAAAGTCAAATAAATAGTTCCAGGTCAAGTGAAGTGCAGGTATATAGGGATTATATGCATCACAACCATACGGAATACCTCCAAGTGGCATCAGCAATGCATTGATCAATTCTTAGTATCTCGCCTTCATGGGCAAGTAGATCAAGAATGCATGCAAGAACACATCTATCAATACACCTCACAGTTGTGAAACACACTACAAACCACGTTCTGCCCACTCCGCCGAAGCCGAAGAGAGACTCGAATATTGTCAATTAAACTGAAAACACTACCTCACTTACTCCACCTGTCGATAAGTGCAGCAAAACTCTCAGATTCGCTATCTGATCCGAAAAAAATTATTTGGACGTGGAGTGAACTCGCCCACGACCCGAACCAGTTTTTTTTAAATTTTTGTATGACTTTTTGAGTATTGGATTCTCAGTTGGTGTTAATGTGTGTTTCCTCCCTTACTTTTTTCCTTCGCACTTATATCTGCTTCTTTTGGAAATAGCTTGAGTATTAACGATTCCTAGTATTGAAACTCTCGAAATGACCACAATTTCATATAGGGAATTGCTCGTTATGCGAGATTTTACTCGTTATTAGGTGTATTCGTACAGCATTTAGGTATGCTCGCTATGCGTTATTGCTTGTTATAAAGGGTACACGTTATGCAAGGTTCCACTGTATTAACATCTACCTAGGAACATGCCACTAGTTTCTCGAGTTGAAGATTGTATCTAAGCCAAACGTGGGACAGTTTTCTAACAGAGAGTTTTGCAGTTGGTGGCTGAAGTCAACGCTCCAAACAAAACCACATTCTCCAATAGCTTCTGGTTGTCAGCTTAGATTACCGTATTGCTTCGAATTACGGAACCTTGAGGCATTTTTGGTATGTTATATTTTCTTACTGATATAAATTTAATCGGTGATATATCCGCATACTATACTTTATTGAAGCAAACTTTCGCTATTTGAGAGGCAAATAAATTGCAAAATATTATGACTTTTTTTTAAGGTTCGAACACCCAATTCTGAGGATCGGGACGATCAGGACGTTTTTTTTTTCTTGTACTCGTAGAAACATTAAACCTAAGTACTGCTGCACAAATCAACGATCTTTCTCGTAAGGCCATCAAGGCATTCGTCACATCTATCTTTATACGTTTTTTCTTGTTACTATCACTGTCTCTAAACATCATGTTTATGCAATTAATCAAAATTTACTTCAGCAGTCCTCTTTGTAAAAAAAATCTTAGTTCAAATTCCGTACAGAATACATTGGGTTTTTTTTAGTGAAACTCAGCACAATATGATAAAACACTGTTGTTTTCTCGTTGATAACTACCTCTGCAATGGGTTCCGATGCACTGTAATGCATCTGGACCAGAAATTATAAGTATTATCGAAAAAAAAGAATGCACTGGAGTCTGACTGAAGGTGTTTGAAGGAAGTCTGTTAAGGCTACACCCAGTGGACATTATTTTTTTTAGCTAATCGGAGCCAGACATTCTCTCTTTATCGTTTCCTTTACATCCTACAAAACTATTTACAAAATATAAAAAAAATGAACAAAGTTAACATTATCTTTTACTTAATCGGGGGGTTTGCTTCTTTTTCACCCTTTCTAAACTCATTGTGATGGATCGATTGTTTGCACGATAACAGTCCCTTAATACAAGGTGGGATCTTTCACGATCCGTCCGATTAGCTTCGCAACTGGACGCGATACACTGCCGTCCGGTCGCCTAATCTCGCTCCCTTGCGCTCGGTCAAGATAGCACTAATTCGCACAGATTATAACCGATAAACCGTATCAGAAGCGCGCGCTTGGTTATTTTAGCTAGTGGACCGGGATTAGAATAGTTTAGGTCACGAGCCCGGGATCATCATTATTGACGGAATAGGGTTGTTTTTCTGGAAGCACTGTTTGCACCTTTGCCAACATTTTTTGCTACACGTCACTCTTATTTAGTTGTTTCAAGTAGTTTTGATTTGCGAGCCCACCACATAAGTGGTCCAACACATTGTTGGAATGTTTCCCCCGCAGACGCCACTTGATTGTAGTTTGAATTACGCACTTCCGACGGTTGGAACATGTTTGTGCTTTTCGTTTTCATTGCATCACTCCAGCAAAACAGGCTCACAGTTCGATTCAAGACACCCCCGAACACTCATCGCTTATCGCGCCGGACGATCAAGAGATTCTTGTCGCATTAGGAATGATTTACAAACGACTTTGTTATTCGCGCGATAAGAAGCCACACATCGATAGCACACCGAATCGTCTGGCCAAGCGCCAATTCTTTGCTCCACTGCTATCCCATTTGACAGCTGATCGAAGCTGCCCCAATCCGTTGCCAAGGTTACGCGGTATCGCCATCATCATCCAATTTTCGATTGACTTTTCTTCTCGGCTTTAATTGCGCTTTTCTTTTCGGACCGGTCTACCCTTGTTAACATCGAGATAAAACAAAAAATACACGCAGAGCGGGGCGAAAAAAAGCGAAGAAAACACACAAAAATTATCGTTATCGATACTTTTCCCCTCATCCCTACGTCGCACACCAAACACCGCACTGAGCGTACCCCACGGCTTCTTGACGCAGCGTTGACAAGGGACAGCAGAAATGAAATTCATTTCACTCAATTTTGCACTCTACACATACACACAAATTAAAACATTGGATGACGTTGGAAACAGACAAAAATATACACACGCACACACACTTCACTTATTCACGCAACAAAACACGTGCCCCCGCTCATACTAACTTCAAGTGGTATCAGTGCGCTGACACCCTGCACCAAGCCCTGCACACCGTGATCGGACAGCCGCAGGCTGGACAGATCGAGCGCATGCGGTCCGGGCCGTACCGTCAGCCGGCCGTCCTCCGTCACCCACGGCAGATAGTTGTTGGCCGTGCCGAGCAGACACTCTGGCTGGCCCTGCTGCGTGCTGGCCCCGGCGTGGAACGCGCTCAGCGGGATGTTGTACCGTTCGCCGGCCCGGTACGGCAGATAGTTCACCCAACCATTGCCGTAACACTCGTAGATGCCCCCGCACCCGAGCAGATCGCAATCGGACGGGTCGGTGGGTGGAGCGGCGGCGGCAGCTACCGATCCCACCGAACGGGCCTTGCGATTGTTGGCGCTCGGCAGCACCACCAGCAGCAGCACTAGAAGCACCGGAAGCAGTACGGCAACGTTCCGGCAGTAGAACTCGGCTATTTCCATTCGTTCGATACCGCTACCAACCTGCCGGACGAACCGTTGGTAAGCTACTGGGGTTGGTAAGCTCGGGGCATCGGCCGTATCGACATCCGGCCGCGGCTCGCGGCTCTTATCGGCCGTGATTGGTCGGCCAGTTTGTGGACCGATGGTCAGTGTCGGAGTGCGCGCGCGTAACAAGCGACAACTTATCTGATACGGGTACGGCAGGCTGATAGGAGTATGATAGGGCGACAAAAAGGGCACTCGTCATAGATACGGAAAGCAAAACACGTTCCCGGTGGTGGTGATGATTCGGTTTTGCTTGCTTTCGATAGGACTTACCGTGCCTTTCGGGATGGCGAGTGCAACATTTATAAGGCTTCGCGGGAGTAGTTATCTCTCACGCAATCTAACGTTCGATATCTTTGATCATCGATGACTTCTGCTAGGTGGAGGAAGATGTACAAGGCTCACTGTTAATGGCTGTTACTGTTGGTCTGTTGTTTACGGGCTTGTGTGGGAGATTAAAAGTGATATCAGGGCCATGAGTTTACCAACCAATTGCAATTACTAAACCAAATTGTGCTGTGCTACTTGTCATCAATAAACCAATTGTAAATCTGGCCATTTTGTTATAAATTTTTGGAGAAAATGTAAAACGTCAAATTCCAAAAGTCTTTTAAAATTTGTTTATAAAAAAAATCATTTTATTCATTCAATACACTTTATTTTAATTCGCTATAACCTTGCCTATTGCGTTCACTGCACTTTAATGCATAGTGCATTACCCTGCACACACTGATCAATGTCACCCTCTGCACCCTAGAGATTGCATCCACGCCTCCACGCGGGTCCTCTTTGCTTACGCGTCCCATTATCTTTCCCATTCCACGGACGCATTCCACGGACAAGGATGATCGTTTTCAATGCCAACATTTCCGGTCCCTCACAATGCAGCCCGAAACCGGTTTCGGTACGGTCAGCATGCTTTCAATCTTCATTACAAAGTCACGTAAAATCCAATGGAAAAGGAAACACTCATGAGATCAGCTAGTGGATAAAAGAGTGCAGCAGTTTCGGGCCAGGCAGGCTATCTCGAACTTTAAACGTGTCTAACGCGTCTCTCTAGTTCTGGTGCACACTGAGGTGGCTGAGTTATGAAGCATATTTCGTAATGGGCTTTACGATACTAGTGAAGCGGTTTGTTATGAAACGGAGCAAACACAACATGTTCGTGCGGGCTAGTAAAACCGTCTAACTTTGGTCTGGTTCCACTTCAATTGGACACCGTTTCGTTTTCACATTCACTTAAAACCTGCCAACAGCAGTAGCAAGTGGTGTTTGCTTCATATCACCTGCTTACCCGGTCGCATACCTTAACAGCTAATAAAATTGTCTACCTTTTCCTCTTACACTAGCTATGCAACGCACACGCTATCTATCATATTGAGTTTCGACTCTCACACCAGCCTGTATCACTTGTCGGGCAGTTTAAGCGACGTAAGATGAAGGACACAGGACACTTTAAAATCACAGCCAATCCGCGACCGGAGAACGAAAATCGTATCGACAAAAAAAGTGATCGTGATATCGATTTCATTTGCGTGTTATGTGAACAGTGTGTCAACGAACCACTTCGGCTCGTTCCATATTTAAATATAGGTCAACTTGAGTCAGGTGGCAGTTGGTTCCTGCCTATTTGATGCTATTTGATCGCACGATCAATTAGAGAAACGCTGCACGTACAAAACGCCGGCCACGATACGATACGCAACACCATTTGCGCGTGTTTGTGTGTGTGTGTTGAGGGGGAGGTTGGGAAATTGCATCATAAAAGTAACTAAGCCGTACATCATAAAGAAAGGCACAAAGCAAAACAATGGCGACGACAGCTGATCCAAGTAGGAAAGTGTCCACCGCGCGCCTTCCTGTTGGTTCACGCATTGCAGTACGCGCAAGCGGTGATTGCGGACGCAACGGGGCTTAGCAAGCGCCGGCACTGCCGGACAGGATGGCCTTCACGATGATCATGCAGATGCGCTTGAGGCGTTGCGCTTCCTCGCCCTGCTCGAGCCGTTCGCGCAGCGGGAGCGTTAGGAACCTAACGATCTGCACCAGATAGATGAAGAACACCAGTGTCACGAACTGTTTTGGAGCGGGGGGAAGAGAAGTGATTGAGAGCGAGGGAGAGAGAGGGAGAGCACAAAAAAAATGAGTAAAATATTGCCACATTCACGATTCACAACACACAGAGACTCACAAAACTTTTTCACCAGCAAATCGAACGAAGCGTCCACGATTTCATCGGCTGCATCGAGCCCGGCGGCTGTGGACCGGTTGGGCAACGCGAGCAGGCTGCTGTCGGCCTCGGCCAACCCGAGCGGCATCTTGGTTGCGTTTACCAGCCCGTCTATCACGGTGACCATGATCTGCCAGTTGGAATTGCCCCCAAAAACATGAAAAAAGTACCAGAAATAAAAACAAACTTTAGTACTTTTCTTCATTAAACGGTATGAAATATTTCACCAATTTGTCACTCACGGAACAAGCGTCACTGGTACACATGATTGGATGGGATTTGGTTTGCTCCTGTCTCCTGTCACTATTACCCACGATCTCTGACAGCACGAATACGGCAAGACCGACCACGCGGCAAACGGTCGATCTGCGAAGAACTAACGCCACGAACTGACACGATAGTGAACCGCGAAAATGCGCAACACCGATCGATGCGTTCGCTGTACGCCGACTCGTGCCTTCTCGCTCTCCTTCTCATACACAGCCGTCACTCTTTTTCACTTTTATTTCGCGTGATAGATTTCTAAAGCGACCTTGACGGATTGGTGGTGACTGTTAGCGCGCCAAACGGGAGGGAAACACGTCGTGCGGTGTTTGTAACGAGTAGCGTTTGCGTGTGTTGAGCAGAGACGAGAAAGAGGGAGAGCAAAAGTGATACATCACTAGCTGGACGTTAAAATGCGATATGACGCACACAGACACGGACACTCTGTTTGTAGAGGTGACTAATGCGCTCAGCTTAGTAGGCGCTGTGTGTGGAGCGTGCTAGTAGAAGGGAGGAGAAAAAGAGAGAGAGAGACAGCGTTGACTAGCAACGGTACGAAGAGGGAGAGAGCACGCAAGCTAGCGTAACAGCTGATGGATTGTGTGTACAAAGCGTGTACACAACTACCACACTAACTGCACTGCGACTGCAGTCAGGTGCATTCTTGCATCGCAGAGGCAAAGAGGAGTCGCGTGAGGCTGGTTTTAATTCCCCACTCCCCACCGTTTTTGGCTGGTGGGAGTTTAGATCATGCTTGTTAGCACGCTGTTACGCTTGCGACATCGTTTGCTAACGCATTAGTACGAGCGCTAATACGAAAGATATTCTTGCCCGCGAGCACGGGCAGCAAGCGACGAACCTTTTTTTTTTGTTTTAGATTGACGTCAAGCGGGTCCGTCTGGGTGGTTTTAGCAAGCGAGAGGGTATGCAAGCTTGCACCAATACGTAAAGCACAGGATTTGGGACACGAGCTTTGATCGATCGGTTTGTTATGGGGATTTTTTTGTTGTTAATCAGTGGTACGGAATCGACTTAGCTTGTGTCTTCTGTGACTGCGAGTGCGAGACAGAAGATATTGTAAAAAGGAAAAAAGAATATTAGAGATATACTGTTTTGGGCCATAAGAGAAGGGAATTGGATCCATCAGCTCTACCGTCCCAAAGCAAAATTGACGCCTTTTGCTCCAAAGACCCTCCCCAGGGCACTGAAGCATTTAAATCTAAAAACGTCATAAAATACACACAAAAAAACTCCTAAATTTGCAAACTTTCTGCTACGGAAATGAACGCTTTATCAATCGTTTCGTATTACATAATAAACTCTTCGCAGACTCGCACTGCAACCCCTTCCCAAGGGCCCTGCTCGGACGTCTCGATTCATTCGCTGTGAAGGTGTGAAACACCTAACCGCTTACAGTGTGTTTGCCATTTTTTACCGCCTGCCTTTCCTCCCCTTTCTTTCTTGTGCAAACACTGAGCTTCGAGCGAATGAATGAAGATCACTCGGTATTGTACCACGATCGAATTGTGATAATCGTTCGTAGCTACCCCCGGGGTGTATTTGTTTCTTTGCCTTTTTTTTGTTCATCAAAATGTTGCCATCCTCTCGCCATGCTAAACCCATACCGATTCGGTCCCATGCTTGGATGGGTGAGCGTAATGCAGTCTTGGCGAGTGCGTAATTTGCCGTATACATTAGCCGGTTGGGGTTTTTGTGAATTTATTTGCACAAAAAGGGGGAGCACAACATTGTTTGAAGGTCACCATAGAACTGTTGCACTGTTCGAGAATACGACGATGAACGTTTCGAATGTTTGAAGACAGTCATACATTCTCAGACGAGGTTGGTAGATAACGATAATAGGTTAGATATTATTCACCTCCTCATGCACAAGTCGATCACCTCGAACAGACAACTTCCTAACTGCTGAGATTTCGTAATACCCAGTCCGGAAGATCCGCTTTCGACTGTAGGTGTCCTCTGTCAGTCGTATCTCTGTGTCGGCTGCATCCTTCAATGGGGAGCGAATTTGGAAGAAAAATATGTCTTTTGAATTTTAATACATTTCCGAAGCATCGCGCGTGTCTCCTTGGCCATTCGATTCTTGTCTAATGACATCCTGCTTGAGTTTGATTTGAACGCAAACCTGCAAGAGACTTCCATATCTATTTTTATCCTCAAACCTCAAACTCTTTGATGGAAACGCTTATTGCTGATGGCATCACGCATCATTTCGTCCACACGTCTTTTTTGCCCACCGACTGACCAGCTGCTCATCTTTCCCGCCATGCATCTAAAGAATAGCTCAAAAAGAAACCACCAAAAACAAAACATAAACACATATGGAAATGAGCCTCATCACAATGTCAACTCCGATAGCCCTTAAACTAGGCCACGTTAAATCGTGCACCGGGTGCATCAACGGCTTATTTCAAGGTCCACCCGAGCTCACCCCAGGGAAGCTCCCACCGCCAAGGACATGTTGAGCCACACACACACGTACGGCGATTATACAATCCAAGCTGGAATAAATTATGCTACGCGCACCAGATTATTGAACGACAACGATCACGATGCGCGGAAAGATCGAGAGACTTGAAGTTGCGGTTGAAGAGCACACTCGTGAGATCGTCTTCATCGGACGAGGACGCTGCCACCTTCGGGTTCAACCAACTCACACGCAGTTGACACGCGGCGGATTGCATTAGATCCGCCGAAAAGCGTATCGAATGTATGCAAACTCACCTGGGGCCGACACACAAACTAGTTTCGCTCTCCCACATGAGCCGAGGCCTATCTCGTCATGGCACAGTGTCATCCGAATGGCGTCAGACGTGCGGTCATTGGAACGAACCCACCACCAAAGATGCACATTTTTGGTGGGGTGATAGTTAATTTGATAAATTTCCATTCCTCCCCTCTGTTGCTCGATCAGCCACACTCAGGCCCGATCGACCTCCGCTATTGCCGAAAGCTGCCAATCCACACGACAATACTGTAATTTTATAACAATCCGTTGAATGACCCCATCATGAGCACGGTTGTCCTCCGTGTCCGAGTCGGTAATTTTCCAAACAAAGTTCCGATTTATCAGACACCTTCAATCTAACCGGTGTTCACGGTCTTCACGATCGCGCACGGTGCCAACGGTGCAGGCTGCACCGTGTTTGGGTAACATTGGATCATCATCTTCACCCTTCAAGCGGCTACAACAGCAACAGTAACAAACAAACCACACCGAGCCTGAGTGCTCTCCAATGCAATCATTATTAGTACGCCGGCAAGCCTGCCAATTAGCCGGAGCTTGCGGAGCACCTGCCAAAAGGTTTCGGGAATGGGTTGCTTGCGCCACCCAAGCCTCCCCAAGCCAAGACTCCGAACCAGGTTAAGCATCCTTCTAGCCGCTTCTGAAAGGTGCGGTCCTCGAGCCGATTGCTTAATGCATTGGCCTCTTCATCAGAATGCAATAACAACTCGTTGAACGGTAACATGGCTTGGGACGGGGGAAGATTTTGGCAAATGATTACAAAGGGTGACGAGCACGTGCCTTCGGTCCACATCAAAAAGGGCAACAACAGCGTGCTCTGGCACCTTTCGGAACCGGCAAGGTCGACTAATGGAGGGATTTACGATACCAATTCCTTTTTTATATTCTTTTTTATTGTATTTAGTTTGACATTTGACCGCTAAAGTTATACACGCGTCAAAGCATCCTAAGATTATGTTTGTACACAACTGTCAAAATCTAATAAGACGGAGACATCAAAATCCAATATGACGTAGGCAATTAGGAATGAAAAATGTAACTAGGTTGATGACTATTTCACTAACGCACGCTTTCTGATTTAATACGTAAAACCCACTCAATGTCGATATCGGGCGCTTGTTATATCTCCATCTGCTAGACATCAAACGCAACACTAATAGGCCATCAGCTTGTAGATGTCTCTATGTAGATCAATAGCCGTGAGTGATCATTTCGAGCTAAATAAGGTGTTCATAAACCTTTACTAAATTGCACTTATTACACCTTGAATAGAATTTACTTTGAAATGACCTTGGACTCCCCAAGAACTAAAGATCCCCTCCCATCTCTAACGACACATGATCCCAAACGTAACCTTCGGTGCCAACGCTTCCTTGTTTCAAATTCGTCCTAGTTTAATGGCCAAAATCGAATTAGTGACTGACCGAATAATCTGTTTCGCGACAGCTCCCCCCCCCACCCCACCTTTCCACCGTTTTCGGCAACCGGCAAAACCGTTGCCACTTAACCCCACTCCTTCCAAGCCCGAAAACTCCAATGCACTCTTCACTCTAGCGTTGATCACTGTGCGTTGAGGGCGCAACACAAACAAACAAACAAACACAACAACAACGAGCGCTTTGAAGGATCCTCCAAATGGGCAACGGCCAGGGCGCGCGATAAGATGCGATGCTGCATCGGTGTCGTCGTATAAAAAGCGTTCATTGATGTCCAACCCGGGTCAGTCGTCAGTAGCATTGGGCACGAGCGGTGTTTTGCGGTGATATATGTGAGCAAGCAAGGCGTATTAGGCGTCATCAACAGTGGTTGAGCATTTTGCTGGTTGTTGAGGCAGCCGAATTGGGAGCAGTGAATCAATCGGATTAGCATAAGCAATAAAAGTGCCACCAGTGTCGTCGGTTCAGTGAGTGAAGGACATTGTTTTGTTTTGCTGCGAAAAAAACAACCCCCATAAACTCTACGAAAATGAAACTGTTCGGAAGTAGCAGCACGTTGCTGTTGATGCTGATCATTGGATTGGTGTGGAGTGAACAGCTGGAGGAGCAGGACAGTGACACCAACGATCTGGAAACGGCAGAATCGGCCTTCCACATCGACCCAAAGACGGGTATGTGGTGCAGAAAGGGAATAATGAAACTGGAACTTAAATCCTTACACTTTACTCCTCCATTTTCTCTCCGGCAGTGATCTTCACCGGGCTGGCCGGTATCGGGGCACTGGTGGTGAAGGGCTTGGCGCTGGGCATTGGTGGCGGTAAGCTACTTCTGCTGGCCAAACATGCCGGCAACTCGCACAGCAGCTCCGGCTGGGACGATTCCACCAAGTCGTACTCATCGCACCCGTCCTACCCGACGTACAAGTCGTACTCGTCCAGCTACTCGTCCTCAGACGAGGCGAAGCCAACGTCGTACACTGGCAGCCTGAAGGTGTCCGGTTCGCTGACGCCGGTGAGTTCCAAATCTTCGTCCGACTCGTCGAGCTCGTCCACGGCCGCACCGACCAAGACGAGCCTCTCGCTTGACGATGGTGATGATGCACTGCCTGAAAACTGAGTTTCAAAATTTCAGGTTCATTAGCAGCGGGCTGGCTGGCTACTGCCTGGCGAACGGCGTTGTTGAGGCTGAGAGTATCTCCTTTTTTGGCGAACGTTGTGAACAAAATTCTGGACAGATCAGGGCGTGAAAAGAATATTCGGGGGGCGCGTTATAAGGGAGGCGTTACAAAAGCCTAAACCAAACTAAATCTGCTTTGTTTAGTAGTGCCTACATACCATAAGGTTTACTATTTTCTGGGGAATGTACACATATTTATAAGCTTTCATCGATCATATTGTGATACTTTGCTCATCTAATTAAACCGGTTTCCATTCTATTAAGCAATGCTAGATAGTTTAGCTTTCTTTCAACCAATATCCGAAAAGTAGGCTTTGCGCTTGACCTTCACAATCGCTCCGCCGCATCGGGACAAAATGACAAAATATCGGACCACGATTCCTAACGTCAACCGTAGCAGAACGAAACTGAAGGTGGAGCAAGGTGAATACTCACTGTGGCCTGGCGAGGTGAAGGTTAAGTTCACACGTACAAAGTTTGTGCAGGAAATTAACGCCATGAAAATTGCATCAGTGACTATTTATTAGTAACGCACCCTAATAGATCTACACGGTCCAGTGGTTCCGCTAGCGTCTCTGCTAACGGTGCTACCGCATGATTTACTCCCAATGGCACACCCGCGTGGCACGTGTTTATTTTCTGTTGGTTTTTTTTATGGGGGATCGATGCACACGTGGTTTTATTGACAACTGCCGGTGAACCTACACGATCTACGAAAGGTGATCTTCAATCCATACAGAAGGAGAAATAATTTAGAAAGAACGAAATCGAAGTAATCATTGCCATTAGATGGCTACAAGCTTTTTGCTCGTTCCAAAAACGATTGGCTTCGCTCGTTCGCTTGCTTGATTTGTTCTGCAACAGTTCCGTGTCTCCAATAAAAAGGGGAGGGTAATCTAACTTATTTTTTGCTCTATAAACACATACTGTGCAATACACGCTCTTAATGACGCATTTGTGTTTTGGTGGTTTGTTTCGTTTAATAACATTTCAACTGCCTAAAATCCATTCGAAACGAAAACCATTTCCGCAAATCAATAATACCACCAGTTGTAGTAGTAGTAGTACGGTCTGTACCAACGATACCGTGGGTAGTAGGAGTAGTATACGCCCGGGTGGTACACCGGCCGATAGTAGCTGTACGTGTATGCGGCTGACTGCTGCAAATCTTCGTCGGACATTGGCATGCTTTCCCGCTGCGTGATGGGGCTGGTTTCGCGCAGTATCTTGACCGGTGGTTGGGGCGGTGTGTTGTAGATCGGTGGTATTGGGTCCTTTTCTGTCTCGGCCAACTGTGTCTGCTGTTCGATCGGCTGCTCGAGAGTGGCACTGCACGCGATGGTCAGCAGATAAACTAAGATAAAGAGATGATGCTGGAATGAAAGAACCGGGGACATTACAAGGAAATAGTTTTACTTTTCACAAGGTTTTTGAGCCTTACCATTCCTTGAACCATTTTGGATGTGTGTCACCTGTGTTAGAGCACTGCAAACTTCCAACTGTAACTGATCAGGGGTATTGGAGAGCAGAATTTATTTAGTTCGATGTAGCATATTGTTACTTGCGGTTGGACATTGTCTCAATAGGACGTCGGGAAAATAAAGCACACGGAAACAATTGACTATTGTATACTTACGGGATAATTGTCACGTGGGGCCAGGTTGATATGTTAAAGATCCCCTGTGAGCGATACGTTTTGTCGACAACGAGCGATCGTTCTGGTAACTATGTCAGATTTGAGATTTGAGATCTGACGTTATAAATAGTTACTAAAAGGGTCATTAGGCCGGTCTGGTGGTACAGTCGTCAACTCGTACGACGTAACAACATGCCCGTCATGGGTTCAAGTCCCGAATAGACTGTGCTCCCATACGTAGGACTGACTATCCTGCTATGGTTATAATAAGTCAAAGAAAGCCAAGCTCACTTCACTAAGTGGGTACAGGCAGGCCTTGACCGACAGCGATTGTTGTGCCAAAGCAGAAGAAGAAAAGGGTTATTCGTGCAGGGCAAAATATATGACTGAATCAATTTTCAGAAATTACAATTTTAAAGCTTAACCCGATATAAAAATCGTAGATGGTGATAAACTAAAATACTAAGCATAATGAAATAATAATAAAGAAAAAGTTTCTTCACAGCAAGGAATGTTAATGTGTCTGCGTGGGCTCAGAACTTATACAACTCTGAAATCTACATAGCACAGTATAATCGCGTAGATCGTTACGACAAAACAATAAATTGTATGATTCTTCTGTTTTTTTTTTTTTTTTTTTTTGTGCTATTTCAATTTCACTAGAATTTTGTATTTACAATCTTAGAACCCCTGCAACACCGTTCGTAGAGATTCGATGTTCTACGTTTTATGTTATCCCCCTAAAAGTAGGCAACCCGCAATGCCAATACTAGCACGTTCGCTCATCCATGCCGTTAATTTATTCATTTATGCACATGTTTCATTGATACTGTCCGGTCTGCGTACAATCGGGAATTAGAAATTGATTTTTTTTATTTCAATTTACAAAATATACCAAAGCTTTCCCCGAATAAAGTGCGTTTCCAACACATTGATTTCTTCTTAAAAGTCACTTGATTTTTTTGCTGCATATTTTTAATCTGTAAGCAGATTACAGCCCTATTGAAAATAATTCATGCATCTTAGCTCTTATCAAAATTTAAAAAAAAAACTGTAAAACCTCTTAAAAGGTATAATGAAAACACATCTCTCGGCATGCCCTGAACTTTCCGGTAGATAAACCATTGATCTTCCGCTCCATCGTGGGACTCCTGGGAAACGTTAATATCCCGTTTTAAGAAGAAATTTGCGATTTAAAATTAGAGTACCGTCTAAAAATAAACATTATTCTATTAAGACTAATCTTCGAACAAGGAATTAGTTCATCTATTTATCCTGAATGTGATTATCTCAGATAACGCTACCCGACGGCAGCCAGTCCAAAAGGCGCTTTCCCGTTTTGTTGACATGCTAAACCTCTCCAACGTCTCCATCAACCATTTGAGGGTGCGTCTAAAAAGAACTTTCCCCGTGTCTGCAAAAACCCGTCGCGCTCAGATCGCTTTGCATAAATCTGCATGGTAGCACGCATAAACCACGGACGCTTTGCCGCAGCACAGCTCTTTCATGTGAAAAAAAAAGGAAAATTTATGGACGCTACCTAATTCTGGCCAGCTACTAGTGGAATGGCATTTTATAACCGATAGTCTTAATGATTGATTCACGAACGTGTGACATTTAGTGCGATCTGGTTAGTTTTGGTAAAGGGCTTGCTACACGCTAATAGAGATCAATTCAGTGGCAATTTGTCACAATTTACATCAACCCGTTTAGCGGACGGTCGCCTGCCCCAATCGGACACACTTTAATCTGACCCCCCATAAATTATATCCATCCCTAAAAGCCAGCATGATGTTTTGCCAAAACTCACGCAAACTTTGCGCGATCGCAGGGCACTAACCCCGTTTATGGATGTCAGGACGTATAAAGTCCACGCGCTCAAACCCTCCGTGCGCTCTGCTACTGCACAACCCAATCTGAAATCATAATCTGCCCTCGCATTTGCGTCACTAAACCAGTTTTACACGCGGAGCAGTAGAATGGCAGAATGTTGTAAAAATCGACCTAAAAGCCCCAAAAATATTTACACCTTTACCCACACGGAACACCCTTCAAAACGTACTAAACCCGTCCTACCTTCATGCACACGCACCGGTCCATGTGTATTGATCGGCGAGTGTTTAAGTTTCCTCCTTTGCTTTCGTGCACAAAAGGGAGCTGGAGAAAAAGGGAATGGGATGAGACAAAGCAACAGGGACGCTTCGATTCCGAAAGGGACCTTTGCGAGTGGGGGGGGGGGGGAGTGGGGGCAAGCCATATCCATGAAATTAACGACATCTTTTATTTTGATTATGGCCCGCTTGGCGAAGAATGCAACGCTTGTTTGGGCCCCTTTTTTGGCCGTTTCCCTTCGCTAACGATGGCGTGCCACCCACTTGTGCCGGCCTTTTGCTGGTCCGTGATTTCCCTGCAAAGTTCGGGATTGTTTACTCCAAAGATCGGGTCGATTGACGTCAATCGATGGCCTGTAGCCAGCTTCCCCGGAGACAGTTTGTCCAAGTTGTTCCAGCTTTGTTTTTGGGGAAGCGGTTGGAAATCGAATCGTGCGAACAGTGTAGGATGCTGCGGTCCGGATGTGGGAGAATTTGGAAATGTGGCACCATTTATTTCGGGGAAGTACACACTTTTGCATCAACATGATGCAAAAGCGTGATCTTCTTTTTAAGACAGCGATCAAAGACGGGAAGATCGTAGAGTAAAACAAATGCAAAAGAAAGCTGCTTCATCTTCATTTTGGACGTTGAACCATACACAACAAACAACCAAACATTTCTTTAAAGTGTAACAAAAAACAGAGCAACCCTTAGACAATCCAAAACACAAAAAAGAACAAACAAAATGGCGTCTGGGAGAAATGGCTACAATATACTGTAGATGATTTCCTCTTATGTGCTATTTAATATGAAGTTTGCTGGGTAGTAGTAGTAGTAGTAGTAGTAAGATGGTGTACATAAACCAATACCACCATCTTTGTCTCGGGAGTAAATGGTTCACAATGGGAGTCGATCGAGGAAAAATAGCGACGATAGTTGACCATCCCTACCGAGGGATGCTCCTCGGTACAGTGTGGAAGGGATCGCTTCGAAATGGAAGGAAAAATATAAGGCATATGTGTTAGTGTTATGGTGGTAGTATGTGTTAGTGTTATGGTGGTAGTGGTTGCGAATGTATAGCCCTGCGTCTGTACAGCTTATCACTTTTCCTCCAACCATGGGCAGGGTAGCAAGTGTTCTCGAAACTTCTCGAAAAATTTATATACATTGCAAAAAGGGGACTGATTCAGTAAAAAATGGAAAAAAAAACAAAAATTTAAAAATAGTTTTGAAAAAAAAAAGAAAATTGATCATGTTTCTGAATATTTTGTGCAAAATTTAGGTAAAACATTTTTATAAATCCTTTTTCATTAAATTATCAGAATTTCAAACTAAAAGTGATACAGTTTATTATTTTTGTATCATTTTGTTCCTTATCTTTTATTTCCTTTTACTTAATTTAATAAATCCGTCTCAGGTGAAAAGTTCATTACAGGCATGCGCTCGTGTTTGCATCGTTTCGTGTGCTTTCAGGCTAATAGAGCTAATATTTCATTTCTTAAAAACATCTCAAAACTACGAGAAAAAAGCAGTGACTATTGCTTAAGTGAAATTCCATAAGCATTGCTACAAGTGATCAGTGATCGTGAAGTATCCCAGCGGTTTGTAAAAATTGTATCAAAGTGTACTTGCATTAAAGTTTATTAACATTCTCAGTAAATAGTGCTTTCAAATGCAAAATTGTGTTGAGTGTTTATTTATACGGAAAGAAGATAAAAACGTCGTTGCTTTCAAGTTGGTATTTCTTTTCATTTTTTCAGTTTAATTACAATTACCGTGAAGAAAAGTACTTGAACTACTTACTAAATAGTGGTGATAAAAGTAACATCCATTTCATTTTGTGATCTTCATATAAAAGGTTGGCGATCGTCATACAAAAGGATCTTTCAATGGACTCACAAGCTAAATCACGAAAGTGCAATCAACGTGCAGCTTTGCAAACATCAGAAGTTGCTGTCAAAGAGGGGGAAAAATCAAATAAATTATAGAAGTGAAATTCGCTTTCGTTAAAACGTTTTTTCTCAACGCATTCAAAAGAGGAGGTATAATTATTGTTTCGAAGATTTTATTTCTTTTGCTTACATTTTATGGACACTTTTATGTTGATTGGTTTTGAATTGAAATGTGGTATGATTTTTTAAAACGAATTGTGTGCAATATTTTACAGATGATCGAATCACGAATTCCCTTTTGCTGCGGTTTTACCAGTAGTGACCGTAGTGTCCGTAGTAGTAGCGCGGATAGTAGCTACCGTAGTAGTAGCGGGGATAGTATCGTGGATAGAAGTGGATGTACTTGCGGTACCCAAAGCCAAACGTTTCCGCTTTATCCATGTCGTCCTGGGACGACTCCACTGCACTCTCGATCGCAGCGGCATCATTTTCTTGATCGTTTGCTGCAGCGACGGTGTCACGTTTAGTTAGTCCATCCTGGCGTAATGGTTCCTCAATGCCACTGGGCAGTGCAGCGACTACCGCGAAAACACAGACCAACATGCAAAGAAGCTGTAATCGAAAAAGAAGAGCAGAGGTTCTATGAATTGTTGTTTTTTATTTTTTATTTTTGTATTTCCATCCTTGTACGTACCTTAAACATTGTAATGCGTTTTTTGAGGTTCGTTCCTGAATTAAAAACTTGATTAAATACTTGTTTACAAAACTGATCCGCTCGGTAAAACAGTTCCAATTTAAATGATGTTCCATGTCCATGTAAGCATCTCCTTTTATACTTCCACAAATTAAAGATAGAACAATGCGTCAAGCCATCAGTTTGTACGGTTTGACTGCTGCTGACGTCACAGGAAGCACGAGATTTAGTTCTGCTGCGTAAACGCTAGCCTAATGCAGCTCCCTCGCCTATACTTTAGAGATTTTACAGATTGTATGCGTCTTTTCCCTTCGTATCGGTTCCATTGGGGGCTCATCGGGTTCTAGTTTGGATCGTTAATTGCGGCAATGCTATCTGAATGTGTGATTTTGGTGTCTTGCCCACCAAAACTGTGGTACGAATTGCGTCAAACGAACCGTAACCATCGCGTGTGATTTACAGATGTGATTCGGAAAGATCTCGTTGTGTGTGAGTCTAGCGATCGTATATTACGATCCTTCTGTACGAAACTGTTATGACTAGTGGAATATAGAAATTTAAGTGAATAATTTACACAAATTGAATGAAATGCGTCAAATAGAAAAGTGTGCAGGATGCAATCGGTGATAGTGTTCTAAAAGTGGTTAAAATAGCAAGTTCCAGCACTGAAACGCGTGGAATCAAAAGGGAAAAATTGAAGGTGAGTACCGTATTGTATTTCTTTTTATTTTTGGACGATCAATAAAGATTTTTCTTTCACAATTGACTTCATTTTCAATGATAGAACCTCAGTTGCGCTCTGTATAGGTAATAATTTATTGTGTGTTATAATTTTGTCACATAAGTCGTTCACTACAACAAGCTACCAGTAGTAACCGTAGTAGTAGCTTGGATAGTATCCATAGTAATAGGTCGGGTAATAGTAAGCTGGATAGGAGTAGTAACGATGATAACCGAACCCGAACGACTCCGCCTTGTCCATATCATCCCCAGCTGTTAAGGTCACTCCTTGTTGTTTGTTGTGTTGTGGATTGTTCTGCATCAGTTGGTGGAACGGTTGCTGGACTTTTTCCGCAGAGGCTTGCCCTGGTGCTGGCCATTCTGGTACGCGAGGCATAGCGGAGACTGCTGCGATAACGGCAAACAGGCACAGAAGCTTTTGAGAGATAAATTGTATATATTATAAATACATTCTATACAGCTGAATATATTCCCAGAAGTACCTTAAACATTGTGATTTTGACTTGCAATTGTCGAAAAGCGTCTGAAGCTTGTTATGATTGTGTCACGAGTGTTCGATTGATACCGCATACCGAAAGAAAGGTTCCTGTTTTTATACAGTTGGTGTGAAATTCACAAACAATTGTGGGGAAACCCGCCTTTCGACGTCACAGGACGTGTTAATGTTCCGGGTAACGTTATATACATGTCAAAACATTGCCATCATCGCCAACCATCATCTTAATATGCTTGCTTAAGATCAGCGTGAAAGTTTGAAACGCATATTCCACTAAATTTACTATATGCTCCCTCGACTATGTATTCCTGGCTGCTTGTTGTACCAATACACTGTTGTGTGAAAGTATACAGGTGTATTTACATGTGTGGAACTACTTTCCCCTAAACCACTCTGTGTACTATTGTTTGTGTATGAAAATAGGAACTGTGAGGAGCATAGACAAACACGCCCCAAACAGACAGAAGGATGGCCCGCAAAAACTTAGCAGACATAGTGTTACTCAGTGTTTATCACTCAGGTGAGAGAAACGAAATGGAGCGCATAAAGTTTCAGAATAAAACTCACAACAAATAAAATAGACTGTAAATTGAATTATATCACGTCAAAAGGTGTGTCACAACACACATACAACAAAATTTACGCTGTTTGTACACTGATCACACAAAGCCAAATCAAGCAAAAATGTCCAAAAGTCAAAGCACTGTGGACTGTTCAAGTTCAAGATCGTATAGTGATCATGAACAGACATAACAGGTTATTGAAAATGGTTCGAAAATTATTCAAAATAAGCAATTTCTGGCAATTGCATCAATTCCATTAGCTCCTTAGCAGAGACGGCATTTGTAATGTTCAGAATTGGATGCATTTGCATTCTTATGTTTAGAAAATTGTTTCTTTGAAATTTGAAAGAAAGTTGCTTTTATGATGGTTCTCATGCTTTGGTTGAATGTTGTCGCGGGTCATATTGTTGCTTACAAAATGCATTCAATACAGTTTGTTTCTTTTCATGATACTAACAACAATATTAGTGCGTCTACCCGGTTGTGCAATGGTTAATATTTGGGCAAAAATTACATAAAAACCACGCGCTTTGAAACAGTATACGTTTTTCCATTTGAAATTTGTACCATTTTATTGCTTTATTTGGAATATTATTTATACTTTACTATCTAAAATATATGAAAATAATCATATGAATAACCATGTTTTGTTTGTAAGAGTCAATTAAATACTTTTGAATCACTTGCTGACAAAACCATGAGTATGACTATTATTTTTAATCGTTTGTGAATTCGATATTCTAAATTATTCTTCAAAATTGTCTAAACACACGCGAATCATACGCGGCCAATACAAGCTTCCGAGATTTATTAGCATACCTCAGAGCCAGATAGTTAGTCCTTGCTACGGGAGTCGGTCTGGTTGGGAATCGATTCTACCCGGCCTTGTAATAGAGCAATAGACGCATCTATTGAATATACCACAAGTCACAAGACCATAAATTAATGGTATAAACAATTACATTCAAAAATTAGCTTTTTTTTTCTTTCCAATGTTTCGTGTACCTCATTAATTAAAAAAACCATTTTCATCATAAATTAAGGTTTAAATTTGTTTTTTTTTTAGTTAATAAATATCTAATAATAGTATCCATGATAGAAGCTAGGCTGATAGTAGGCAGGATAACCGTATCCATAGTAGCCAGGGTAGAAACCAGGGTAATAGCTCGGATAGGTGTGGATCACCTTGTGGTATCCGAACCCGAACGTCTCCGCCTTATCCATATCGTCCTGGCCCTCGACCGCTTCCACTGCTTCCTTCGGCTCTGCTGGCCCGGTTTCGACCTCCCGCTTCACAATTCTCGGCAGATGGACGGCCGACGGCCTCGGTTGGCTAATTCCAGCGGATACCACCGCAATAACAGCGAGTAAACACAGTACCTTAGGGAGAGAGAAATCACAGTGTTATCACCTGAAGAAGCTGAAGTTGAAGTTCTCCTCTATACCTTGAACATCGTGTTGGTATTAAGATTTCTTTTGTAATGCTTTTGTGCGCACGTCTCTCTGACAGTTTGTTTCTGTTACTGATGTCTGCTCAAGCTCCGGATGCGACTTTTATATCCTAGACACCAAAAGAAAGCTCGCAGACGGTAGCTATGAATTCCACGTGACGTCACAATCGTACGGTACTGATAGAATCGATGATAAATCGCAACTCTCTCTCTCCATCTTGATGGCTTTCGATCAGATGTCGTCTACCAGATTTTGGAGATCCCAGAATTAATTAACATCTGCTGGGGTTAGCTGCTAGGGCTGCTTCTAACAGCATTTTGACAATTCTTAAAAATGGAAATTCCGGTCCATTTACGATGAGGTGACATACAATAAGCAAACATATCATTCTTGTACGTTATTGTATTTCAAAAAATGTCATACTTCTTTGCTAAATACATTTTAACATTAATTTGGTTGAATAATTTATTGATCTTCATCGCATTTTGAACATACGATGGCTCACTAAATTGATCAAAACAGCTTCCAACAGTTTTTTTATATATTAAAATAACTCATACTGTTCGTAAATTTTAGTTTGTACAAACCAATTGTCATTGTTTTTTTTCAATTCACATTTAATGATTCAGGAAATAAAATGTTGTTGTTAATGATCACAAACTGCTAGCACATCAGAAGTTGGCCCGAATGTACGACGTAAGACAACACTAGCTTGTTTCATTAGTTCTTTTTGGCTCTAATTGTAATGAATTAAACAGAATTCTTATTGGATAAAACAGACATTTTTTTATTATTTTCATTATTCCTTATAATCATTCACTTTACTTTACTACGTTTACTTAAGTTGAAATTTTAACACAAAATAGCCTGAAACAATTGTGCTTTTCTGGATACATAGATGTAAAAGATGTTGAACACTGTTACAGAGGCTACAAACAGAAAATTGTAGTAAAAAAAAATTCAAACGGTAAAAACAATCAAATGAAAGAAATGATACTTGATACTTGCGATAAGAGAATAAGAAAGGTGTCGCTATAAAAATAAATAATAATGTATTTCTCACTCAAGTCGGGGAAAGAATAGCGTAGCAGCTCAATTTCTTTCAAGTGCTTTGGATTTGTTTTCAAATTGCATTCCTTTTCGGCGAAAAACTTATTTATCCCCTACGTTACCACTGCAACGGGTAGATAAATAAAATAAATAAAATCATAAAGAAACGAACGAAGGACTTTAAAATTTCACGTTTATCCAAAATTATTTATTTTATACATCATTTGCACCGTAATCGCTTCTTCCATCAGTAATATCCATATCCGTGATAACCACGATAGCCGTGATAGTAATGTGATTAGTAATAAAAGCTCGGGTACAGTGGCACACCCACCGTTTCTGCCTTATCCATATCGTCCTGAGCCTCTACTGCACTTTCCTGCACGAGTGCATCTTCTGCCACTGCTTCCGGTGCGATGGCTTCACGCTTCACGATCTTTCTCAACGAACCCAGGGGAGCCAGCATTGGAAGGGGTGCGTACTGCGTACTATGTCCAAACTGTGGCATTGCTGCCACTACAGTGACCACAACAAAAAGGCACACAATCTATAGAACGAAACAAATAATTCCCTTTTTAGTCTACAAACCATTTTTCCTGTGCCTGTGCATGAAATGATGATCGGCATGATCCGGGTCGCCTAAATGGGAGTGAAAAAACGTTGCAAGCATCTTTGAACCTTGCAAAACTACTATCGTTTTATGAAAGCTTTCTGGATGGGTTCGTAGCTTTTCCAACGTTGAAGTCTTTCGTTCAAATTCCTCTTTATAATACATCGGCGATCGATAGAGTGCTTTTATACAGCAACCAAAAACAGAAAATACATTTTTAAATTGTTTTTTATCTTTTATTATAAATAAATATAAATATCGTCCGTTCTACCAGTAGTAGCCATAATGGTAGCTAGGATAGTATCCGTAGTGATAGCTTGGATAATAGTATCGCGGATAAGCGTAGTAATGATGATATCCGAACCCGAACGTCTCCGCCTTGTCCATATCGTCTTCACCAGCAATGGCCACTCCTTCTTCCTTGGCGTTTTCTTCATTGTTCGGCATCTGCTTGGGAAACGGTTGCTGTACATCGCGCTTCACGAGCCTTCCCATAGGAGCTGGTCCGGGTGCTGGGTGCCATTCCGGTGCACGAGGCATCGCAGAAACGGCTGCCACAACAACAAACAGACACAGGAGCTGTTGATAGAAAATTTAAAATGTTAGATTTATCATATTACAACAACATTTCAAAGAATATTTACCCACCTTGAACATGTTTTGGGATATTTTGAAGCCTTTTAAAGAACTGCAAAGATGCTTGAGATGTAAAGCTTTTTGCTCGATACACTTGCTGTCGAATTCTGACTGATGCTGTTCCGGACGATCAACCCTTCTTTTATACTGTTCCGTTCGAATTCCGAATTCGCAAATCAACTGCAGAAAGTCCCGGGCCGGTTCAGCTTGACGTCACAGGATCTGGACTGTTCCATGTGAAAGGAAAGTTCATTTAAATAAGAGAAATTCCCCCTGCCTTATGTGCGTTTTCGTACTATGTATTTCGCGCACCAGCTATATGCTATATACCATTAGTACAGCCAATCTTGTTGCACTCTTGAATATAGAACTTGCACATAATGTATGTTTACATGTAGCCTATGTATCGCCGACGCCAGTAAGAAGATGGTGAGGCAGGAATTCTAGAATGTTATAATGTATTTTATTTTTTACTTCTTCTCAATATATACCGCTAAATGTGACCTTGACGCTTTTTGTTCGTTTCAGAGGACTCTTTCATATGATAAGTTTTCATTTTTAGTGGAAGAACACTACTATAAGTCCAAAAAAATACCCCATAACGTAAACATCGTAAAGCCTCTAGCACCATTGATAGAAATGGATCTATATTTATGCCAAAGCTTATGTGCGTAAATGATTACGGCAGAATGTTATTAATTCCCTTAATTTACACAGTCTAGCTAGAACGTGAACTATTGACAGTGATATGTTAATTGATTGAAGCGGGTTAAATAATACAAACACTATCCAGATCAAACTAAGTTACAGAAATGGAATTCTACGCTTCACGCGATTTAGAATAACAAGAGCATTAGCACTAATTTATTGCTCTCTGCTAACCGAAACGCTGTGTACCGAAATGCGCTACACATTATTCTACCGATCATTGATCTATGAATCATTCGCTCGGGGATCACCTGCTACCAATCAAGTTGTGTTTGTTTTGTTTTGTGGATGGACAATGGAATTGCCATTGCATAATCACAATTGTCGCGACCTTGGGTAAAAGCATCTTTTAAATGTAGCTTTGAATTTATTTTAATAAAGTTTTTGAATTTTTTTTATTTTTTATTCATTTAATTTATCAGAAATTTTTAAAAATTTATTATTAAGAGTCCACCAAACGTCGACTAAACTCTCTTAAAAAATAGCGAATACGATTTCAAAACCACTAGCGGGCTTATTCATGCAGAGTTTTGTATTTAAGGGTACTACATCAAGTAAATGTAGGCTATATGTGCTGCAGAAAAAATATATCTTTTTTTGCCCACAGGGTTTTCCAAAGAGGCTATCATGATTTTGGCAAAATTAATACTGGATTCTTTCTCACGGGAAGCAAGCTTTACATGACTATCACCGTTATACGCTACCCCGTCTAGACAAGAAAATTGGAAATCCCAATTGGATTCCAAATGCCTATTCAAGAAGGGTGTCGTTGAGTTGGGCTGCCCAGACTTTCAGTATTTAATGGGACAGTTGTTTTAGGCTGAAAGTTTATGTCGTTTCTAATTTGTCCTGGTTTTATGTGTTCGTCTATTGGAAATTTATTGTACAAACTATTGTTATGGAGATTCAGAATTGAAATAAAGAATTAGTTTCAATTACAGATCGTTACAAAATCTAGTGCGAATATACATTTCCACATACTTCTCAAGACCAGGTAGTCCCCAAGATACGCAGTGCAAAATCATTAAATTATTTGTTGATGATGATGATGATAAATTCTTTGCGGCAGAATTCTTGGACGCAAAATTCTTATTCCCAGAGTTCTGGGTCGCAGAATTGTTGGTTGCAGTATTCTTGGTCGTTATGAGTAAGATTTATGATCTTAGTCGCAGAATTCTTGGTTGCAAACATCTTGATCACAAATTTCCTGGTCACAAACTTCTTGATCGCAAAATTTTTGTTCCCAGAATTCTTCGAAGTAAAATCCTGTCGTTAGGTTGCGACACAGACGCAAAATTCGTGGACAAGAACTCACAAACCCAAATCTCACGAACGCAAAATCCACGCTCGTAAATCCACTGGGCTCCCAAAACGAACAATTGAACACTGTTTAAGAAATGTGATTCAGTTGTGCATAGATTTGTTAGCTAGCTGCCGAAATATTAAGTCATTGTTCTTATGGTAAATATTTGCTACTCATTCTGAGCTTGGCTGACCACACGATCGGTATTAAACGAGACAGTCCCTTCTTTAAGTCCCTTCTTTAGTCCCCCTTTCCCTTGCCTCTGAGACATGGACACTGTCCAAATCTGACGAAAACTTCTTAGCCGCGTTCGAGAGGAAGATGCTCAGAAGGATAATTGCCCCGTATGTGTGGAAGGACAATGAAGGAGCCGCTATAATGACGAGCTATACGAGATGTACGGCGACCTCACTGTCGTACAGCGTATTAAGCTCGCCAGGCTCCGGTGGGCTGGCCATGTTGTAAGCATGGAAACGGACGACCCAGCCCGTAAAGTCTTTTTAGGCCGTCCACAAAGACGTGGTAGGCCCAAATTGAAGTGGCAAGATGGCGTGGAGGCGTCCGCCATTAAGGCCGAGACAACGGACTGGCAGACGAAGGCGCGAGACCGTGAGCGGTTTCGGACACTCCTGAGGCAGGCCAAGACCGCAAAGCGGTTGTAGCGCCGGATAAACGACTAAACGACCCTTCTTTAACCATTAGTTTATCTCCTGTCGCATATGTGAGAATTTTTTCATTTGTTACATTTTTATATGTGCTCATCTTTAGTGGTTGCAAATCAATCATTGATTATATAACAATTACAACAACATTTCAATGTTACACATAGCCCTGTGAGAAAATTTCGAGCATTGACTATCTACTGTACAAAGTTTCTAATTAAGCTAAAAACATGTTCGGCATAGAAAAACATATTCCGCGTCGAAGTAAAATTGTAATGTTTTGGAAGTGAAGAAAAACGATAGCTTAGTTGTGGTTCTCTTACAAAAGCCCGTTTTTTACTACGTTTCCCGTTTATTCATTACCTCTATCTGCTCAACCTACGTGTAGTCAACTTCGAGTCCACTTAGAGATTGATAATTTGATTCCTTTTTTTCGTTATTTGCATAATTTGAACCATTCTTAACTCAACTTATTTGCCATGCTGCACACAATTGCACTAAAACATGCGAGTTTCACTCCATGTTTAAGATATAATTTTATTTCCTGTGTTATTTACAACCCTTCCATCCATAATGCAGATCAATCCTACACTACCTTTACCAGTAGTGTCCGTATCCATGGTAACCGTGATAGCCGTGGTAGTAGCGCGGATAATGGTAATAGGGCGGGTAGTATGGCACACCCACGTGAATGACCTTGTGGTATCCGAAGCCAAACGTTTCCGCCTTGTCCATATCGTCCTGAGCCTCCACTGCACTTTCCTGCACGGGTGCATCTTCTGCCACTGCTTCCGGTGCGATGGCTTCACGCTTCTCGATCTGTCCCATCGGAGCCTGCATTGGTGGTGGTGCGAAGGGTCCATTGGGCATCGAAGCTACAACAGCGACGAGGGCAAATAGGCACACAAGCTGTAGGACGAAACAAATTAATTCATCGTTATTGGCTTAAAAACTGCTTGACCCTATCCAAAAACATACCTTGATCATGTTTATTTGTATTGAGATCTTTGAATGTTCCCTAGAGCTTGCTTCAAGATGCTTTTCGTTCGACTGACTGATGCTTTCCACATCTCAGCCGAGCGCTTTTATATTGCTCCCTTTTGGTCGGAATTTACTCCAGCTTCGTTCCGGATTATGACGCCACGGAAAGGGTAGACGCACAACTTTGAAACACAAAACCGGTATTCGATTAATCGTTCCATCCGCGAATGAAGCTTTTTAGTAGCTTCGCGCCATTTTTCCAGTGGCTGCGAAATTGCGTCAATCGTATGAAAATTATTTTAAAAACAAATTGAAATGCTGGTGGAATCCCAATCACGTGCGAAAAATGTTTCACATGTTTACCCCCGAATGTTCATTTCGGGATCTCTTTGTTTGTCAGACGTTGATGTCTTTCGTTTGAATGTTCATACAAATTGCGTTAATCAAATATTCAAGGAACTTTAACGTTTACATTGCTTCTTTCTAAAGGGTTTCACACTAAAAGCAGATTTGATTTTGTTGATTTAAGCTTTTATTATAAATAATTATAAATATCGTCCGTTCTACCAGTAGTAGCCATAATGGTAGCGGGGATAGTATCCGTAGTGATAGCTTGGATAATAGTATCGCGGATAAGCGTAGTAATGATGATATCCGAACCCGAACGTCTCCGCCTTGTCCATATCGTCTTCACCAGCAACGGCCACTCCTTCTTCCTTGGCGTTTTCTTCATTGTTGGGCATCTGCTTGGGGAAAGGCTGCTGTACATCGCGCTTCACGAGCCTTCCCATAGGAGCTGGTCCGGGTGCTGGGTGCCATTCCGGTGCACGAGGCATCGCAGAAACGGCTGCTACAACAACAAACAGACACAGGAGCTGTTGGTAGAAATATTTAAATTGTTATAGTTATCAAATTGCATCCATATTTAAAAGAATGTTTACACACCTTGAACATGTTTTGGGATATTTTGAAGTCTTTTAAAGAACTGCAACGGTGCTTAAGATGTAGAGCTTCTTGCAAAATGCACTTGCTGTTGGAGCTTCTCGACTGATGCTGTTCCGGACGATCAACCTTTCATTTATACTGTTCCACCCGAATTCGCAAAGCAATTGCAGAAAGTCCCGTGACGATTCAGTTTGACGTCACAGGATCTGTTTGCTTCTATATAAAGCGAAAGTCCATTTAAGTGCGAAAAATTCCCCACGCAATATGTACAGTTTCATACTATATACTTCGCATAGCAGATTTTTGAGATGTGCTGTATAGCTTGGCTACTGCCAATCTTCATGTAATGTGTTATTTATTCGTATTTCATAATACATTAGCTTGTATCGCTAATGAAATTGGCGCTCGAGAATATTCGATTTGGTTGTTGTTGTGCATTGTTTATACTTAAGCTCGAAATGGTCACATAAGAGTACAAGGTAGCTGAGGAAAATTGACGAAAGTTTGCGTCAATGTCAATGGCATAGGTCTATGAATCATTTGTTCTGCTTTTGGGGAATACCTTCAAACAATTTGATTCTTAATTCAGTTTTGCGTAGGTTTAAGTATGAAATTCCCATAGCACAGTCAGAAAAGCTGGTTAATACGCTCATAATTTTCCCGAATTCGATCAAGGGTAGATGAGTTATACAATAATAAAAAATACAATACAATAAAATAATATTTATTACTGTTTTTGTCACTTTTTAATATATTTAACTATGACTTGTGTGATAATTCATCACTAAAATACAGGCTGTAATTTACAGATTGCCTAAGCCGAAGAATATTGATAAAACCCGTAGTGTCCTTTGTGCCAATCAATATACTCATTTATCGTTTCATTAAACATAGCTCCTTTCTAATAGTTCATTCCTAATCCTAAGACTTAATTGTCAAGTTCCAGTTACCTTGTGCAATTGCTTTAATTCATGCAATTTGAATAAATGTAAATACGATTCATATTTCTGAACTAAACTAATTTAAATCTAATTCACTAAATTCGACTTCCAACACGTTGCTATCCTACCTCATTTTTTAAGTCCCACGAAATATGTTGTTATCACGCTACTGCTTAGTCTAAACTATATGCGATGGGATGGAAAAAAAACATGATAGGCTTTTAGAAACGCCGGCACCTATTAGAGCTATTAGAGCAAGGGCACCAATTAGAACACGCTATTAGACCATTCGGCAATCCCAGCCAATGCTTTGAGCTCATGCATGTAATTTAAACGAGATTTGTTTGAACGAAAACAGTTATTGTTGTACTTCTTCTTCTTTGGCACAACAACCGCTGTCGGTCAAGGCCTGCCAAGTACCTACTAATGAAGTGAGCTTGGCTTTCTGTGTCCTATTGATTATCCGTAGCAGGAAAGTCAGTCCTACGTATGGGGGCACGGTCTATTCGGGGCTTGAACCCATGTTGTAAAGTACAACAAAAAAAAACCTTATTATACTCTCCGATGGTGATGGGAACTACGGATTGGATTCGTGAATCTACTCCGACTCCGACATGTTTAATCCTGATCCGACTCCGAAATAAATATGACTTCCAATCCGGCTACACCGAACGAATACAGATTCAATTGGCTTCGATTGAATCCGGATTATTCCGATCGAATCCAAATGGCTCCTATTGAATCCGTTTCACTACTGTGCTTTATTCGTAGGGCAAAATACTTACACTACAAACTAAGTATTTTCCTAACTAACATTACTGTATTCATAGCCACACATATAATCAAAAATTCGATCGTCTATGTGCATACCGACAAAAATCCGTATACTGGGTTGTCCATAGTTTTCTGGTTGTTTCCAAATTTTTGTTTTGATAAATCTCCTGATTAATGGTTTGCTTCCCTAATGCGTTTGGATTCTTTCAACGATTTAACAACAGATTACCGCAAATGTTTTATCCGTTCCCACAATTCAAATAATTTAGATAAACGTTCAATAACTTGTTAATTAGTTCAAATAAATTTATTGAATCCAAATTATTTCTTGAAGCTATCAATAAATCGTGAGTATCTAAGAGACAAATCGGAAAGCTCACAGGAAACTTAAGCTAGATATATAAGTGGATATACAAAGTATAGTGGCACTGTATAGTGCAGATAAAGGAATGTAAATTAGGAAGTGTAGTTATGAGTTTTTTTTAAATAATTGGCTAAGGATAGTGCAATTTTCCCAACTACTTAAAAAAGGCTGAACATTATTTCACCTCAAACAGCCCTCCCCTCACTAACTCCGGAGTTGATCCTAATTCAAATCCGAAAGCAGTCGGATTCGCATCAATCCGAATTTTGCTCATCACTACTCTTCAAGTATAGTTTTCGAAGCGAAAGTTACCTTCAGACAGAGTGACCTCTGTATAAACGAAGAACGAAATATGACAATTATGGTAAACTGTTTGGATCTAGATGTTAATTACACGTGTCTTTGTAGTTACAATATTCCTTCTTTTATTCTAACAGTTGTATTTGATCTGTCTGGATAGTCAGACACCAAGCTCGTTAGTGGCAACTGTTTATATTAAGCTATGGTTCAGTACCTTCGGCAGCCTTATAGGATGCTAGACAGATCAACTAATCCGCGAAACCGGTGGTCTAATAACGATGATACTGGAACTTCTTTCCACTTATTTCAGTAGACACTGCACTGCAAGCAACCTCACTCAAACAATAAATTAGCCGGAAAAAGCAAAACTCTGTTTGAAACAGATCAAACGCGTTAATAGCGGGGAGCCAGTGATGGAAGCAACCAAACACGACGGACGTCAACCAATTATGTTTCGATTTTTTTTTTATCGAGCCGTTTATGATCTATGTTTATGATGATATACATGGCTTAAAAACGTGAATATTTTCGAATTTTAAATCATCTTAGCTCTTTATTTACAATTCAATTCACCACACTACCTTTACCAGTAATGTCCGTATCCATGGTAACCGTGATAGCCGTGGTAGTAGCGCGGATAATGGTAATAGGGCGGGTAGTATGGCACACCCACGTGAATGACCTTGTGGTATCCGAAGCCAAACGTTTCCGCCTTGTCCATATCGTCCTGAGCCTCCACTGCACTTTCCTGCACGGGTGCATCTTCTGCCACTGCTTCCGGTGCGATGGCTTCACGCTTCTCGATCTGTCCCATCGGAGCCTGCATTGGTGGTGGTGCGAAGGGTCCATTGGGCATCGAAGCTACAACAGCGACGAGGGCAAATAGGCACACAAGCTGTAGGACGAAACAAATTAATTCATCGTTATTGGCTTAAAAACTGCTTGACCCTATCCAAAAACATACCTTGATCATGTTTATTTGTATTGAGATCTTTGAATGTTCCCTAGAGCTTGCTTCAAGATGCTTTTCGTTCGACTGACTGATGCTTTCCACATCTCAGCCGAGCGCTTTTATATTGCTCCCTTTTGGTCGGAATTTACTCCAGCTTCGTTCCGGATTATGACGCCACGGAAAGGGTAGACGCACAACTTTGAAACACAAAACCGGTATTCGATTAATCGTTCCATCCGCGAATGAAGCTTTTTAGTAGCTTCGCGCCATTTTTCCAGTGGCTGCGAAATTGCGTCAATCGTATGAAAATTATTTTAAAAACAAATTGAAATGCTGGTGGAATCCCAATCACGTGCGAAAAATGTTTCACATGTTTACCCCCGAATGTTCATTTCGGGATCTCTTTGTTTGTCAGACGTTGATGTCTTTCGTTTGAATGTTCATACAAATTGCGTTAATCAAATATTCAAGGAACTTTAACGTTTACATTGCTTCTTTCTAAAGGGTTTCACACTAAAAGCAGATTTGATTTTGTTGATTTAAGCTTTTATTATAAATAATTATAAATATCGCCCGTTCTACCAGTAGTAGCCATAATGGTAGCGGGGATAGTATCCGTAGTGATAGCTTGGATAATAGTATCGCGGGTAAGCGTAGTAGTGATGATATCCGAACCCGAACGTCTCCGCCTTGTCCATATCGTCTTCACCAGCAATGGCCACTCCTTCTTCCTTGGCGTTTTCTTCATTGTTCGGCATCTGCTTGGGAAACGGTTGCTGTACATCGCGCTTCACGAGCCTTCCCATAGGAGCTGGGTGCCATTCCGGTGCACGAGGCATCGCAGAAACGGCTGCCACAATAACAAACAGACACAGGAGCTGTTGGTAGAAATATTTAAATTGTTATAGTTATCAAATTGCATCAATATTTAAAAGAATGTTTACACACCTTGAACATGTTTTGGGATATTTTGAAGTCTTTTAAAGAACTGCAACGGTGCTTAAGATGTAGAGCTTCTTGCAAAATGCACTTGCTGTTGGAGCTTGTCGACTGATGCTGTTCCGGACGATCAACCTTTCTTTTATACTGTTCCACCCGAATTCGCAAAGCAATTGCAGAAAGTCCCGTGACGATTCAGTTTGACGTCACAGGATCTGTTTGCTTCTATATAAAGCGAAAGTCCATTTAAATGCGAAAAATTCCCCACGCAATATGTACAGTTTCATACTATATACTTCGCATAGCAGATTTTTGAGATGTGCTGTATAGCTTGGCTACTGCCAATCTTCATGTAATGTGTTATTTATTCGTATTTCATAATACATTAGCTTGTATCGCTAATGAAATTGGCGCTCGAGAATATTCGATTTGGTTGTTGTTGTGCATTGTTTATACTTAAGCTCGAAATGGTCACATAAGAGTACAAGGTAGCTGAGGAAAATTGACGAAAGTTTGCGTCAATGTCAATGGCATAGGTCTATGAATCATTTGTTCTGCTTTTGGGGAATACCTTCAAACAATCTGATTCTTAATTCAGTTTTGCGTAGGCTTAAGTATGAAATTCCCATAGCACAGTCAGAAAAGCTGGTTAATACGCTCATAATTTTCCCGAATTCGATCAAGGATAGATGAGTTATACAATAATAAAAAATACAATACAATAAAATAATATTTATTACTGTTTTTGTCACTTTTTAATATATTTAACTATGACTTGTGTGATAATTCATCACTAAAATACAGGCTGTAATTTACAGATTGCCTAAGCCGAAGAATATTGATAAAACCCGTAGTGTCCTTTGTGCCAATCAATATACTCATTTATCGTTTCATTAAACATAGCTCCTTTCTAATAGTTCATTCCTAATCCTAAGACTTAATTGTCAAGTTCCAGTTACCTTGTGCAATTGCTTTAATTCATGCAATTTGAATAAATGTAAATACGATTCATATTTCTGAACTAAACTAATTTAAATCTAATTCACTAAATTCGACTTCCAACACGTTGCTATCCTACCTCATTTTTTAAGTCCCACGAAATATGTTGTTATCACGCTACTGCTTAGTCTAAACTATATGCGATGGGATGGAAAAAAAACATGATAGGCTTTTAGAAACGCCGGCACCTATTAGAGCTATTAGAGCAAGGGCACCAATTAGAACACGCTATTAGACCATTCGGCAATCCCAGCCAATGCTTTGAGCTCATGCATGTAATTTAAACGAGATTTGTTTGAACGAAAACAGTTATTGTTGTACTTCTTCTTCTTTGGCACAACAACCGCTGTCGGTCAAGGCCTGCCAAGTACCTACTAATGAAGTGAGCTTGGCTTTCTGTGTCCTATTGATTATCCGTAGCAGGAAAGTCAGTCCTACGTATGGGGGCACGGTCTATTCGGGGCTTGAACCCATGTTGTAAAGTACAACAAAAAAAAACCTTATTATACTCTCCGATGGTGATGGGAACTACGGATTGGATTCGTGAATCTACTCCGACTCCGACATGTTTAATCCTGATCCGACTCCGAAATAAATATGACTTCCAATCCGGCTACACCGAACGAATACAGATTCAATTGGCTTCGATTGAATCCGGATTATTCCGATCGAATCCAAATGGCTCCTATTGAATCCGTTTCACTACTGTGCTTTATTCGTAGGGCAAAATACTTACACTACAAACTAAGTATTTTCCTAACTAACATTACTGTATTCATAGCCACACATATAATCAAAAATTCGATCGTCTATGTGCATACCGACAAAAATCCGTATACTGGGTTGTCCATAGTTTTCTGGTTGTTTCCAAATTTTTGTTTTGATAAATCTCCTGATTAATGGTTTGCTTCCCTAATGCGTTTGGATTCTTTCAACGATTTAACAACAGATTACCGCAAATGTTTTATCCGTTCCCACAATTCAAATAATTTAGATAAACGTTCAATAACTTGTTAATTAGTTCAAATAAATTTATTGAATCCAAATTATTTCTTGAAGCTATCAATAAATCGTGAGTATCTAAGAGACAAATCGGAAAGCTCACAGGAAACTTAAGCTAGATATATAAGTGGATATACAAAGTATAGTGGCACTGTATAGTGCAGATAAAGGAATGTAAATTAGGAAGTGTAGTTATGAGTTTTTTTTAAATAATTGGCTAAGGATAGTGCAATTTTCCCAACTACTTAAAAAAGGCTGAACATTATTTCACCTCAAACAGCCCTCCCCTCACTAACTCCGGAGTTGATCCTAATTCAAATCCGAAAGCAGTCGGATTCGCATCAATCCGAATTTTGCTCATCACTACTCTTCAAGTATAGTTTTCGAAGCGAAAGTTACCTTCAGACAGAGTGACCTCTGTATAAACGAAGAACGAAATATGACAATTATGGTAAACTGTTTGGATCTAGATGTTAATTACACGTGTCTTTGTAGTTACAATATTCCTTCTTTTATTCTAACAGTTGTATTTGATCTGTCTGGATAGTCAGACACCAAGCTCGTTAGTGGCAACTGTTTATATTAAGCTATGGTTCAGTACCTTCGGCAGCCTTATAGGATGCTAGACAGATCAACTAATCCGCGAAACTCTGTTTGAAACAGATCAAACGCGTTAATAGCGGGGAGCCAGTGATGGAAGCAACCAAACACGACGGACGTCAACCAATTATGTTTCGATTTTTTTTTATCGAGCCGTTTATGATCTATGTTTATGATGATATACATGGCTTAAAAACGTGAATATTTTCGAATTTTAAATCATCTTAGCTCTTTATTTACAATTCAATTCACCACACTACCTTTACCAGTAATGTCCGTATCCATGGTAACCGTGAGAGCCGTGGTAGTAGCGCGGGTAATGGTAGTAGGGCGGGTAGTATGGCACACCCACGTGAATGACCTTGTGGTATCCGAAGCCAAACGTTTCCGCCTTGTCCATATCGTCCTGAGCCTCCACTGCACTTTCCTGCACGGGTGCATCTTCTGCCACTGCTTCCGGTGCGACGGCTTCACGCTTCACGATCTGTCTCATCGGAGCCTGCATTGGTGGTGGTGCGAAGGGTCCATTGGGCATCGAAGCTACAACAGCGACGAGGGCAAATAGGCACACAAGCTGTAGGACGAAACAAATTAATTCCATCGTTATTGGCTTAAAAACTGCTTGACCTTATCCAAAAACATACCTTGATCATGTTTATTTGTATTGAGCTCTTTGAATGTTCCCTAGAGCTTGCTTCAAGATGCTTTTCGTTCGACTGACTGATGCTTTCCACATCTCAGCCGAGCGCTTTTCTATTGCTCCCTTTTGGTCGGAATTTACTCCAGCTTCGTTCCGGATTATGACGTCACGAAAAGGGTAGACGAATTTGAAACACAAAACCGGTATTCGATTAATCGTTCCATCTGCGCATGAAGCTTTTTAGTAGCTTCGCGCCATTTTTCCAGTGGCTGCGAAATTGCGTCAATCGTATGAAAATTATTTTAAAAACAAATTGAAATGCTGGTGGAATCCCAATCACGTGCGAAAAATGTTTCACATGTTTACCCCCGAATGTTCATTTCGGGATCTCTTTGTTTGTCAGACGTTGATGTCTTTCGTTTGAATGTTCATACAAATTGCGTTAATCAAATATTCAAGGAACTTTAACGTTTACATTGCTTCTTTCTAAAGGGTTTCACACTAAAAGCAGATTTGATTTTGTTGATTTAAGCTTTTATTATAAATAAATATAAATATCGTCCGTTCTACCAGTAGTAGCCATAATGGTAGCGGGGATAGTATCCGTAGTGATAGCTTGGATAATAGTATCGCGGATAAGCGTAGTAATGATGATATCCGAACCCGAACGTCTCCGCCTTGTCCATATCGTCTTCACCAGCTACGGCCACTCCTTCTTCCTTGGCGTTTTCTTCATTGTTGGGCATCTGCTTGGGGAAAGGCTGCTGTACATCGCGCTTCACGAGCCTTCCCATAGGAGCTGGTCCGGGTGCTGGGTGCCATTCCGGTGCACGAGGCATCGCAGAAACGGCTGCCACAATAACAAACAGACACAGGAGCTGTTGGTAGAAATATTTAAATTGTTATAGTTATCAAATTGCATCCATATTTAAAAGAATGTTTACACACCTTGAACATGTTTTGGGATATTTTGAAGTCTTTTAAAGAACTGCAACGGTGCTTAAGATGTAGAGCTTCTTGCAAAATGCACTTGCTGTTGGAGCTTGTCGACTGATGCTGTTCCGGACGATCAACCTTTCTTTTATACTGTTCCACCCGAATTCGCAAAGCAATTGCAGAAAGTCCCGTGCCGATTCAGTTTGACGTCACAGGATCTGTTTGCTTTTATATAAAACGAAAGTCCATTTAAATAAGAGAAATTCCCATCGTTCACTTTTCCTGTATTTACTTCCGATAGGGAGAAAAGATGGGTTGAGAAAGAGAGAGAGAGTGAGAGAGACAAACACAGAGCGAGAGAGAGAGAAAGAAAGACAGACCGAGTTATGTATTGTGTTTACATACGGCTAATGTAAACATAGCATATATACGCTACATCTACAATATATGCAGTGTCAGGATGGCATTTCGTTGGATTTACTGAATCGTAGAACAGTTCAAGCTGTTGGGTTACGCTATTCTTACATTTACACTTCTACATCAAGATTTGAAAATAAAAAGAGTAACACCGGACCAAAACTGGAAAAGGCTGTGAACTGGGCTTCAAGTCCATAGTCGAGGTTTGGAAGAACGTTATAAATGACAGACAGCACAGATACAACGAAAAAAGTCCGATCTGGTAAAGAGTTGAATGAGCGAAGCCATTCTTATCTTTACTTGTTTTATTAGATATTTCTGGTAGTGGCAATATCAATGAATGTTTTCTGGAATACCTTGAAGAGAACGCCACCAAGGTGGTGTATTGTGGCTGTAACGTCACATCTGATCGTGCGGATGATCTCCAATTACACGAAAATACCCAAACGTAACGAAATGAATAATAATTATATCCGCTGGACAGGCGATGTATTAGAAAATCAAATTGTTTTAACCGTATATTCGGATTGAAACAAATCTGCTGTTGATTTTTGTCAACAATTAGAGTATTTTGTAAATTAAATTCTTCTTCTTCTTCTTATTCTTCTTGGACACAGCAAACGTGGTCGGTCATGGCCTGCCCGTACGACTAGTGGTCTTGGCTTTTAGTCTGTGGCGGATTTAGGGTATCGGGGGCCCTAAGCGGTAAAAGAAGTTGAGGCCCCCTGTTGGTGTCGAGTGAGGGGGGGGGGGGGGGGTTATTGTATTTGGCTTTGTTTCAAACTCACAGTAATTGTTTGCTGGCGAGGGGGGGGGCTGTTTGATCCCTCGACTACCCGTAAAGTTTAATTATTTATTTATCAATTAATAATTTAATTTATTTATTTATTTAGGTATTCAACACCTAATCCCTAACTTATTCCCCTTACATCTGTCTTAATCCGGTGTCGCCAAAATTGGAAATTAATAAAATATTCTCTTTAAATGTGTTGGTCGTTAAATTAAAATCAAAGTGATAAGACCATGTATTGAATTGCCTTGTCATAGCTAGTAACGGCTCATTTAAGGTATGACTGCTGTCACCAACAAGCAAGTTATGAGAGCGAAGAGGTCTCGCAGGCTCGTAGATGTTGCTCTTTCCGAAGAAACAACGTCTAATTCATTTTTTTAGACGAATATTTTAGCAACAAACACACATTGGTTCACCTTAAAACGGTGTTCGAGCGGCTATAGGCGAAGCAGAAGGCAACGCAAGCGATAACTTGACATGGCTGTAAGTCCTCTGAATTGGTCGCATTATAAAGCAAGTCTTGTAAACTTTCGTTGTATTGCCTCTATTGTGAACCAAAGTACTGAGCAGTACATCATCCAGCAGCACACAAGACAAGTAAACAACGACATAAGATTTAAGACATAACTACATTATTGGAATTGTCGAAAGATAAAAACTAGCATCTTGTATGCCTTGTTAGCAGTGTTGTCAACGTGTAAATGGAAAGTTAAACTAGAGTACAGTGTAACACCTAGATCACAAACTTCCTGATGACGATCTAACACACTGCGTAATAACGAATAACTATACTTGATCGTTTTTCAAGTCTACGAAACGATATAATAAAAAAAAAATTATCTAGATCAGTTTTAGACACCAAGTACCAAACACCAAGTATGACTCTCTTCGTCCATGAGGCCCCTATTGGGCACAGAAGTTCTCGATGAGACTACTGTACACACTGATGTATGTGCTGGAACTACCATCCACGGGGCTCCTCAATTGCCGGGGCCCCCCGCGGCCGCTCAGTCCGCGTACCGTTAAATCTGCCACTGCTTTCAGTGACATATTGATAGCCCATAGCAGGATAGTCAGTCCTGCATATGTGTGCACGGTCCATTCGGAGCTTGAACTCATTACGGGCATGTTGTTAAGTCGTACACGTACAGTCAACCACGAGACGTCAAATTACTTATCTATTAACTAAACAACGAAAATTAAAGCTACAGTAGAACGTCGATTATGCGGAGCGGATTAGACGGCGGGTGGTGGCGCATTAGTTTAACAGCAGTTCAATCGCAGCAGAGTCGTGCGAGTTGACCACGGTACCACGGGACCGCCCCCGGGTATTGTTAATCCTGTAGTTATTTTATTTATTTATTTCATTTATTTCATTTATTAAATTCTATCCCCGCCATCAAGGCTAAATTACGCAGACTTAAAATAACTAACAAATAAATAAAATCATTTATGAAATACTAATCCTAACTAAACTAGTAAACTCTCAATTTATCTAGACAATTTAGCTAATAATAAAACAGCATGAAAGTCAGCATTAATTAAAATAATATTCTACTCATGATTAAACAATTGATTCAAAGTGAGTTGCTAGTATAACCAGTGAATTTTATAATTTTATATAAATTTGTCATTTTATGGATCATTATCCGCGAACCGGTAACCATCCGGTCCCGAGCTGCCCGAATAATCGACGTTCTACTGTACTTTATTTCTTGCAAGGCGATTTTTCAAACCAAACTGAATAATTGTTTATGAGCTTGCTTGCTTCTCAATTTTTTTGTGTGTGTTTGGTACCTGTAATAGTTCCGAGTAGTAAGTAAGCTAGTAAGTTTTTTTAGTCTACGCTTTTCTTTCATACAAACAGTTTACATTAAATTGCATTGCTGTGTTTTTTTTTTAAACTTATTTGAAATACTTTATTACGATCTGACTTCTAGTAGTAATATCCGTGATAGTAATTGTGATGATAGCCTGGGTAACCATATCCGTAGCCATAGCTGGGATAGAATCCGTGATGATAGCCAGGGTAAACATGGATCACCTTGTGGTATCCGAACCCGAACGTCTCCGCCTTATCCATATCGTCCTGGCCCTCGACCGCTTCCACTGCTTCCTTCGGCTCTGCTGGCCCGGTTTCGGCCTCCCGCTTCACAATTCTCGGCTGATGGACGGCCGATGGCCTCGGTTGGCTAATTCCGGCGGAGACCACCGCAACGACAGCGAGTAAACACAGTACCTTAAGGAGAGGGAAATCACAGTGTTATCACCTTGTAGAAGCTGAAGTTGAAGTTCTTCTGTATACCTTGAACATACTGAAGCTGTGTTTTAGGTTTTATTGATTCGCGAATTCTTTTCGAGAACGTGCGTCTTGCTGTGTGTTCCAGAAACTGATGATATCTTATGTTCAGCAGCTTGCTTTTATATCTCCACCGTTCGTCTAGGTTCGATGCGACCTCGGTTGGAATGTGTTGATGAAAGAAAATTCCAACGACAACATCAATTCAAAGACGATGCGTTACAACTGACGTCACAGTAACGTCGTCGAACGTCTTTCGGATTGGGATGAGTAAATTGGAATATGTTTATCTCCTAGCGGGAATGGAGGGATCTATATTGAAATGTGCGTCACAGGAAACAAAGAAAAACCCGATACTATTGATAATCGTAGTACTATTCTTTGTAGATCACATTTAATTTGTAGCAGCGTGTTAATTATCTTATTTATTTATTTATTTATTTATTTTTTTGCTTAATTATTACGGCCCGGCCGTAATCCGTTATTTCGACGTGTTAATTATCTACGACAGTAAAAATTATTTTGAAATTGTATTTTCAAGTGGTGAAATTTGTTTTTTTTTAATATCTACTATTTTAATTGATTGCATGTTCAAAACGTTTCATGTTAAAAGTATACACCAAGGATTTATATTTCTTTATAATTTGTATTATTCCATCTAATATATAATAACAATTTCTCTCCATCCCATACTCAACCATCCTTTCGCTAGTGATCGCATAGCGCACTGATTCTTTTCACTAGTGATCTTCAATCAATGAGCTCGGTATTGCCTATTACTGATTCTTTTTAATCTTAGCACCTGAGTTTGATATATCTATAGGTGCTTAGTAATTTCCTAATTCTAGTACAAAAAATCAAACAAAACGGTGATCACCGTCTGTACAAATATTTCAGTTAGATTTGATCATCTAAGCTGTGTTTGAACAATTGAGGAAATTCATAAATATTGTAAATGATATGAGTTTAATGAATTTGTGCAAATGTATGTTAAATGTTTTAAATTAATGATTTTTAATTTACTCCCTATCACTAACATGAAATAAACAATGGAAGCTTATCAAAACTCATTTACAAATCTTGTTTAATGAGTAATATTTGTTTTTTTTTCTTGTCGAAATGGGTCACATATGATATGATATGATATGATTATCAGCCCTTTTAGTGGTTTTCGTGACGACGCAAATGGATAATTAATAGACAGCTACGTACGGGCGGTCCATATGGAATTCAATTCCATACGTACCGTATTTTAGCGTGTAGAACGACCCTTCTATTGCGCTCTTTTAGATTTCTATTACACAATTTTTATTCCACATGAGGCATTAATATACATTCTATATTTCGATAATGTGAAGTGTATCCACATGACAGTCCACAAAATTTGTTTTTTTTTTGCAATTTGTGGAAAACCCATATGAGATAGATAAAAACAGTGAATGTATGAGTTGTGCAAAATACTATTTTACATCTTTGTATATTTTTTACACGTTGGTACACGTTTTTACACGACTTATAACGAAAAAAATTAAAAGTGTTAAATTAAAAAGTGTTTTTATAACTTATTGTAAGGTTTTCTAAGTTTTATAATAAAAATTATAAAAATATATTTTTCTAAATATCAAAACAATCCAGTAAAAAAATTGTTCGCCTGTAATTATTGTGCCTGTAAAATTGTTCGCCTGTAAATAAGTGAACATCGATGGTGAAGTGGGTGGTGGGAGGAAAACATATCAGACTAGAATTATATTCCTCAACTATGTATGTATTAGCAGCAAATATTTAGATTCTGCTAAAAAATCATTGTTGAGCTTTTTGTGTCACTTTTGTTTGATCGGATCAGTTTAGAACCGTTGTTCACAAAATTAAAAAGGTTCTCATGGCAGTTTCAAAATAATTTTTGAAAAAAAATTACATACTTTGGTTTGCATTTTCAAAACAATAATTACAGGCGAAAAAAACAATTTTTACTTAATTGTTTTGATATTTAGAAAATATATTTTTAAAATTACTCTTATAAAACCTTAAAATAAGTTATAAAAACACCTTTTAAAAATCGCCCAAAACTATATTTCTTTAAAACCTTTCAAGAATATGTTATTTATATTTTTGAACGATTTTTAAATGCGTTAGTTAGCACATAAAACCTGTTTTTCGAAGGTTCTTTATAGTCATGGTACGACCATACATTTGTTTTTTTCGTTATAAGTCGTGTTAAAAAATTTTGAAAAAAATATACGAAGATGTAAAATAGTATTCTGCACAACTCATACATTCACTGTTTTTATCTATCTCTTATTGATTTTCCACAAATTTCGAAAAACGACTGTCCATATAGTTGTGGTAGGCGCTGTACTAGAAAAAAGCCAAGAAAATGCATAAGAAATAGAGAGCAGTTTGGAAACTGAGAAATCAATCAATCACATTGATTCTTTCAATTGGTTAAAAAAAAAGAATGTGGTTCCTCAAAACCTCAAAGTTTCTTAACGGAAGCATCAAAAACTCAAAAACTAAACTTTTTTAGAGAATACCAAAATAATGCGAAGTTAAACTGATGGCCTTCCCTTTGCTTGTCCTAGAAGTATGAAAAGGAATCAAATTTGATCTTCATCAAAACGGTAGTGATCACAAAGTTTTGATGATTTTGAATTTTGTTACATTAACACATTTGTTACATTAAAAGTAAAATTAAATTTTTTGTCCAAAAATATAGAATAATTCATCAGGGAGTCGTTAAACACTCTAAATTGCGCTCTATACATACAGGCGTAATCATATATTACATGAGATATTCATTTTATATAGTGGCCTTTGATATGTGATAAAATGAGTCTTATGAATAATACATTATATGTATATAATTCGTTTCGTATAATTCGTATAATATAATTCGTATTTTGACTTTGTCCACATTTGATATTATTATTTATATTTGTATTGTCTATCAATGTTTTAATGTTATAGTTTTTTTTTTTAATAAAATTGCACCTAATATTCTGGCATGGGCCACTTCGTGTATTGAAACAATTAAAGTTTCGATTTCGGATAGTTCAATACTTTATAGTTCAAAAATTTTATGTTTACATTATGTACAAATTGTTTTCGATTTTATTTCCTGTTTTTTATGTACAACTCGATCTTCGATTTCGCTGATCAATCCTACACTACCTTTACCAGTAGTGTCCGTATCCATGGTAACCGTGATAGCCGTGGTAGTAGCGCGGATAATGGTAATAGGGCGGGTAGTATGGCACACCCACGTGAATGACCTTGTGGTATCCGAAGCCAAACGTTTCCGCCTTGTCCATATCGTCCTGAGCCTCCACTGCACTTTCCTGCACGGGTGCATCTTCTGCCACTGCTTCCGGTGCGATGGCTTCACGCTTCACGATCTGTCCCATCGGAGCCTGCATTGGTGGTGGTGCGAAGGGTCCATTGGGCATCGAAGCCACAACAGCGACGAGGGCAAACAGGCACACAAGCTGTAAAACGAAATAAATAATTTACAATTTCATACTCGTTGTATTCGTCTTCTGACGAATCTCAATCAAACTGACCTTAATCATTTTTGTTTAGCTGAGAGGGCTTAAGCGTTCCTTAGAACTGTTGCTTCTAGGTGCGTTTCGTTTTACTGAATGATGCTCCTCGCATGACAAGTGTTTCCTTTTATACAATGTTTTGGGGCCGATCATACGCCCATATCGGTTTGGAAGGGAAACCGGTATTGGTGGCCCTACGGTATCGTGACGTATGAGACTCTCCGGAGACTCATTTGCATTTGCTGGAGAGCGATTTTTATTTGCGTCACAGTTAGAAGCACTTTCATTCGGATAAACCGACGCGCTACGAACTTACTTAGTCGTAAGTTTTTAATGAAACTAAAAGTGAAACTTTTATACATTTCCAGTAGTAATGTTTTGTGTATTCGTTTCTTATGCATAAAATAGACATAATAATGGAAAATTATTTAATACTCTTGTATGTACATTGGTTAGTAATGTTGATACATGGAATTAAACATTTTTCTACCGCCGTTTGAGTCAGTAAACCACCAGAAAAGTGCAACAGTCCGATCTGCGCTGACTTTGTTCCGACTCACGAATGCCGACTGGTTAACACATTACAATGGAATGGAAATGAAAATGTACAAATGTTGCTCAATGAATTAAAAAAAAACTGTTTAAAGTTGGAATGGAACTGAATTTTGAAGCTTATTTTGTATGAATAGTGAGGATTACTGTCATAATAAAGAATTTCTTCGTAATTAAATCGTCAGAAATTTATTATTTTAATCGATGAATAAATTGAATATAACAATACATAACTATTGTAGTCAAGCTGCACATGGAAGGGTGCTCTTGATATTTCTATTATTAGAAATTTCGCGAATTTAGGTCTTTGTTTGATAATTTGTTTACATCACAAAGATTTATGTTTATGTTTATATTTATTGCCGCGCTTCACTATTACTATCACTTTTATAATAATTCCTGCTGTAGTGGAACGTCATTATTTAACTTGTAAAGCTTGTAAACGTCACAGTTATTATAAACAGTTTTTGCAAATCTTCAATTGGGCCATTGTGCCCGTTGAATTCAATAAAATAAATAATTTTAATAATAAGAACACACTCGAGGAATGATTCGTTCCTCACATGTTTGCACGTGAATACGATACATATTATAATTATAATCCATAATTTTGCTCCAAAGACTTTTAGATAACAGAAAGGAATGATTTAAAACTGTGGGAATACAGAACAGTGTATTCATTTAATATCTGCCCTATCATTATATGTTTATTTTGTTTCATATCATCCAAAAACAATATATTACGATCACTTTCACTCGATCACTAAATGGATCTTGAAGCTTGAAAGTAATGTAAAGGTCATGGTTCACAACTATATAACAACCTCTATCAACAAAACGAAAAATAACCCTTGCATAGATCCGAATGTGTAATAATATGCTAAAACATTTCCTATAATGTATTCCAATATGACTGGCAGAATGGCAATTTTCTGTCCATTCACGCAATGATTCATTGCGATACGAGCGAAAGCCACGCGATGATGGCTTGCGCAAATTCATTCTAGCATTGACGAGCCCACTCACCCACACTCATGGGCAGCCAATTGCATACCAAAAATGCCCGTGATTTATCACCTAAAAATATGCAACTCATGGTTCACACACCAGTGTCAACAAATTCTACAAACAAAAGAACGAAATGCAACAGTTCGGTTCGGTATTTCATCACATCCACAATCGAGCAGATTGCAGATCGCAATTTTACATTGATCGTTGTAAGCCCGTCTGGGATATTCCCGATCTGCGTGAGGGAAGCTCCACTATTTTGGCGACATTTATCGAACACAGCCAAAATACCGACCATCAAGGCAAGTCTGCCGAAATCCAGTTTTCCCGATTCGTGCCCGACTGTAATAAATTGATATTTACCCAAGAACCTTCGCTGACGTCAATAAGAACGAACCGTCCGGGGGAGAGAGTATAAAACCATTTCTCTGCTCTCAATTCGGTATCAGTTTGCAATCGATCCTCCCGGGGATAGCACAAGAATCGAAGCCCAAGCTCGAAGCACGAAATCATAATTTTATTCATTATGTTGAAGGTAAGAAATTCTTGCGAAAGAAGATCCAGTGTGATCGTTACTAACTGTTGGATTTTCCAATTATGTTTCTGTCATTTCCAGTTTGCCTGTTTCCTTGCCCTGGTGGCTTTGGCCTGTGCCGTACCACAGCTCAACCCTGGCTCCCGACAACCTGCACCGTTCGGACTGGTTCGCAATGTCCGTAATGTGGACAGTGTTGAAGCGACAAAGGTAACGGATGCAGCTAACGCACCTGAGACGACGGCGATCGATGGCGAGGCGAAGGACGATATGGATAAGGCCGAAACGTTCGGGTTCGGCTACCATCACCACTACTATCCTTCCTATGGCTACGGATATGGAGGGTATGGAGGATATGGCTACGGAGGATATGGTGGCTACGGATACGGTGGCTATCCTGCGTACGGTGGCTATGGATACGGAGGATATGGCGGTTATGGCTATCCGTACAGCTCCGGCTACGGCTATGTGTACTAGATCGACGCTTTGATTGCTTAACGTTTGCGGAACGATCGCAAGCAATTCGTTCACTGTACCTGTTCATTACTTGAAATATTTCATGTGTATAAGTAAATTTACATGCAAATACGATCACTTCAAATCTAACAGAATCTATTTTGCAACTGTGAATAAATCTGTATTAATATAACTAAACAGTATGTGTGTGTATTTTTTTAATGTTTGAATTTAACTTTGAATTGTACGCTCGCCAATTGATATATTAAAAGTTAACACTTTGTAGCTGATATGCTTTTTAATTGAAGATTTAATACTCACTACTCGTTTTTATAAAACATTGATTTAGATTAAATAATTTCCCGTTCTCTAAATATCTGGAAACAGTAACATTTAGTTCGAAGTTTAATATGTCAGAAACTGTATTTCTAATTGAAATCCCCAATGAAGATTTGGCTTAGGTAGAATTAAAATTTATTTCAACTGTTTATGAAATTCCGCAATGTAAAAGTGGACCAACAATTTAAAAGAGTTTAAATTGAGTGGAAATCATGTTTATCTGTTGGGAAACTCAAAAACTTATCGATAAATGCACCATATTTCGGATTGCGCTGTAGTAAAATGAACACTAAAAAATACATTTTGATTTGCACATGAAAGATTTTTTTACGTTTACTACAAAATCTATTATCTGAGACTTGAAATACTTGGTTATTTTACAAATCTATCATCTTATATCTTATATCGTGCTTTCTGAGTATAGTACATGTACGTACACGTTATGAACAATGTATAATTGCCACAGGGACTTTATAACCGAATCTTATTTTATATTAACTACTTTTTTTTATTCAGGAGGAACGGCTTTGCCGTATTGCTTAATATTAACTACTTAAGTATATTAATTATACTTTAGTCAAGCAAACATGTTCAAAAAATTGTGTAAAAGGAAAAAAATATTGTTCGAATATTAAAACATGTACAAAATATTCTTCTTATTATTCTTCTTATTATTCTTCTTCTTCCTTTTCTTCTTCTTCTTCTTCTTCTTCTTATTCTTTTTCTTCTACTTCTTCTACTTCTTCTTCTTCTTCTTTGACGCAGCAACCGTTATGTGAAATATTGGAAAAAAAAATAATCAGGGAGTTCATATTCTAGGGTAAATGTTTTGATTTGAAATACAGGGTGGCCACTCGAATCAGGATTTTAATTTCCCGGTTTTTCCGATTTTTCCCGGATTTTTTTGGTGTTTTCCCGGTTCACTATGTGTGCCGGTTTTATTGATACTTCAATTCCAAATTATTATATCATACGTTTTCAAAAATCGTTTTGTACAGGATGGTAAGTAAACACGGGCATTACGGGACAAATGGACACTTGTCATGAAAACTGGATAAAATTTATAAGTGAATTATTCAAAAATATAGTATCCAATCTGGAGGTGTGACAAAACATTTGAGAACCATTTTTGGTATGATTTCTATCAAATTTGTACAAACTAATTTTCAAGCATGCGCTCGTTTGTGGATCTAATTTGGCTACTATGGATCTTAAGCTATTTAAATATGCATTCTTTATATTTTCGGAAGTTTTATATGAACAAAAAACTGATGAAAAAACTACAACAAAAACATTACAAATATTGCTTTTTGATGGTTTTGCATCATGACACTAACGTGTAAAGATTTTGCCCCGTGGCCAAGATATTTTTCATCTGCTATCACCTCATCATCTGCTATTTTCGATATTAAATAAAACCACTAATAAAAAAGACTCAAATTCTCGTGTCTATTTATTTTTGTTTTTTTTTTTTCTTTTGTCAGGAAAGAAGTTCAGACCTCTGAAAAGAACAATAAAACGTCAAATGTCTGATATTTGCTAATACTACATATACAACTAAACTACAATCACTTTGAAACGCATCTAACTCAGAACATCAATAGCACAGGAATCGAATAAGACGAAGACATTTCATTTAAAGTTTACCTAATTAGGTAGATCATTTCAATTGCTTATTATATGGGACTTTACCGCAAACCTAGACACTCTAGAAACCTCAAGAAAGAAATCCTATTTTACACAAACATATGACATGCAGACTAATGTTTATCCCAGATCGATCGTTGTAACACACAAAGAACAAAAAACCCCAGCTTCAAAATCATCCACCTCCTCTGTCGCTCCAAGCAGTCATATTTCCGCATTTAATGATCTCTTGCGCTGTTACTAAACACACCAAAAACAGCAAAAATCGATCCATCCATTTGATGGATGCGAATATCGTTGCTCTCTTGCTCGACGATCTTTCGACACTCCTCTCGCATCTGTTCGGCAAAAATCTGGTCGGGAGGCGGTCCCAAACGCACGCGAAACCGTTTGGAGCTGTGGTTGGGATTGCCTGGGAACCACTCCCGTACCCATTCGATCGGGGACTGTTGGCTGCCCCGTTGGAGGATCGTTGCGTGTGGTGCTCGTTGTGTTTGCCGGTGGGTTTTGACTGCTTCGTACGATCAGCAGCTTCGCAAACCGTGACGACATCATCCCTAGCACGTGCCGGTTCGTTTCCTTTCGCTTAGGGCGCCGTCGTTCGAATCACCGGAGGGTTCGTTTGTCGCCTCGGTCTAACGGAGCACCCGCCGAACGTACACCAACACGTCACGGATCACACATTTGATAGGGTCCGCGACGCTTTGGCGAAAGAATTCCGTAGCGGACGCTAGATGGAAACGTATGTAAACAAATCGCGGCACGCTCGTATTTGCGGGCGTTAGGGTCGTCGTAACGTCGGCTTGATCGGCGACAATACATAGCGATGAAGCATCGATCACATACCGGGACGGACACCTCGGTGTGGTGTGTCCGATCTTATAAAACGGACCTGAAGGCTCCCGCTCAGGGTCAGTAAGAATTTTGTCGATTTTCGGAAAAGTATTCTCCGCAGCCGAACTCCTACAAACCCCAAAATCAGCGTAGAAAGATGCAGAATATCAAGGCACGAGTGTTTTTGCTGCTGTCGTTGATTGTCCTGTTGGTTGGATTGGCCGATGGATCGCCGGTGCCCTACATTATCGATGCACCGCGCCACAAGGACGACAGCATCCCGTCGGCAATTGCCGGCAATCCGAGACCACTGTTGGATGGCGATGTAAGTGTGTTCTCCTACAGATTCTTTCAATCAATTATCCCTTTATTGAGGAACTTGTGACTTATAATTTCGCTTTTATTTATTATCTTCCCCAATGCAGGCAAAAACAATCATCTACGATCTAGCGGCCACGATCACGGACGAAGGATTCGACGCAATGGAATCAACGAACATTGGCTTCCTGTGGAACCCGCTGGCACGTATCTTCAGCCCACTGTGGTAATGGAGTAATACCAACATCACCGAGGGCATCGCCAACCGATATGACATGACAACGCCGGCGCATCGATCGCTGGACACCACGGAACTCCAATAAACACTGTCCTGACAGCCGTTTTGTTGCGAGTTGTGCATTTAAAGGCTTGTGATAAGGTTTCCACCGTGTGATACTGTAGCAGTAAGTGACGTCGAAATTTACCATTACCTGTCCATTGTTTTGTTGTATTGTTTTGTTTAAACAAAAAAAAAACACGTTCTTCTCTTCGGGGAAGAGAAAATAAACAATCTTTGATTTGTTCCCAAATGTGGCGGCAGCTGTGTTGCTGTAAGTTGTTTTATGATAAGATAATGAAGGTCCAGAAAAGGGTTGCAATTATGACTTCAATGGGAGGCCCGGTTGACGGTCTTCTCTTGCAGCTTTGTTCGACTTTTTTTAGTTTCATTTACTATGGGGAATGTTATGGTAAGTTGCTCTGCTAAAAATACTAAATAGCGCTTGAGATCCCATCATTAGGAAATTTCGGCAAGTCCGACGGCTTGTAATACGGAAAGTTTATGGCTTTAAATCATCGTCAAATTTTCAAAAAGGATTAAATTTTTAAGAAAATTCAAGGTTTTTCTTCGTTTAGGGAATGTTTTTTTTTCTTACATCATTCCGAGACTTCTTACATCTTTCCACAATTGATTTTCTTTATTGACAATTGAATTTACTGTTTTTTTTTCAAACTATTTTATCATTTTTTTAATTCTGATCAGACTCATTTGAATCATAAAAAAAATATTATCAAATTTCAGTTATAGTATTCGTAAATCAGGGTAAATAAGTAATAAAACGATATTATGTAAAAAAATAAAGAAATAAGTAATAAGCTGCAGATACTAAACTAATAAGTTGCTAGTATTCGTAAATCAGGGTAAATTAGTAATAAAACGATATTATGTAAAAAAAATAAAGAAATAAGTAATAAGCTGCAGATACTAAACTAATAAGTTGCTATTTAGTCATGAAGTTGCGTGGGAGAGAGAAAAATAACAAACACAATCATACATAAATAATAAATATGTAACAAAAACATAAGAGGAAAGAAAAACTAAACAATATAAAATGAAGAAAAAAGGAATAAGAAAAAATAATAAAATGAACTGTACAATAACTGCACACAAAATAAGCATTCAAAACTTCATATAACTTGCAAAAAATATAACAAAAAAGGTAACAAAGTAAGGGAGAATACAGTCAACTCTCCCTTATTTGGGAGACGATGGGACTGTCAAATAAGAGGGGTTTGCAAATTATAGAGATTAAAAGTGAATGAAAGGTCCATACAAACAAGAAAGAGACAGAACATTTAGTATGTAGCCTTAACTGTTGCTATAGGAAACTGCGAACAGGATTGCCGTGGAAAATGTTCAAATAAGAGAGGTTTTTCAAATTAGAGAGTTGTCAAATAAGAGAGGGTTCACTGTATAAAGAAAACCACGAAAAACATACAAAAAATCTGTACATCTTTTTTAATAAGATTCATTTACCTTCCCTGTATCCCTTTTACGGTAAAAAATAAAAAAATAAAACAAAATTTGAAATAAATCTAAATTACTTTTAATCCAACTACCGACGGTACAAAAGGCTGATGACTTTATCGAAGGCAATTTGCCCAAAACTTTATCGTATTAATCTAGCAACCTATTTGCCCACAACTTCTTGTCTTGTTTACCGACAAAGCTTATCAAACTAAAAAAAATCCAGTCAATACCAGTTCCGTTCGCTGATGAGCCGTAACGGATCCAAACCCATGAAATTTTCCGTCCAAAAAACCATGCTTTACCCTTTTATGTGCGTGTTTTTTTGTGCTGTCCTCGTCTGCTCAAGGGTGTTAACTATGCAGAACCTGAAGATGAATATTTAATTAAGCAAGCACCCAAACAAAACACTCTCACACACAGACACACCACAAGCACACACACACCTACTCCCTGTGCTCTCCACCCCGCAACAGTCTGGCATGGTAATGCCCCATGGGAAATACGCCACTTTCCAATGTTTCCCACCGCATCATCAATCAGCCCCTTCAGCCCAACACTACACACGCACGAGCCCATGAAGAAAGCATCCCCCGCCAAAAGGTGACAAACACACTTCACCATGCGTATAGAGTATGGTCCACCCCATCAGAACCGGTATGGCGCGCCACATGGTGATGATGCCACACCGGGTGCACGTGCGCTTTTTTCAGGCTCGTGCCCTCTTCGGCAAGCCCACCCCCCTTCTCGATACATAACCGCGCGCGCGGCAACAGCCACAAAGTAGGGGTGTGCGGTATGCCGCGTGCCCTCATCGCCGACGACGCGCCTTCGGCCTTGATGACGTGCATGCCCGCCTAGGCGACGAACTTTCGTGCGTTTGGCGCCACACGGTCGGTCGGGTTCGGTTCCAGTTTTGATTCGGGCCGAGCCACAAAGGCACGATACACCAGCACGCGGCTCTGGCTGTTGACACTGGCCCACCGCTCCAGCTCCTGCTTCACCGCTCACCAAACGGTAAATATTGCCACCGGACTGGGTGGCTTCCCTTCGCGCCCACACCAAGCACGCTGATTCATGCGGCGCAGTCATCGGTTCGGCATGTTGGGGATCCTCCTAACCGTTGAGAAAGGTGTGACGTTAAAAACCGTATCACGTGACTGTGATAACGATCGGTGGGCTCGTTGTGAGGGTCGCGCGAAATCAGAGTGGCAGACGGCAGCGGCGCGTTTCGGTGGGATCCATGTGCGATTTTTTGGATGTTTTTTTTTTGCTCGAATTCGCACAACGGGGAGTTGATTATTGTTTATCAGAAAAGAGATGATAGAAATTTTACAACAAAAACCATACCTATGCCTTTACTAATGTGCTGTTGTTATGGTACACACATATCGCCTTCGCTTTAGGCCACTCCATTATAGGGATTATTGTTGACCATCCGTGCCAGTTTTTGCAATCGTTTTTTTTTTTTTCAAGTGCTTGTTTAACTACTGACGTCTAAGCACCTACAGCGTGATCCTGTCACCAGACACACTGACGCCAACCGAGCAAAGCTGTCTTAAATGACTTCTTCACAGCTCACAACGGAGCAGTTCAAATCTAATTTGAAGTGGCATTTCACGTAGTTCAAATACGTTTTTACAAGCACATCACACGACTACTTTGGCTTATTTGACAATAGTTGGGAGTATTCAATGTTTTTTAAATAATGTAAAGTATTGTTAGACAAAAATAAATAAATTAAATCATTTAATCTCTTCAATTACTCAATGAAAATGAGCAACTTTTACAACAATTAAACGGGGTTTAGCCTTTCAACTTTCTTTCGAATAAAAAAGTTAGTCAAAACATAGCTAATAAACATTAAACATAAAATTAAATATATTCCTTTCCCGCTCCCGAAGGTGTCATTTGTTTGCATAAATTGCATAAAACAACTATTTCCATCACCTTACTGGCTCAGAAATGCACCCAAGCAAGATGATTCACTCCACTTGCGGTACACGGTTCATTCCACTTTTTCAACATTTACTCTTCGCCCATCATTATCATTACTGGAGGCATTCGCATTCGCATTGAAATTCGCTTCTCGCCGATCGCATTTTAGCGCGACTGCAAATACGCAAGGAAATTCCTTCCAATGACGAAACAGCACGAGCTCGGTTCGATCTCAGATTGACGTTTCACTCAGTTGGCCATGCGTTGAATAGATATGCGCTGGGAAGGGAGGAGGCAAAGGGTCAGCATTAGTCACATCGCAGCACATTTCTTTCTGGAACGCACGGTTTGGCGACGCTGCTTTTTGCTTCTTTTTTCCCCTTTTTGGCATATTTGAAACACCGGCGAATGAGACAAAACACATTTATATATTTATTTTCCACTTGGTTTGTATGCTGTTTGTTTGTTTTGAGTTTGGTTTGTTTCGGTTCGCTTTTTATCTTGTTCGCACAGTTTTGGTTTTTGTTCTTCTCTTTCTTCTTGTTGTTTCTCTTTCATCACTTTCATCGTGTCTTTCACTTTAAAGTTATGCTACGTACGTCACGAACCCAGTGACGGCCTTTGCTTGTATCGGTGTTGTATGTTGTATGCCTTTTTATAACATACTCAATTCTCATCTTTACGAGTTCTATCATTCTCTCCCTCTCTTTCTTTTTTTGCTTATTACATATAGTTACTTCTCTTTTGCTTTTTTGTATCGCAATCTTTTAATGCTATAAACACCTTGCAGTCATCAATTAAAATGGTCTTTGGGTTTTATTAGCAGCCCGGTCTCTAAACTAGTAGCAAACACACACTCTCTTTCTCTCTCTCTCCCTCTCTATTCTCTCCCGCCCTCTTCTAGTAAATCTAATCAATCGTTCATTCGGTTAATCTACCAAACACGCTGGCTGGTGGTGCTTGGCGGAGGTACTTACGAGCTAACACATCTGGTACTCGAATCTGGCACTGGCCACCGGCAGTCGTAAACACGCTACATCTTTAAATTTTAAACAAGCGGCTAAAAAACTGGTCAATTTTGTCCAATCCCAGCATTCTGCCTTGGACTGTTACTATGAGTGTGTGTGTGTGTGTGTGTGTGTGTGTGTGTGTGTGTGTGTGTGTGTGTGTGTGGTGTGTGTGTGTGTGTGTGTGTGGTGTGTGTGTGTGTGGTGTGTGTGTGTGTGTGTGTGTGTGTGTGTGTGTGTGTGTGTGTGTGTGTGGTGTGTGTGTGTGTGTGTGTGTGTGTGTTGTGTGTGTGTGTGTGTGTGTGTGTGTGGTGTGGTGTGTGTGTGTGTGTGTGTGTGTGTGTGTGTGTGTGTGTGTGTGTGTGTGTGTGTGTGTGTGTGTGTGTGTTGTGTGTGTGTGTGTGTGGTGTGTGTGTGTGTGTGTGTGTGTGTGTGTGTGGTGGTGTGTGTGTGTGTGTGTGTGTGTGTGTGTGGTGTGTGTGTGTGTGTGTGTGTGTGTGTGTGTTGTGTGTGTGTGTGTGTGGTGTGTGTGTGTGGTGTGTGTGTGTGTGTGTGTGTGTGTGTGTGTGGTGTGTGTGTGTGTGTGTGTGTGTGTGTGTGTGTGTGTGTGTGTGTGTGTGTGTGTGTGTGTGTGTGTGTGTGTGTGTGTGTGTGTGTGTGTGTGTGTGTGTGTGTGTGTGTGTGTGTGTGTGTGTGTGTGTGTGTGTGTGTGTGTTGTGTGTGTGTGTGTGTGTGTGTGTGTGTGTGTGTGTGTGTGTGTGTGTGTGGTGTGTGTGTGTGTGTGTGTGTGTGTGTGTGTGTGTGTGTGTGTGTTGTGTGTGTGTGTGTGTTGTGTGTGTGTGTGTGTGTGTGTGTGTGTGTGTGTGGTGTGTGTGTGTGTGGTGTGTGTGTGTGTGTGTGTGTGTGTGTGTGTGTGTGTGTGGTGTGTGTGTGTGTGTGTGTGTGTGTGTGTGTGTGTGTGTGTGTGTGTGTGTGTGTGTGTGTGTGTGTGTGGTGTGTGTGTGTGTGTGTGTGTGTGTGTGTGTGTGTGTGTTGTGTGTGTGTGTGTGTGTGTGTGTGTGTGTGTGGTGTGTGTGTGTGGTGTGTGTGTGTGTGTGTGTGTGTGTGTGGTGTGTGTGTGTGTGTGTGTGTGTGTGTGTGTGTGTGTGTGTGTGGTGTGTGTGTGTGTGTGTGTGTGTGTGTGTGTGTGTGTGTGTGTGTGTGTGTGTGTGTGTGTGTGTGTGTGTGTGTGTGTGTGTGTGTGTGTGTGTGTGTGTCTGTGGTATGTGGAAAGTGAACATTTATGCTACGTTCACCTCTCTCTATGTGTGTTCACATTTTATACATTACTTTCAAAACACGCTCGGAATGAAATCCTTATACAAATCTTAGCTTTGTCAGCCTATTTCACAAAACTGCTACACATTATTATTGTACCACTTACATGCTATAAGGGGGGGCCACCATTACACATTACCGTACCGCCCGAACTGGAAAATGGCGTAAAATCGAAGCATGCACAAATGCGCCCAATTTGATCCAACCAGCTTACTTTGATCGCATCCGCCAATATCGAGTGTGTGTGTGTGTGTGTTATTACTTTTTTACAATAAAAATAGTCTCACGAATGCTCTCTAGTCGTCTTTAGATAGTTTTGTTTTTGTATTTTGTCTTACTTTATGAGGAATTAAATTTGAGTCGAGGTTTGTTTGTGCAAACATTGAGAAGCGACAAAATTATACATTAACCCTTACATTGGTTTAACTAACAAAATTCTCCGTTCGATATGGTCGTTCCCGTAATGCCGATATTAGTGCATATTACTTTTTTTTAGCATGTAATAAATACGTACGGCATACATACGAATAAGCTATGGTGAACAAAACAATGAGTCTTGAAATGATAATGAAGCAACCACTGAGGCGCCAGAGCTTATGGATTGCTTTCGCCAGCAAATGGTAATGGTGAACATAAAAGGCAGTGGTGTGCAAGGAGCATTTGCAATAAATATTAACTAAAATACTGAGATTTTCATTGGCAGTCTGTTCCTGTGTGCGTAAAAAAAAAGTCTTTGCAAAAGAGCCGTTTGTGGCGTCAAGTCTTGAGAATTATGCGAACAAAAAGGGTGTTTGATGCTTGTTATGGGTAATAAATAATTAAAAAATAAGATGAATGAACGCTAAAAATATGAGCTAAATGATGTGATGCTGAGAATCAACGGTTACAAGAAAGACTAATTCCGATTCTGATACCACCGCGCGCTCTCTGTCCAGCAGAAATAATGACTTTTTAGTAGGTTTAGGGCAAAACTGGCACTACTTCCGGTATCAAAGTTTACAGAAAAACCCCCCTCCACATTGCAGAATGAAATTGAATTAGATCTTTATCTGTAGTTTGCCTTCCCTACGGCTGCTGCTGCTGCACCGCTGTCACTTACCTCCAAATCTCCCGCTCAGCCAGCTGGCTACATCAGCATCTTCCCGTCGAAATCGGCCCGTATCTGCTGCAGCTTCTGGTAGATCACGTGAAAGCTGGGCCGATCGTTCGGCTTGCGGCTCCAGCACTTGCGCATCAGATCGTACACGGTCAGCGGCGTGTTCTCCGGGCAGCCGAGCATGTTGCCCTCCTTCACAAACTTCACCACCTCCTCGTGCGTCATGCCGTAGTACGGTTGCATCGCGAACGAGAATATCTCCCACAGGCAAACGCCGTACGCCCACACGTCCGACTCGATCGTGTACTTGTTGTAGAGGATGCTTTCCAGCGGCATCCAGCGTATCGGGATGGCATCGTTCTCGTCGCCCTTGTAGTAATCCTGCAGGTAGATCTTGTGCGACAGCCCGAAGTCGGCGATCTTCACCACCATATGGTCATCGATCAGACAGTTGCGGGTGGCCAGATCGCGGTGCACAAACTTGCGCTCGGACAGATACACCATGCCGGACGCGATCTGGTGCGCAATGTTGAGCAGATCGCCGTGCGATAGCTCGGTGCTGATGTTGTCCGCCCGGTTTTGCTGCGCGAACGGGGAGCACTGGCGCAGGAACTCGTTCAGATCGCCGCGTGCCATAAACTCGAACAGCAAACACATCGGACGGCCGATGGCGCAGACGCCGAGCAGCTTCACGATGTTGGGATGGTCAAATTCTGCCAGCAGGCAGGCTTCCC